>NC_088920.1:53880000-54162500 GCF_038396675.1 Hydra vulgaris | reverse complement strand
AAAATCAAGCTTATCAAATAACTTTTTTGTATTAATTGGTATAGAATGAGTAATAAACATCCTGTAAAAAAATAAGGTACTCTATAATAGAGTTTCACTTTCTCTACTAAATTATATATCAAACATAGCGGTAGCACTTTTATTTTATTTTTATTTTAAGCATTTTCTTACATATATGTAAAAAAAAATGAGTGCGTCTAAATTTATGAAATCCACTGTGTGTATATATATATATATACATAAATATATATATATATATATATATATATATATATATATATATATATGCATATATATACATGTGTGTGTGTGTGTGTGTGTGTATATATATATATATATATATATATATATATATATATATATATATATATATATATATATATATATATATATATATATATATATTTAGTTATAAAATCAAAATGCATATGTGTGCATGTGCTGTGGTTACCCTTGGTGAATAATTTAAGCCCAGTTTTAGCTCTGAAGTCCAATGTTTAGGTTGCGTGATTTTGCATTTTAATATCTAATAAAAGACATTAATAATCCTTTCAAGAAAAATGGAGGAACAGTTTCTAAAATAGCAATAGATCTTGCAAAACAGTGCCAGGGCAGTATCCAGGGAGGTTCTAGGGGGCTAGAGCCCCCCTGGATACTGCCCTGAGTCAAGTCCATGAAGAAAAGAGGGCTCATCCCCCCACCAAAAAAAATCAAATTTTTTTTTGGTGGGGGGCTGAGCCCTCTTTTCTTTTCTTCAAATTTGGATCAAATTTTTCATCATGAATTTAGTATTTATCATAATTAACTACTATATTATGATTTTTCAAATCACATATTTAAAAAAAATTGATATTTATTAGATACCAAAGAAAAAAAATGAGTTTAATAAAATTGTCAATGAAAAGTTATTTTTAAAATAAATTAGTTTCAGACTTAAGTCAGATCAGGTTATCCTGCTATTAGTAACATGTAACCCAGTACAATCTGCTTCATGTCCTGCTGCCTTGTAGGATACGCCTTTTTAGGCAAAGGCCAGGAGATGCCAACTCCGACTTAAAACACCCCCTGCCTTGGGGCTCTTGGTTGAGTAAAGGCTAGAGATAGTGTCTCAATAAAAATACTCATTTTGGGCAGATGTTAAATGCACCCAGCTACTGTCTTGTAGAAGGCCTCCAAGGCAAAGACTTAAGGGGTAAACAGATTCTATCTGTTGACCAGCCTCCCACCCCTTCTTCATCTATTAGGCTGGCACAGATGTATTTTTAATACATTGTTTCCAGTTTAGGATGTTGAATGCTGGATCTTCTTGACTCAATGCATGGGTTTTGCTTGTGTCTCTGTTTTTATGATTAGGCAACTCATTCTATTATCTCCTAATGAGGGTACAGCTCTAAAATTCAGTTTTATGGTTCTGAGGCCGGCTGGTAGTCAGGTTTCCCGAACTCTGTGGTAGCTCTCAGAGAGTCTGATTCCATCAACAACTGAAAAATATCAAAGTATTAATAGTGCCATGTTGCGCATGGATGGTGTCCCTGTTTGTACTTTTGGTGTGCATTGCGGAGGCCACATTTGGAGCCCTTTGTTACGGCTTATGGTTTATTAGTAGTAATGAGGCAATTGCTTGGGCTATTAAACAGTGTTCTGAGTACTATCTATGCTTTGAGTCAAGTTCTTCAATCTAATTTAAAAATGAATAAAGTACCAAAAACTATAAAACACAAAAAACCATCATCATCACCAAGTTCTCTAAACCTATCATTCACTAATATTCGTGGTTTTCGAAGTAACTTTTTTTCTGTTAAGTCTTATCTCTTGCAAAGTTTGCCAGACCTACTTGCTCTTTGTGAGACTAATTTGAGTTCAGCTGTCTCATCTTGTGATCTTAGTGTTGATGACATTTACATTCGTAAGAATTCACCCATTTGTTGTGAAACTAGATTTGAATCCACAGGCTATTCTTTCATGTGCTTTCGTTTAGCACCACTTCACTCTATTGCCTTCCTCTTTGTTCTATATTACCAGAGGCGTGGTGGCCCCAGAGGGATTACTGCATGGGCTTTTCACTTTTTCATCTAAGTATGGGCCTTTTGGCAAATTTTAATTGTTTCTATATTTTAAAGAAATTCCACAATCATTTAAAATATTTATGTAAGCACAAATTAAATTTTATTATTCACTTGATTTAAAAAGTCTTCGAGTTTGAGCGCAATTATATTAGTATTTTGCATAATAATAATATTGCCCTGAAAACAAAGTAGATGTTTTGAGACTTATTATGATATTTTTTTCATGAGAAAATAATGAACCCATAAACGGTGTTTAACGATCCTAATGTTGACAAAATAAATTTAAGAAAGTCCGCAGACCCAACAATAATAATAGCTATTATTATTGTTGGACTTGAATTAACTTTTAACCCCAAAACATTTTTCTTAAATAAATTAAAACGCAATACAATTACTATATAGTAATTGTATTGCGTTTTTATTTATTTAAGAAAAATGTTTTAGTGTTAAATTTTAAACTATGTTTTATATAAATAAGGATCGAACTCATGTTTTACACTTTTGTAACGTTTCGAAACAGATATAAACTTCTTTAATAATAAATAAAGTTTTTTATTTTTATACAGTTTATATTATTGTATGTAAATAAAGAAATCAGTCCGTAATATCCTGTCCTCAGACAGATTAAAAATAGGATGATGAACTGCTAAATGAAACCACATTATAAAAACTTTTATGTTTAAACTATGTCCATAGCGGCACCATTTTAAGAGCGGCATTTTTACTGTTTATGCGAAAATGTTAAAAAAAGTTAAAACACCGAATTAAACAAAAGCATAAACTAAAATGAATTTTCTCATAAAATAAAAAGAATTTCTTATTTTTCAAGATTTTCAATATTTATTTTAGAAAAAAAATTATACATAATTTAAAAAATTTTATATTATTGTACAATAAAATATATATCATTATATAGTAATAGAAAAATTAAAATCTTTGATTTTTAATTTTGTGTTAGGCTATGTTCTTCAAACAATAAAATACTAATCGTATTCGCTTGCGGTAAAGTTGTGTTTTAAGAAAATCAAAACAAAAACGTGGTCGCTACATTGTGTTGTTACCATTTTTATTTTGAAGTATTGCAAACAATAATATTAATTTTACATATATATATATATATTTATATATATATATATATATATATATATATATATATATATATATATATATATATATATATACACACACACATATATATAATTTTTCGTATGGGTCTTTACATCAAGCATATATGGTAAAATCCCGCATATAAAGGCCTTTTAATAAAAATCCCGCATGGGCTTTTTAGAGCCACCACGCCCCTGTATATCACTCTCCTTTATCTCAAGATTGCACTCTTTTTGATGTTATTTCTGATCATATTGACCAAGCCCTCTCTCTTTATCCATCAGCTAATATAGTTGTTGTTGGTGACTTTAATGCTCACCACTCTGAATGGCTTGGCTCTAGTGTCACTGATTCGGCAGGCATTAAAGCCCACAACTTTTGCCTTTCTCAATCCCTAACTCAAATAATCAACTTTCCAACTCGCTTTCCTGACAACCCAAATCATTTACCTTCTCTACTCGACTTATGTCTTGTTTCTGATCCTAGTCAGTGCACAGTTTCTCCACATTCCTCCTTAGGTGCTTCTGATCACAGTTTGATCTCTTTAAAACTAATATCTCATTCTTCTTCATCACCTGAATCCCCCTATTATCGAACCTCTTACAACTACAGTAAAGCTGATTGGGATTCTTTCCGTGATTTACTTTGTGATGGCCCTTGGTAGAAATCTTTCGTCTTCCTGTAGACAAATGTGCTTCTTACATAACTTCGTGGATTCAGGCTGGCATTGAATCTTTTGTTCCCTCTCGGCAATACCAGGTCAAGCCTCACTCTCCTCCATGGTTTTCCTCACGCTGTGCTGCTGCGATTGCCAATTTAAACCAATACTTCCATATTTATCAGCAAAACAATTCTCCAGAAAACAGACGTCTGTTTATTACTGCTAGAAACAATTGTAAAAAAGTTTTGTCTAACGCCAAAACCCGCTATTCTCAGGTCATGAAATCTCGTATATTATCTAAAAAATTAGGCTCTCGTAACTTCTGAAGAATCTTTAATAATATCAATAATAAGGGCAAATCTTTAATTCCACCTCTCTTGTATGGTTTGTAAAAAAAAAAAAAAAAAAAATTGAACATAACAAATTGATTTAAGGTTGGTATAAAAATGTCAAAGGATACTAGATTGAAACACAGAATCTTCTTGCTGGAAGATGCTATTAAAGTTCTTCCGGCTTCTCAGTTACTAACTGGAGAACAAGTTCTCCAACTTCATCACTGGAACCTAACAAAAACAAGGAAAGAGATGGTTTCAAGTAGTTTCAACAGTGTCAAGAAGAGTTCTGTTGTTTCTAAGAATCCATTGTCAACTAAGATTTGTGAGATTGGGTGCAAAGGTAATGCAGGATGCCAGACAGAAGGAATAACCCAGTGTGTGGCTGGTGCTGTAAAGGATCTCTTGCAGAGGAGTTCTATTCCTTATTTTTAGACTTTTCCATTAAAAATATAATTTAACTACTTTTCCAAAATATTGTTTTTTTAATTTGCTCTTTTTTTTATTAAGAATTCAAAAATGCTATAATCTATAATACATTTAGTAAATTTTTTACCACAAAAATACACTATTGTTAATACCAAGTTAAAGATACTTCAGTTGGAAGAAAGAAAAAGCTGGCAAAGAGCAAAATCAGAAGTTCTCCAACAGAAGTGAGAAAAAGGAAACATTTCAAGAAAGAAATGAAGAAGTTGTTTGATATCTCTGTCAAAAATGAGAGACTTGCAGATGTTACATTCTTGGAAGATCAAAAGGGAGAGTATAAAGCTGTAATGGTTGTCAAAAGCAGGATGTACACAAAAGCAGTGAAATATAACTTCTGAACATGTTGTTGTGAACTCTGGAACAATAAACAATGATGATGGTGTAGAGGATGTAGATGATGGGAAGGATGCTGATTATCAAGTTAATGGTAGATCAAAATCAATATGATATGGAATACAGAGTTCTGCCCATACTGCTACAATGGCACATGTTATTATTTCAGCAGAGGCAAATATATTAGATTTTGATGTTTCACTCTCTTCTGCTAGATACCAAACTAATGCAGCAATCAATGAGACTGGAAATAAAATTAAGCAAGGTTTCATTATAGAAGCAAAGAGAAAAACTTCTCTGCATTCATTTTGATGTTGAAATGTGGACAGAATGGCTGTTCTTGTCACATCTCCTGATCTTGAGAGAGAACAGCTTTTAGGGATAGTTCCAATGTCAGGTGGTTGTGGATTTAATCAACAGCATTTAAGGGACTTCTTGTGTATTGGGATCTTTGGGATGATATTCTCAGCATATGTTTTGATACTACAGTTTCAAATGCAGGTGGGTATAGTTTAATTGATATTAAAGTCAAAAATGGTTATAGTAAATTTTTAAATATGGGAAAAACATTTTAAGGTTGGTTGAAGGAGGTTGCAGCTATTGGAGAAACAGATGGAAAAACCATTACTATGGTTTGGATGTCGACATCATGTCTATGAGCTCCACATAAAGTTGAATTTTCTACAAATTTTAAATTACAAATTTTACTTTATAGTTTGATCTTTTATTTTGAATTGCTACTATTTCAGCATGTGGCACAGGCAGCATCTGGAAAGAAAACTGATGGGTTCAATGAACATCTGTTGAAAAGGTTTCAAAATTCTTGGGAAACTATCAAGCCCAAGATTGGTTTGCAGAATTTCAATACGTTTGACTAGAGTGCAAACAAGGGAGCATTTCCGCAAAGTTATTTTTCAGTGAAACAATTGTTATCATTATTTTGTTGTTCATGGGCATCTTGAAGCTATACTGTTCACAAAGGAGTTTCCTTGTGGTGATTACAAACATTTAGCAGAGCTTGTGCTGGTCTGGTTGAAAGTGACAAGATGAAGGAGTTCAGTTTTCATAAACCAATTGTAGCACACCATGCAAGATTTCTTGCTAAATGTTTATATTATATGATCATGGAACTGCTAGCCAGCCAGATGGATGACGTTGTCTTTGGCTTGATTACTAAGAAGGATAGATCAATAGTCCACCAAGTTGCAGAGTACGCAGGATTGTTTCATGCAATGTGGTTTTTGAAATCGTTAGTGGTGAGTTAGTCACCAAATGTGGATTTGAGTACAATCAAAGACATAGCACTATATGCAGATTTCGATGAAACTGTTTCAAATGCAGCTATCAAGAGCTTAACTGAAAGAAATGTTGTTCTTGCACTAGCAGTTGATCAGTTCAATGAGAATGTGCGATATGGCATTGCCCAAGCTCTGGTGAAATGTCCCAGATCTGAAACATTTGAACTTGGAAAATCTGTCTTTCCTAAATTAAACATGAAGAATATTCTATTCTGCCCAATTTGGTTGGATCCTCAGAGTTAGGTGATTTTTCAACTTCTAAACCTGAAGGAAACAGGCTGGATGGAAGTTAGCTGCAAGTAAAAGCATAATAGCGAAAATGCTGTTATCGTTATTATTATTATTATTATTATTATTATTAATATTAATATTATTATTATTTTTATTATTATTGTTATATTTTAGATATGTAATTGTAAGTCTTTTTAATTTTTATTATTCATAGTTAATTAACAATATGATTTCTCAGGGACTGACACAATTTCTTAGAGTACAAGTATCTACACAGATTATCAATGGGTTAAAAGAGGAATTCAACTGATTCAAGATTTCACCCATCTGTGTCAGAATGAGCCATTAAAACAGAACCTGCTACTTAATGTGGCAGACCACAGAAAAAGGCACTCAATAAACATGAAAGAGGAACTTTCAAAATCAGAAAATGTTAAACTAAATGTTTGTTTTTTTTAAGTATGCGATTTTTTGAAAAATTGTAATATAATAGTTAATTATGATAGATACTAAACTTATGATAAAGGCTTCTTTTAATTTCTGTTTGATCTTTTTTTTTGGAAGGGGGCTGAGCCCTCCCTCTCTCTCACAGGAGGCCCCATAGCACTCCTTCCCCCTGGATACTGCTCTGGCACTGTCTTGCAAGATGTATATATTGCTATTTTCGATGTAAATTATTCCCCCATCTTTCTTGAAAGGATTATTAATACCTTTTATTAGATGTTAAAATGCAAAATCACGCAACCTCTGCTCTTCTCCACACTGATATAGAAAATGGACCTAAGGCAATACTAAACATTGAACTTTAAAGCTAAAATTGGGCTTTGACATGTTTAGCAAAAAACATATAAGTTTATATATTTTTTAGTTTATATTAAAATTCAAATAATTCAATAAAATACCAAAAAACTTAATTGATATTTACAATATAATACAAAATATTCTAAATTGAAAAAATATGATGTTATCACCACTTTCGACTGTGTCACTGAAATAAAAAAAAACCATTATTTTTGACAAATTAAATTTATTTAACTATGGTAAAAATCTGTAAAAAAAAGTAATCATATTCGCATATCTCAAATTATATTCTTGTTGGTTGAAGAACAGACTAAGAAATCACCAAAGAAAAAAATTTAAAAACATTTACAGGTTTTTATTCAATGTTATCAGCAAATTTGATGTTACCCAGAATGAATGTATAAAAAAGTTTATTATTTTGCCATTCTGCGCAGTGCGCTATAAACATAATTAGTTCAGATTTTAATTTTTTTTTTGGATAGAAAATAACACCTAAAATACCTTTCCTCAATTAGTTAACATTTTTGATTAAAAAGTAATTGCATCATTGTTCTTAGTTTTATTTACAAAATTTTACTCATCTATACCAATATTTGATGGAAAAAATGGAGTATATGTGTATATATATATATATATATATATATATATATATATATATATATATATATATATATATATATATATATATAAACCTTTATTGACATGTTGTGTCTGATCACCTGATTGATATCCCATGTCCCATTGAAAACGATTGGCTTTAAACAGAACTTAAAGTGTGCAACATTAAAATCACAAGCAAAGCACACTTAAAGGAGGTTCTTGAAAGTAAGTGGAGCTCAATTTCAAAATAACTATACATGAAATTGATTGAATTGATGCCCAGGCATGTAAAAATGTGTTTTAAAGCCAAGGGTGGCTATTTTAAGTACCAAAAATTAGATTTGTCCAAGTTTAATTGTCATTCCTTTTTTTTTCTTGTGTTTTAATTAATAAGCTTTTTTAACTACCTGCTTGAGTTGAATTTTTTATTACATTTTAATTGGCACTTATATTACAATAATAAATATAGAATATAAAGACAAGAAATATACAATACACTATATATATATATATATATATATATATATATATATATATATATATATATATATATATATATATATATATATATATATATATATATATATTAGGGCTGTTCATGTGAACACAGGAAAAAAAAATTTTTCTTGGATTTGAATGCATAGTTGTTTATTTTGTGCCATTTGACATAGTAATTGACTGTGGAAAAAATCTTTCCAATCAGATAATGTTTAGGGGGTGCTCAATGACCATAAAGTTTTACGAAAAAAGTCAAAAACATGTAAAAAGTTCCAAAGTTCTAAAAATTTCTAGAACCTGGTTAGTTAGATTTTTTCCACTGAAATATTGTCTGATTGCGTGCTATATAGATTAATTAAAGTGCAGCAGATTAACTGTCATCAGGGCACCAGACTAAAAAATGTCTGCTAGTGTTTAAAACAACTGTGTTTATATCATTTTGTTAAAATTTGTATTCATAATTTTAATACTATTATTTAACTCAATTTAGAATTTGTTCAAACAGAATAAAAAGGTTTACAAGTATAAATATTATTTTTATTTGGAATTTCAGTTTGACAACAAATGTATTAATATTTTGATAGTACCTAACTTTAGTAACCTATTACAGAAAACTAGCATGGTAGTCTGGTAGTGTATTGTTTGTTATTAAGTGCAGATAATAATAATTTCTAATTTGAAAATATTTATTTAATTTCTTTAGTAATAATTATTATAATATATTGCTGCAGCTGCATAAACCAACAACTGAATGATAAGTTTGTATAATATGGTATTGAGTTTTGATTTTCTCATAATATTTCAGTTATCATTGAAATGGCAGCATCATCTCGTGTTGCTATCTCTACACGACTTCAAACCAAAATCTTTTTAATTGGACAACCAGAGCCAAATCTTCCAGATAAAGTTCTTCCCTTAACATCTGATGTTTTAAAAACATTTTTTTATCATCTTAATTCAACCAAAAAGTCAGTGCCTGAAAGTCATAAAACAACTGTTGATGAACTGATTATTATTTGGAATAAAGCCCGTATTCCGACAGCATTTCATCTGAATGTAGTCTTAAAGTTGAAAACTTTAGTCCAGGAATTTAAATTAATAAAAAAAAAAAAATCCAGATTGTCAGATTCTCAGAAATCGAGAAAGAAATCATTTACAGACACCATTGGCCTACTTTTTGACATTGCCCACAAGGATGCTGAAACCATGATCAGAATTGAAGAAGATAAAGAATTTTTATTGGATCAGAGATGTCAGAGAAAAATGGTGATGTTTGGAGAGGACAAAGAACTTTCAAAATTAGAAGAAAGAAATGAAGCAAGGAAACAAGCAGAGAGAGAACGAAAGCTAAAAGAAGAGCAAAGACAATCTGGTGCGAGTGCAATAGTTCCTGTTATTGAACCTTTACATGATGAAAGTTATAGTGATGACAACGATAACGATGCTGTTGATAATGACAAAATGGTTGATAGAGATTTTGAGATAGAAATCCCTGTTTATTACAGACAACAAGTCAGTAAAGCAAGTTCTTCAGGGTCAGCTGAATCAAGTTTAGCAAGTACTCCAAAACGACAATGTATCTTAGATACAATTCTTGACTCGCCTGATGTTTCATCAACATTAGACAGAATTAATCTATCTGACACAAAATTTACTATACTAGCAGCAGCAATTGCAAGGGCTGGTGGACAGAACCTCGATGATGGATCATTGTCACGTTCTACAGTCCGTAGAAAACGAACCTATCATCGATCAAATATTGAAGCCACTGTTCGAACTGAATTCTGCGATTTGGACAAACCACCATTAATCGTCCACTGGGATGGCAAACTGATGATAGATCGTACAAATTCTGCAGCCCCTAAAGCAAATGTTGACCGGCTATCTGTAGGTGTGACAGGTCACAATGTTGACAAAATACTTGGAATAGCAAAACTATCAGCTGGAACTGGAGAAGCCCAAGCAAAAGCAGTTATTCATCTGCTTAATTTCTGGGACATAATTGGTGATGTTATTGGAATGAGTTTTGATACTACAGCCTCTAACACTGGCTCCAAAAATGGTGCATGTGTAGTTCTAGAGAAACATATAGGTAGAAATTTGTTATATTTCGCTTGCAGACACCATGTTCATGAGATCATAGTAGCAGGAGTGTTTGGATCACTATTTGGACCATCATCTGGTCCCAACATACCTCTTTTCCAGAGATTTCAGCAATATTGGCCCAAAGTTAATCAAGGAAATTTTAAACCTCTGGATGACATTCGAATGAGAATACCCCTGGTGCAAGAACTACAAAATGAAGTGATTGCATTCCTCAAAGAAAACCTGCATGTTAAAATGCCAAGGGATGACTACAAAGAAATCATGAATCTCTGTCTGTTAATACTTGGAAAACTGCCTGATCAAGAAGAGAAAAATTATCATTTCAAGATCCCTGGTGCTTATCACATGGCTCGCTGGATGGCCAAGGTTATTTATTGTTATTTAAGATTTATTTATTTCGTGAAGAGTTCAAGTTGACCACAAAAGAGGAAAAAAATCTCTGTGAATTTTGCTTATTTGCTAGTCTGGTTTATGTAAAATCTTGGATATCATGCACAAATGCCAGCGATGCTCCAGTTAATGACTTGTTTCTGTTTCAGCAACTTAAGCAGTTTGCAGTTGTGAATAAAACGATTTCGGAAGCAGCAGTCAAGAACTTTCAAAACCATTTGTGGTACCTTTCACCAGAATTGGTCCCACTAGCTTTGTTTTCAAACAAACTTCAAACGGAAGAGAAGCAAAAATTGATTTCCAACATGAAATTTCACGGTGAGAACTGGTCTGAAAGGTTGATCAAATTAAAGAACATTGAAAGTCTAGAGAAGAAATCTCTGGACATGCTGGTGACATCAGTTTCAGCAAGTGCGTTGCGGTCAATGAAGGTTGATATTGATTTTCTGTTCAACAACGATCCAGCTACCTGGAATGATTCCCCAGAACACCAAGAAGGAAAAAATTTAGTATATTCATTGAAAGTAGTAAATGATGCTGCCGAACGATCTGTGGCTTTAATGTCGATGTTTAATGAATCGATTACAAGGAATGAATCTGAAATGCAGAGGTTAATTCAGGTGGTTGAGGATCACAGAAAGCGAGTGCCAGATGCCAGAAAGTGTACTCTGAAGAGTTATAGTCCTCGCTAGCATTAACATTGCACGAACTATAAAATTACGATAATTAAATGTTAATTGCTCATATGTTTTTTTGTTTATAATTCGTATTTTAATCAATGACAAAGAGTCAAAAATCCTAGTGTTTTATTTTGGAAAAATTCTGATATAACAAAAACCGCAGAACTTTAGTCGTATTGCAGTATTTTATTTCATTAAATTCTCTGCTAATAAACCAGTCTAAAGTGGATGTGGATTGTAATTTGTATTCCGAATTTAATATTTAGAGATAATTAAAACTGATCAAATCTGAAAAATCTAATTAACCGGGTTTTAGAAATTTGTGGAACTTTGTTACTTTTTCCATGTTTTTCACATTTTTCGTAAAACTTTATGGTCATTGAGCAGCCCCTAAACATTATCTGATTGGAAAGATTTTTTGCACAGTTAATTACTATGTCAAATGGCACAAAATAAACAACTATGCAATCAAATCTGAAAAAAAAAATTTTTTTGGACAGCCCTAATATATATATATATATATATATATATATATATATATATATATATATATATATATATATATATATATATATATATATATATATATATATATATATATATATATATATATATATATATATATATATATATGTATATATATACTAGAGCTTTTGGTTTTTGCACGAGCTATCTGTTTATTCATTTAAAAAGTTGCTTATTAGATACAAAATTTAGATTTATACTTGTTACAAGCATATATTTGTAACATAAACGTTACAAGAATAGTTACATACAAACGTCATTTGTTGCTTTTTTATCAAAAGTTTGATAAAGAGCTATAAGAGTTTTTAGTGCTTATAAAAAAATGTTTTATATTTTCTTATTGCAATAGAATGCAGGCATTTTAAGAATTATTACAACAATAAAAAATTCCACAATAAAAGTGAATAATATATTAAAGTAATTAATATATAAAATAAAACTCTTTACATAAAACAAAAATTGTTGTGCAATAATTTAGAGTGTAATAATTTTATTTTTTTTTATCTGTTAAACAATTTTATATTTTATCAGTATAACTTAGAATGTAATAATTTTATATTAAACCATGCCTTTTAAAAAGTATTGCAGTTTATTATGCAATTAGTTTTTTTTTAATATAAAAATGATTTTTCATTTTTCATTTTAGTTACAATGATAATTGTACTTTTGAGAGAAAAAAATTATTTTTAAATAATTATAAATTATAAAGTATAAAATTATACTTTTTTGAAAGCCGTAAATTGCTCCCATAAACCATGTATGTATGTATGTATGTATGTATGTATGTATGTATGTATGTATGTATGTATGTATGTATGTATGTATGTATGTATGTATGTATGTATGTATGTATATATATGTGTATATATATATATGTATATATATGTATATATATATATACACACATAAATATACAAGACAAAGACAAGAAATATACAATACACTAATAAATAAACAAGAAAATTAAGAATGCCTCACTTATAGTTTTTTTTATTGTTCACAAATAAATTTGTATATGTATATGTGTGTGTGTGTATATATATAATATATATATGCATATAATATATATAATATATGCGGTAGTGGTGTAGTGGTAGAGCACTTCGTTAAGTTTCATGTTTCGGAGTTATAGAGTTGAGAGAGGCTTATGACCACAATTAAGTACCCTCCTCATCTGTAATGGTCTTCTGAGCCTTGGGGAGGTGAATTAGTTAAAACAAAAAAAACAAAAAAAAATATATATATATATATATATAATATATATATATATATATATATATATATATATATATATATATATATATATATATATATATATATATATATATATATATATATATATATATATATTTGTCAAATATATATATATATATATTTGAGAAAAACATATATATGTTTTTCTCTTTCGGTTTTTTGAAAAACTATCTGGATATAAGTAAAAAATTTAAGTTAGTTGAATATATAATTTTTATGCCAATTTGAATTCAAAAACATTGATATTTATATACACTTTGTCACAAAGTATTGCTGGAGAAAGTTTGAGGTGAATCAAAATTTAATGGTGGCATTTTTTTCTGTTAAAATTTAGCTGTGGTTATTCTACTGATTCACAATAAATTATATTCCTTATTGGTAGTGAGCTAATTAGCATAGTTTTTATAAGTTAGCACAAACATATTATTTTTTCAAAATTAATAATCTCATCATGGAAGTTACAAATGCAGTATTTAAAAAAAAAAAATAACAGCAAAAAATTTTTTCATATCGAAAATGCAAAAAGTTAACTATTTTCGATTCTTCTTTCAATCCACACCAAAATAGTTGGATTTTTTGAAGTTATTTTTTGAATTTTGAATCTTACCTTGTGTAAAATCTAACCAACCTGGTGTGTAAGACTAGTTTAAAATTTGTTGTTCTATTGTTATAAGACTTATTTTCAGCCAGTCATATTTGCAAAGATTCATTTTACGTCAGTCAATTATTTGCATTTACTCGTGTTCAGTGTGTATCATAATATTTGTTTATGATTATAGATGTAGAGAAAATATAAAGATCTAGATAGTACACAAGGATGTACTAAGAATGTATAAAATCGATAAAAAGTCTGATAGGTAAGAAATATCTCAAGAAACATTAAATACAACCAAACAGTCAGCCCATAATATGAGCATAGGTAATGGTCAATATTACAAACTATTAGTTCAACCCTCATCTGATCAAGCTAAGCATGCATTGATTTGATTGTTAACATTAGCTAATGTAATAATAGTTAACCAAATAATGTGTATGAAAGTGTAAAGATAAAAGGTAAGTTTTTAAGTATATCAATATACATACATACAAGCAAATAAATATATACTTCGAACAAACATAACAAAAAATGCAGAGTAAAAAATGTATATACAAACACACGTACACACAAGCATATATTTGTACAGGTATATATTACAGATCGATACTGTAAGATCTAATTATAATTAAACTAATGTAGGTGAAACTCCATCCTCAGTGCCACAAGATTTACTAATGATGTTTCAGAGAGCCTGATAAAAAAGACTAGCACTACTTGTCAGAAATTGTTGTAATCTTTATCATGTTCACTCAGAGCATATACTGATAATTTTACTTATTTGCGATGAATTTAGGTTTAATCAACTTTTTCTGAGCTTTAGTTTAAAACCACTTTATTGTCTTTCTTTTTTCTTTATTGCTTACAATTTTTGTAAGATTTTACAAAGAATATAACTTTTTTTTTTTAAACATAAGTTGTTTGTTTGATTTAGTTATTTTCTACTTTATATCATTCCATACTCAGTTTAATTTTAAATGTTTTTACACTCTTTAATATAACTATTGTATTAGTAATATGCAAATATACTACTATATACTATTTAAAAGAATATAATTTGATATTTAACGTGTTCATTATTATGCAGTAGTGGTGTAGTGGTAAGAGTGCTCGCTTTGTAAGCAAGAGGTTCGGAGTTCGACTCCCACCACGTCCCTGGAAGTACCGCGCTCAACTTAGTTTCTCCGCGCAGCGGCCTTGCTCGGCAAGGTTCGTGTTTCGGAGTTAAAGAGTTAAGAGAGGGTTGCACCACGAATAACAACTAAAAAAAAACAAAAAAAACACACACACAAAAACGAATAGCCTCCTCGATTGTAGTGGCCCCCCTCAGGCCTTGGGGAGGTGAATAATCTAAAAAAAAAAAAAAAAAAATTTTGTATTGTAAATCAGTTTTTACTGTGATATAGTTTAATATTGATTATAAATATTGATTATAAAACATTGGTTATACATATTTATTTTTGTTATTGCATTTTATCATGTTCTATTATTCTATTATTATTATTCATATTGTAATTTTTATTATTTTCTTACAGTGTGCAGATTTAAGTCTCACAAAAGTTGTGCACCAAATGCACCTAGAAGCTGCAAGTGGACCACACTGGATAATATTCCACCAGATGTTCGTTGTGCTGGTTACACACAAGATGTAATTTTTTTAAATATAAAAATCTTTTATACGTATTATATGTATATTATATATCATTTTTTAATATAAGCTTTATATTCTAATAAAAAATTAGTTTTAAAGTTTATCAAACGATAGTTCAAAAAAAATTCCTTATGCTACTTACTTTCCACTCTTGATTTTTTTACATTTTTACTTTTCTTTATAGTTTTTGTATCCTATGGTTCTTTTATAGTTTGCCCAAGTTTTTTTTTTCAATTATTGATAACAGAATATACTATTCTTCATAGTTATTGAAGCTAGTATTATTGTGTTCTACATAAAGAAGAATGTGACTCAAATTATTATGATTGTTAATCATGTACATATATCTTCACTGTTTTTGAGGAAAGTAGTTCTTGTTACTTTTTTTTTTAGTTCTTTTGGACATATACAAATTATATGGGCTTTAAAGAGACAACTATTGCAATCACTTTGGTTGCAGCATAAAATTTTGCACACGCATATTGTCAAATAATTTATTCAATAATTTAATTTTTCTTTTATTGAACATTCATTCAATCACAAGTTTATGAGCATATTTTTGTGAGACCAATAAAAATTTGCTACCATCTAAATATTCTTTACTTTATTAAAAATCGAGTATCTGTTACTGATCTTACATGCAATAAAATTCTATATCGTAAACAATCTCTCATCATAGGCTGATAAACAAAGTTTGTATCCATTACTTAATAGTTCATGCAATTTGGAGCATTTTAATACTGTTTGAACTAGAGTAGACTTTTTAATGAAAATTATATTGGTTTTGTGTAAAATATTGGTAGCTATTTGTAGTAAATAAAGAATCTTTTAAACATGTTATAAATTAGTCTTATTTGAATTGAATTTTATTTCAAAATTTAAAGAGTTATTGTATTAAATAATTTTTTATTAAATATATTCAATAAAAATATTAAATAACAATTAAACTTTGATAATTGCAATTAAAATATATTGTTTTATTGTAATTAGTTTATTAAATTTGTTTTTCATAAAAATTATTATGATTTATTTTAATTATATGTTAAAACTACATAAAACCTTTTAAGACTACATAAAACCTTTTAAAACTACATAAAACCTTTTAAAACTACATAAAACCTTTTAAGACTACATAAAACCTTTTAAAACTACATAAAACCTTTTTCTTACTACTTATTACTTTTATATATATGTTTATCTTTAATTTATTTTTTCAATTTTTTGTTTGTTTGTTGCTTATTATTTATATTAATTTTTTTTTAATCCAAGATGCCTCATCAATGGATAAAGGGAAATATTGTTGACAAGAAATGTGCATTTTGTTCTAAGCCTTGTGGTAGCAGAAAAGCTCTACAAGATTACACTTGTCTTTGGTGCGACTATAGAGTAAGGTGTTATTTATTATATTAAATAAATAAGTAAATATATATATATATATTCCGCACCTACTATTTATATACTTATTCTTTATTTAGTCTTTTTATCGAAAATGCAAAAAGTTAACTATTTTCGATTCTTCTTTCAATCCACACCAAAATAGTTGGATTTTTTGAAGTTATTTTTTGAATTAATTAATTATATATATATATATATATATATATATATATATATATATATATATATATATATATATATATATATATATATATATATATATTTTATATATATATATATATATATATATATATATATATATATATATATATATATATATATATATATATATATATTCCGCACCTACTATTTATATACTTATTCTTTATTTATGCATTTCAATAGATTTAAGTGACTGAAAATAACAATACTTCACCTTGGCTTTAAGTTAACGATTAATACTTTATATTTTTAATTGAAAATCTTTAATGATATACCGGGTTTAGATGCTTATTGATTTTTTAACTTTTTATTTGGTCTCCCCTCTAATATTTATATAAAATAGTTTTACAATGAATTAAACAATTGTTTCGCACACAAATTAATATTCATATAACAGTTTAGCAATATTTTTACTTTAAGAAAGAAAATTCTTTATTGTCTCTAAAGTGCGCAAACTTTACTAATTAAAAAAAAACTTTATATCGTAAGTCTCCCCATGATAGATAAATAAAAGCAAGATTGGGATCGGGATTGGAAGTGGGATCACAACTTTCCTAATAAAAATCATCAATTAAAAACCACTTTTTCAAAATATTTTGAACCCTCCCATTTATTAAGACTCCCCATTTATTCAGCAGATAAGAGTATTTTTAATTTAAAATAATGGTGTTTTTAAATAAAGAGGAGCTCTACTTTCGATGGATTCGTTTTTTACTATTATAATAATAGCAAAAAGCAAAATAAAAGTATATATAACAACAAAATTTATTTATTAACATATATACAACAATTAAAATATTAACATATATACAACAAAATTTATTTACAACTTTTAAATAATATAATGACAAATGCAACAAAATGAACAAAAAATATCTTTTTAACAACATAGATTGTAACAACGGGTTTTTCCCCTCCCTACTCTTATTTTAAATTTTTGAATTAAAGTATAAAATATAATAAGTTTTTTTGCTCTTTCTCTTTAAATAAAAACAGGGGCTGCAATTCCTTAACGAATTTGTTTTCATATTAACAAAATATAATCGATTGTGTTATACCTTTATCTATACATACGTCATATGTTATATCTAAAATAAAAAAAATTAAAATTATATTTAAAAGGAAAAATAACATATACAAAAATTGGAAACTTGTTTTTTTATCATCGTTGTTTAGTCATAGAAGCATTTAAAGCATTTATATATTTAAGTACATCTGTAAATATAACATTGTTTGTGAAACATTTGTTAAATGACAAAAAAACAACCTAATAAATGATCTTGTTCTCCAGCACACATCATAGAGTTGGCCATGTGAGAAGCAAGGACACATCATAGAGTTGGCCATGTGAGAAGCAAGGACACATCATAGAGTTGGCCATGTGAGAAGCAAGGACACATCATAGAGTTGGCCATGTGAGAAGAAAGGCTACAACTATAAAAAGAACTAGTTTGAAAAAACTCTTTTTCACAGTAGAATTATTTTCCACAGAATTATTTTCCCCAAGCAGCCACTACTCAGGTAGTTCAATACAATAGCACAATGGATTATATAATATTTCACTACCAATAAATCAATGCAATGTGCAGAAGTTGTTATTAATAATGCTGAAAACAACATATTAGCACAAAAATGCACCAACACACAGTAGGGCAGAGTGTGCTAAAATACTAAAAAATTGTTGTCATAATAATGAAAATATGTTCGTTAGAGGAAATACCTAGTTAAAAAAACATTAAATATTTACTGAAACGTTTTTTTATGCAGTTATTTGCATGCAAATTTGACTTGTGTTTCAAGTCAAATTTTTTTTGTTCAGACTTTTTAAAACAATTTAACATAAGTGTAATCCTTAGTTTTTATGCATCAGTGACAAACAGTTTTCAATATTTTTTTTTCTATTAACTATTACTTACTACTTAACTAACTATTCTCCAATATCCTCCAAACATTTGATTATGTAAATCTAATGCTCAATGTATATAAATAGCCATGCATCATAAATATTTTGCAACTTTTCGCAATAAATAAAGTTGTTACAAATAAATCATATTCGTTTCATAGTATTTATTGCAAAAATATGTTTTTAATATGTTCTTCAAACTATTTTTTGTAATAACTTTTTAACTACAAATCAATTATGCAAAGTTTACATTTACAAATATAGAATTTTTTTTGTATTTACCAATGGTTTCAATAAAATAATTTTTTTGATTTATATATGGTGATTGTTGCTGCATTCCCCCTCATTCCCTATTTCTCTCCCTCCACAAAACAATAATTTAAGTTTTTCTAACCTTTTCAGTATATCTAATGTTACTACATTTAGTTTCTGTACTAATAATAACCATTCAAGTTACAATGATAGATGGCAAAGTCTATACTGCCTTATCTTATAAATGTAACAAGCTCTTGTCAATGTATATGTGGATGTTCACCGAAAAACATGAACAGCATTGACAAAGTTACAAAACTTCTCTATTCACCAGATGAGCTTCAATACGGATTTTCTACACTTCATTCATAGATAAGATTTTTTAAGATACCAATCAAAAAATGGCAACTAAGAGAGGGCGCAGAGAAAGCTCTTGTTCCAACAAAATGGGATTTATTGTTGACTATCAAAAATATGGAGGATCCGGAAATTCAAATAGCAGCAATACAGCTCGAAAAGCCTTTTCAAATGAAGATGAAATTGCAGAAATTACAGGAATGAACAAGGAACTATTTGTAAAGTTGCACATAATCTTAATTTGCATATCAAGTGGATTTCAAATAGATCGTTCTAAGTTTTGCTTATTTTGTCTGAAGACCGCAAAGCTCTATTTATGGTTGTTCCGTTGGTATTACTTGCCTCTTGAGTCTTCACAAGATCTTAATTCATGGAGCAGAAGTAATAGAAAGTCTATTATTACCATTAGGTCTATTTAGTAAAGAAGCTCAAGAAGGTTAAGATTTTAAAAAATATAAGGAACATCATTCCTGTAAAAATTCAAGAATAAAGACAAATAAAGATGTAATGAAAAGACTTTAATGTACATCGGATGCAGTTATTTCATCTTATAGAAAAACTGTTTCAGTAACAAAAAATTTCCTTCAGGTGTTGCTGAACTTGCAAAAATTCTACGTCCTAGAATAGAGACAAATCTATGTTGTAATTTTTAATTGTAATTAAAAAAAATTTTTGTATAGATTTTTAAGTTTTTAGCAATAAATATAAGCTTGATATTCATTTTGTATGATTTGCATAATTTATAACAGTTCTAATAAAAAAAAATATTTGGCACAAAAAACACAGTTTTGTCCCGCTGCACTGGGATCAGAAATAACTTAAAATTAGGCTAAAATTAATTTTTTTGAAAATATTATTTACAATTGCTGAAAATTGGCTAAATGATGTAAAAATTGTAGACAAAGAAAGACGACTATAAATCTTTAATATAGGTCAAATATGGTTGGGGGGTGTAAGAATTTTTTTTTTTGGGGGGGGGGGGGGCAGATATCAACATACAATGTTATGCATACAATTTTTTAGAATTAAACCAACGATATATATATTCAGCCCTCAGAATTCAGATCAGCAATGTGAACTTAACTTGAAGTGTTTGAAGTAACCTTGAAGTGTTTGAAGTTGGCAAAAAATTGCTGACCTTTTTTTATATATCTTATGGTAACACCTTTGTATCAAATTTTTTTTGCCAACGTAATGTTGACTTCGAGTTTGGCAAATTACAGTAAACTCCTGGTTATTCGAACCTCCTAGGGGAATTAGAATTTTCTTTGAATAAAATTTAAAAATAAATAAAATTTCGAATAACTGCTGGTTCGAATAACTGATGGATATATGCATGAGTTTGTTAAAGAAAATTCACGGGGAATGAAAATTGCTTCGAATAAGCAGAGTTGTTAACAAGGCCAAAAGTAGCAAGGAAAAGGTTACATTTTACAAGGCCAAGGCCAAGAGTTTTAAGGTCAAGGCCAAGAAAAAGAGTTTCAAAGTCACAGTACAAGTACTGTGACAATAAAATCACTTTTTGTGAAAATAGACCAAGGTGCAGAATGTGCAGGATTCAACAAAGTCAATAAGAAAATATATTTATATAGATATATATGTAGAGATATATATGAAAGCCAAAAACAAAAATGCATAAAAATAAAGAATAAAAAATTTTAATTCTTTAATTTTACATATTTTTCTTAAAAGGCCAAGGCCAAAACAATCAAGGCCAAAGCCAAAATTTTCAAGGCCAAGGCCAACAGCTTCAAGGCCTTAATTTTTGGTCTTAAGGCAAGGACAAGGACTAACAACTCTGCAAATAAGCAGTAAATTGGAATAAGTGCCAGTTTGAACAACAATATATATGCACACATGCACAATAAAAAGTTTTGTTCAGAAACGTAAAGAAAAACTCTCAAAACATAAATTGAAGTTAATTTATGCCATATTAACTTTTATGTCGCTAATTTTTTTATAAAATGAGCTTTTTAAAAATACATTGTTTCAAAATGGCAAATTAAGGCAGCTAAATTTGTTAGTTTCTTATAGAATGATACTAATTTTCTTTAAAAAAAGATTTGACTTTGCAAAGGAATTTTAAGGTAAAATGTCCTAGCTCTATAAAAAATCAGTTTAAACTCATTAAATATGCACATTTTAAATGCATTTTTTACCAGATGTATAAATATATATCGAAATATTTTTATAAATTAAAATAAAACTAGCTGTCATGACCTGTACAATACGGGTCGTGGTAGGTCTGTTCCACACCCAACTATTTCTAAATTTGTTCTTAATATGGTCTCTTTAGTATTTATTATAGTAAACAGCAAAAAATTAATTGATTTTTTTGCCGTTTACAAGTAAAAGTTTTTGGCTTTTGGTTAACAATTAGTCTACTATACTTTAAAACTGTACTTATTTACTTCAACATTTTTTACATAATAAAAGTATCTTTAACATGTTGTCCTTTAGCTTACAACACCACTCAAGTCTAAAATTGGCGGTTTTTACATTTACCTATCGATGGAGCTGCTCATTGCACATCTAACCACTAGTCACATGATATAGATTTCAGCAAATTTTGTTAAAATCTATTTCATGTGACTAGTGCTTAGGTGCGCAATGAGCAGCTCCATCAATAGATTAATGTAAAAACTGCCAATTTTCGACTTGAGCGGTGTTGTAAGCTAAGGAACAATATAAAACAGTTACTTTACATTTCTTCAGGTGTTTTTGGGTATAATATTATTTTACCCTTTTTTACCATTAAGATTTATTTAAAAAGCAAATTTGAACATTGAAAAATAGGCCAAAGAGACCTAGTTATTTTAAATAAGTTAGCTTTTTACAGAAAAGCTTTTATAAAAAACATCAAACAGATAGCTTTAGCTATCTGTTTGATATTTTTTATAAAAGCTTTTCTTTAAAAAAAACTCTTAACAAGTTCATTCAATTAAGCTGTTTTTCCTTTGGAGTTGGGTAAGTAAATTATTAAACCTGCTGTTTGTGCTAAAAATCGATACTTAATGCAAATGGAAGAATTTGAGTACAAAAGGTGATAAAAGTATAAATGATTTCCATTCACATATAAAAAAATAATGGAAATATAAAAAGCAAAGCAAAAATGGCCAATATATCCATTCAAAACAATAATTCCAAAAATAAAAAATATAGAAATTTACTTGAGAAACAAAAAACATATTTTTCTTGAGATAAAATAAAAATATGAACTTTAATAAAAATTACAAAAAACTATTATATTCAACATAAAAAAATCAAAAATGTTTATAAAAACAATTTAAATTAAAACATTGTTTCATTATTATATAGCTTTTAGTAAATGGTATAAAGATTATCAAACTTCGTTTAAGCTTTTTGAATACAATCAACATTCAGAACATTTCTTAAATTCTGCTATGTAGGAACTTTCAAAAATCAGTCATAAGAGAAAGAATTCGACCTAAAAATGGAACAAAATTATTAATTGAATACACTTAATACACATTAGTTTGTTATGTACTATTTATTTATTTGAAAACTTAAAAATGTGACTAAACAAATAATAAAATAAGAGAATTACTTTGCGAGGCTGTTTTTCTTTTGTTAAAGTTTCAAGATTTATTATTGCTAGTTTGGATTAATAACTCTTTTTAAAAAAGCAAGGGTAAAAATAAATGAAAAATAAAAATTTGCATCAACTCATTTAAACAACCATCATTACCAGCTTGCTCCATTCTGAATGACACTGCTGAATGACACTGCTGAATTAGGATCATATATGTTTAACTGACAATATATGGGTACAAAACCTTGAAATAAGCTTGCCTATATAAAAATATAAAATAAAAATATAACTCATGCAATATCTTGATTTTTATTTACAAGAATTATACAAGAAAAGTATTTTCTTTTAAACACCAGGACCAGTTAATGGATTGTCAAATCTATTTTCCAGTACAACTAAATTTATAAAAATTATTTAACAACAATTATCTAATAGAAATATAAAGTAATAATTAGGTTTAACCTGATTGATTTTTAATTTTAGTGCAACTTTTATTATATATTGGTCAATAAGCAAACTTTACTTTTTTTTTTGAAAGTATCTATTGTTCAACATAGAAGGCTTTTATTTCGCCTTTTTATTTTAAGCTAATAAAAAATTTAATGAAATGTCCACTATATCAGAAGTAAAAATAAGAAATTACAAAAATAAATGTCTTATATCTGATTTAAATCGAAAATTTTTGTCTTATATCTCTCTAAGATCTAATTCAGAATCTTTTTCATTCAGCGCGTTTTTCAAACGTTTTTTGAAATAACCGTGGTCAAATTGTCAAAGCAAAATATTATTTGCCTGTTCATACAACGGCAAGCGATCATAAGCCTTCCTGTGAAAGCCTGTTTAGTATGATAGCAAAAGTTATTTTAATGAAGGATAAAAAATATTGGCAGAATAATAAGGGGTCAATTCCAATTTCAAAGGGTTGTCAATTTCAGTTTCAAAGGTTCAGTTTAATCAGAAAAAATATAGAAATAAGAAGGATAGTGCAGCACAGAGAGAAAGTTATTAAAAATTATTTGAATATATTTTTCTTGTTAAGTTGTGTTGAGAACAATTAACAGTTTTATAGTTTTATGCCATAAACTTTTGTCAAATTATTTTAAAAAGATTCAAAGGTTCCTCTAAAAGATTAAGTTTAAGTCGAAAGGCAACTCATAAATAATAAAACATTTGTATTACTAATGAAAATAGTAATATAATATAATATATAAGTAATAATATAAAATAATAAAAATAGTAATATAATATAATATATAAAGTAATAAAGTAGTCCTTTTAAATTTATTTAAAAGTTCCGATCAACATAATTGATATGTTATCATGTGCATAAATTATCACATGCAAAATCCCTCTAAAAATATATTTTTATGTTGTACATAATTTTTATTTTTTAAATCATGCCCAAGCTCAGCGACAAGTAGTTTGTTAATTTTTTTAATTGTGCAAATACATTTATAATTTTTTAACTCAAGGTTCATGAAGATTGCAAAGCAGAGTTTAAAAAGAACTTTGAAAAATGTACCCTTGGTCATAATTCATTTTCCATTATTAAACCAATTTCTATCAAACAGTCTTCAAATTCTCCAGACTTATGGGAAAGTGCAAGTACTGATAATGGTAGTATTCCGTTAATTGTATTTGTTAATTCAAAGAGTGGCGACAACCAAGGTGTTCGCTTCATGAGAAGGTTCAAACAAATACTTAACCCTGCACAGGTTTTTGACCTAAGTGTTGCTGGTCCAGCTTTTGGGTAAATTAATTACGTCAATACAATTTTTCTGTTTTTAAATTAAATAAAAACCTATTTATTATTACTGGATAAACTTTTATTGTATATTGTGTATTAGTTATCTTTAATCTTCTTTAGTTCAATCAAAATAAATTTTGTATCTATTGTGAACCAATATTTTAGCTGTGGTTAAACTATTTATATTTTGATTTATCCAAAAACATTTGATATTAATATTATATACTCAACAACATAATATTATAGAAATCATGTTATTGTTGAGTTTTGCATTTTTTTTAAAGAAAATTTAGAATTTGATTAAATAAGTTAATGATTTTAGTTTTAAATTTTATTAAATAACAGTTAAAAAAAATAAAAATGGTTATTTTGATTCTTTATCAGTATTTATTCTTTAAAGTGAGAAAATTTTTTGGCGGCTACTAACCATATATTCATACAATACATAGTAATTAAAATAAGTAAAAAGTGTAGACCTGCTAATGTTAACTTGCTTTTAGCAAGTCACATTTATTGAGTGGTTAAATATAGCTTCAAGTCAGTGTTTCAAATTTATGTATATTGTAACACAAGTTTGTAATTGATTTTAACAAATAAAGTTCTCAACAATTCTAATTATGCAAAATATTTACGAGTTAAAAAAATAGAAGTATTTTCAAAATAAATAATTTTCCTCAAAAATTTTTACAGAAAAGGAGATTACCTATGAAGAAAAATTCCTTTGTAATATGTATGCTATCTCTTATGTGTGTACTAGTGTGTACAGAGTTCCCACAGTGAACTCTGTAAAGTACACATAAATAAAGAGGGGGTGTTAATAAAGTAATAGTGTTTTTAAAGATATTTTTAAAGATATGTTATACACATATGCCATAATTATTTTTAAATTTTTAAAATGTATTTTACTACAAGTTTAAAGTTTAGGGTGGGGCTTTACTAATATTTTTTACAAAAATTTCTTTGAAATTTATTTTTTCCGTATTTATGGTTTTTTTTAATTTCAGGTGTACTTGTACACAAACTTTTATACAAAATAGTACATGCATCACCTGATATAGACATTATCAATAGTCTGTGACAATAATACTGCATATTAATATTGCCATTCCTTTGCAGCAGCAGGCTATAAGATAGTTTATGTATGTCCTAAACCCCCAGCAACAGGCTGTTTCACTCTATGTGTGTTGTCACAGTGCTTACCTAAACACACATTTTTAGTTGTGTGCGTGTGTGTATATATATATATATGCATATATACATATAAACATATATGTACATATATATATATACATATATATATATATATATATATATATATACATATATATATATATATATATATACATATATATATATATATATATATATATATATATACATATATATATATATACATATATATATATATATATATATATATATATATATATATATATATACATACATATATATATATATATATATATACATATATATATATATATATATATATATATATATATATATATATATATATATATATATATATATATATATATATATATATATATATATGTATATATATGTATATATATATGTATATATATATATATGTATATATATATATATATATATATATATATATCTATATATATAAATGTAGTCTTACCAGGTACACACAATTTGAGCAGTTTCGTATTCTTGTCTGTGGGGGTGATGGAAGTGTGGGTTGGGTTATGACTGAACTCGATAAACAAGACCTTACAAACAAGGTAAATTTAATATTTTCAAACAAATGTCCTCATTTAGTAAGATAAATTTTTTTTAAAAATGAATTGATTAAAGCAAGATTTTATATATATATATATATATATATATATATATATATATATATATATATATATATATATATATATATATATATATATATATATAATTATATCTATTAGATATATATATCTAATTATATCTACTAGATATATATATCTTATATATATATATATATATATATATATATATATATATATATATATATATATATATATATATATATATATGTATATATATATATATATATATATATATAGATCTATAGTTTGTTGTCTTTGGGAAGAGCGGAAGGAAAAAAGTGATTCTTACGCCAACACATATGTCACTTTTAATTACTTTTGACTTTAGTCCAACATTTTCGTGTTGGATGAAAGTCAAAATCATTAATTTAATTACAAATTAATTGTTATATAAAAAAACCACAAAAACGCAAATTTAATTGACCAGAATGTTTTTAAAAACATTCTGAATGTTTTTAAAACATTCTGAATGTTTTTAACAATATAAACAATGTTTTTATTTTTATTTTTTTTAATAAAATGTTTTTATTTTTATTTTTTTTAATAAAATGTTTTTATTTTTAATTTTTTTACTGTAAATCATGCGCGGAGTGTTGCTACATCGACTATCTTATAGCCTGACTCGCAAGGGAGTGTTGCTACATCGACTGACAAATAGCCTGACTCGCAAGGGAGTGCTGCTACATCGACTGACAAATAGCCTGACTTGCAAGGGAGTGCTGCTACATCGACTGAGGGTTTGGTTGGGGCAGGCAGTCTATCAATTAATAGAATAAAAAAATTCCGGTCTTGCATTTTAATTTTTACTTTTTATCAACAAAATATGGAAAAAACATTCAGACAACATATAAGAGTTCTATATATATATATATATATATATATATATATATATATATATATATATATATATATATATATATATATATATATATATATATATAGAACCCTTAGATGTTGTCCGAAAGTTTTTTCCATATTTTGTTGACAAAAAGTAAAAGTTAAAATGCAAGACCGGTATTTTTTTTTTTTATTAATTGATAGACTGCCTGCCCCAACCAAACTCTCAGTCGATGTAGCAGCACTCCCTTGCGGGTCAGGCTAAAAGATAGTAGATGATGTAGCACTCCCTTGCGGGTTAGGCTATTTGTCAGTCGATGTAGCAGCACTCCCTTGCGAATCAGGCTGTTTGTCAGTCGATGTAGCAGCACTCCCTTGCGAGTCAGGCTATAAGATAGTCGATGTAGCAACACTCCGCGCATGATTTACAGTGAAAAAAATAAAAATAAAAACATTTTATTAAAAAAAATAAAAATAAAAACATTGTTTATATTGTTAAAAACATTCAAAATGTTTTTAAAAACATTCTGGTCAATTAAATTTGCGTTTTTGTGGTTTTTTTAAAAAAACAATTAATTTGTAATTAAATTAATGGTTTTTACTTTCGTCCAACACGCAAATGTTGGACGAAAGTCAAAAGTAATTAAAAGTGACGTATGTGTTGGCGTAAGAATCACTTTTTTCCTTCCGCTCTTCCCAAAGACAACAAACTATATATATATATATATATATATATATATATATATATATATATATATATATATATATATATATATATATATATATATATATATATATATATATATATATATATATATATATATATATATATATATATATATATATATATATATATATATATATATATATATATATATATATATATATATATATATAATTGATAGCTATCTTTACTTTGGAAAAAATCAGCTCAGAAATTCAAAATTATTAAAAACACATATATTATATACACATTAAAATACAATAAAATAGTCAACTATAAAAAGAGTATAGCATAAAAATGATCAAATAACACTAATAAAAAATAACAACTCTAATACTTAAAATATCCTTCATTTGCTTTAATACCAGTTACTATTTATTTCAGGATTAATTTGTATTTGTATTTGCAAGAATTTCATGTAATATGTTTCCATGAAAGTACTTGAAAAAATTCTTCAGCATTTTCGGACCATTTTCTATCTTGTTTTTAAATTCAAATATTTCCAAACATGTTCTATGATGTTTTAATACAGACTTTGTGGCAACCAAATCATTACCTAAAGCGAAATTTCTTTGGAGATACAATGAACAATTCAGAAGTACTATCCTAGAACAATGCTTTTGATCACTGTTTTGCTGTTGTATAAAGTTGTCCAATTTTATATATTATTCACTTTCCCAAGGCCGAAAAGGCTTTGTTGTAGTTACAACTCCAAAACACAAACCTTGACAAACAAGGCTGCAGCGCAAAAAAAAAAAAAATAGAGTGCTGTATTACCAGAGACATGGTGGGGATTGTTTAATGATTGGGTTATCAGGCTGATATGGTTATCCAATCCTTGTTCTAACATAATGGCATTTCATTGTACCAAAAATTTTGAATTTAAATTTGTCCATGTACATGGTGCAATTAAACATTTCCTGAGTCCAATCTTTGTAGTTTTTTGTGTTTGCAACGTAAGAAAGGTTTATGAATGGGAACACATAGCAGTGATGTTTTTTTCATTATTTTTTGATTTTTTTTCTTTTTCCAAAAATCTTTATGAAGTCATGTTGGCAATAAAATTTATAGTATGTGACTGTATACATAAAATGATAATACTCATATGTATGTATATGTGTATATATATATATATATACACACACACACACTATAGCAAATATAGATAACAAATTGTTACTAGTTTTGCCTATTTTTATGGCTTATAGCGTTTTAAAAACAAAGAATAATGAAAGAAAAGGTTGAAGTAGTGGCACTCCCTTGCAGCAGCAGGTTATGAGATAGTTGATGTAAGTACTGAAGACCCTGGCAGCAAGCTATTTCAGTGAGGTGTCTAAGATGTCTAAACACTCATTTATAGTTATATATATATGTGTGTGTGTGTGTGTTTATATATATATATATATATATATATATATATATATATATATATATATACATATATATGTGTGTGTTTATATATATATATATATATATATATATATATATATATATATATATATATATATATATTTATATATATATATATATATATTCATTAAAAAAACATTAAACCAACCTTTTGTTCATTTATAGACAGTCATCACTAAAATGAAATCAATTCATATTCAAAAGTTTTAACAACTTTAACCATTAAAATCGTTTTCCATATTTCAAATTCATACCATAGATGTCATCTTAGAACACACTCAGTTGCGTAGTTTAATTGTTAAGGTTACATCTGAAGACAATTTTAAATAGTTTATATTTCTGTTTCAATGGTTTAAGGGTTAATAAGGTGGGAGTGCAAAATCATATTTGTCCAAGGTTATGATATGTATGGTAAACAAAACAGATTTTTTTTCACCAATGTACATGAGTATGACTGTTAAAAATTTCAAGCACAAGTGCCCTTTCTTCCCATAATTCTATTAAGTTCCTAAGAATTCCTGAAATTCTATCCCATAATGTGTTCTATTAAATTCTATCCCATAATGTGTTCTATTAAATTCTATCCCATAATGTGTTCTATTAAATTATTTTTCTTTATATTATTCTTTTATAACATTTCAAGGCTTACTCTGATTCGTCTTAAAACCCAAAACTTTTTCTTATCTCTCAAAACCCAAAACTTTTTCTGCATTTGCCTAAAAAAATCTATTTCTTTTAAAAACTGTAAAAAGATTTTTACACTTTTATCTTGAAGTTAAAAAAGGTGAGTTAGTTTAAGATGAGTTGCAACCTTTCTATACTTAAGTTTGATTTAGAACTGCATGGAGAGGTAAATTGATACTTAATTAAAACTCAATAATTCATACCCGTAATAAAAGTAAGGATTATTGCTTATTGCTGCATTAGCTTTTAATTAAAACATTCTAGCTCACTATAAGAACACCTTTCTTCCTCATTACTTTTTTTCATGGCATTATAATTGCTTATTTTTATCATGCTTTTTTGAACTTTTCCAAATTCTTTCTTACTACTTAGTTCTATTGCTTTTTATTTGTAAATCTTTAAATAATCTTTTAATTTTACAATAACTGGAGCTTTTTTTCTCTATGAGATTGAATTTGTAAATCATTATTTGTAAATCATCATTTGTAAATCATCATTTGTAAATCATCATTTGTAAATCATCATTTGTAAATCATCATTTGTAAATCATCATTTGTAAATCTTTATTTGTAAATCATCGTTTGTAAATCTTGTTATCTCTATGTAATCTTCTATTTTCAAAATAACTTGAGCTTTCTCTTTTCTCTGAGATTAAATAAATTTTAACTATATTGATAGAATTTTTGCTGATTTTTTACATTTTAAGTTAATGTAAACCCAGATAATTTGATTAGTTGAAGAAAAGAACTGCATATTTGCAGTTATTTATATCATCAGTTGTAAATTAAACTTTATTAATTGTCATTTTTTCTTTCTTTTTGTGCAAGTGTCCTGATCATAAACATTTTTGATCTGGAGATGAAAGTTTGCTTTTTTACTGTTGTTTAACAACTTCCAAATTTGTCTTTGTTTACCAAACAATAGATTTTCTTTTATTTCTGTTTTAATATCAGCCCAAAAAAAGATTATTATTTAAAAATTCCTAGTTAAAAAATGCTTTATTTTACCAAGCTTTTTCAAGCAATTCATAGCAATAAATAAGTTTTTGCAAATGAAGTTATATAAGTGTCAGGTTTTTTTAATAGACATTACATTTATATAATTTCAAACAAAAGAATTACTTTGTTGTTAAGGTTTTCTAATAAATTTTTTAATTTTTTTCAAATGTATGGAATGCCCTAATTTGCATACATATATTTTATCATGTATGTATGTATACTTTAAGATTCAATATTTTAAATAAAGTAATTAAGTTTTTTATATAAAAATATTTTTGTAAATAAATATTATGCTTTGCTTTACACTAGTGTCAACTAGGAGTTCTACCATTAGGAACAGGCAATGATCTGGCTCGTGTTTTGGGTTGGGGCACATCTTGTTATGATGTCAGTTTAATACCTCACATTTTAAAACAGCTTGAACATGCAAAGCCATGTATGCTTGATAGGTTAGAATTTTGTTATTTTTTTTTAGTCTATTTACATAAATATTTTTTGTTTTGTTTTTGCAAAATTGTTCTAAATATTATTCGTGTATTTGTTAATTTTTGTTACTGTTATAGTAACAGTAACTTACTGTTATAGTAATAGTAACTGTTGCTGTTATAGTAACAGTAACTGTTATAGTAACAGTAACAGACGAGGAGGCTACTTAATTGTGGTTATAACCCTCTCTCAACTCTAGAGAAACAAATTGAGTGCGGTACTATCAGGGACGTGGTGGGAATTGAACTCGAAACCTCTTACTTATGAAGCGAGCGCTCTACCACTACACCACTATCGCATTACAGTTACATTACAGTACATTACATACCGCATACAACTACAGTAACGAATAAAATATTAAGAGTCAAAATCTGTTATCACATGCCTAAAATGAATTTTGATTTTAATAAAATACATATACTCTCTGAAATTTGTCCTTAATCTAGACAAATTTTTTCTCATAATTAAAAAGGAGAAAAAACAAATAATACCTCTTGACCAAATGATCTAATGATCTTGTCTCGTAAACTTATTTAAATATTGTTCTAATTTTTTTGGAGCTTTTGGTATCTATTCGATATCAAATTTAATAGGAAATAAACAGATTTTAACCTATTTTTGGGCTTTCTTTATAAGAAACATACAAAGCACCCACTTTTTCCAAATATGAACATGTGAGTATTTGATTAAAGCAGGCATTGATTAAGACAGTGGGTTTCCAAAAGTCTGTATGATTGTATTGAAAAAATTCAAAAGGAACAAAGTTTTTTTATTCGTAGGTGCATGTTCTCATATGTTTTTTGACTCAAGAAACCTCGTAAAGTTTCATGTCTACTGCTAAAGTGTGAATAGATACGAAGCGAGTAGACTGTTATAGTGTTTTTCACTCTAACAGTAGACATATAACTTTAAAATGCTTTTAATGAATTAGGCTCTGTTGTATCAGCATATTTATTCCATGTTCAGTTTTGGTATAAACAAAAGAACGAAACATTTTTTTAGCAATAAAAGTAAAATTGAAGCATTACGAAAATGTGACAGTGTAGACACAGTTGGAGTTACTCTTCTACACTGGAAAAACAAAAAAGATCTGTTTATGATGACCATTTGCATTAGCCTGTGTAAAAACAAAAAAAAACCACTATACTCTTATACTCTCCAATACTAATCACTATACACTCCAATCTTTTGACCCATTTGACAGTTATTTGACCCAAAAAGACTATACTTAAAGTTTTAGAACTGTAGGACAAATCTAATAGGATTATGCTGATGCTACTTTTTTACATTTTTTATGAAAAACAAGAAATTTTTTAACTCGATAAAAAAAAAATTTTATTTGTACATTTTTTAAATTTATATAGTGTTTACAATAAATTTTATTTTATCTCCAGCCATTTCTTTATTGAATATATCTAACAATTTGTCACTGTCAAATCCTATTTTGCTGCCTAATTCCACTGCCCAATTAAATTCCACTGCCCAATTAAATTCCACTGCCCAATTAAATTCCACTGCCCAATTAAATTTTACTTTGCATAAATATTTAGACTAGTTTTATTTTTCCAGATAAATAAAATATTGACTAAAAAGAAAAAAAGTTTAAAAAAATTGTTGTTCTACCAATCCAAGGAGAATATGTCTTCTGAAATACCCCATCTTCTGAAACCCCATACATAGTCTACCAGATAAAAAACTTTCTACCATTGTAAATAGTTTAAGGTTCTAATACTTTTTAATTTACATTAGAAAACTTAGCTATGTAATTTTTTTCTTTAATTTTCATTTATGTACTTAAACTTAACTTAAAATTTAACTTAACTTAACTTAAAATTATATACTTATTAACTTAACTTAAAATTATATACTTATTAACTTAATTAAAATTATATACTTATTAACTTAAAATTATATTTTAACTCTCATAGTATAATTATCTTAGGTATGCCAGGTAATACTTATATTTGAAATCAGACAAAAAGTTGATTTTATTAGAAATAAAATCATAGGTGTTGAATGAAAAAAGATTAATGTTGTACATTGACGCTAAACTTGTAAAGCAAACTTGTGAGCAGAAGAATATCTGTTACAAATCATAGACTGAAGTTAAGTGTGTCTGCTCCAGATGCTCTGAATTTTAGTTTTTGTTTTTTTTGTTTACTTTTAATATGGAGTTTAACCACTAATATTTTTTTTGTTTACTTTTAATATGGAGTTTAACCACTAATATTTTTTTTTCATAATCCTGTTACACATGGTCTTATGAGCTTAAACATGATAAGTTTGATATAAATGAAAAAGATTGTAAAGTATAGCGTCTCTGAATTTTGACTTTAGTTATAATATGACATAAAGCGTGTACACAAAATAAATGTGAAAGTAGAAAAACAACTAAAAAAAAGTACTCCTCAATTTTTATTTTGAACCAAGTAATAATTTTAATACAATAATATAAGAAGATCAAACATTAAAAAAAAGATTAATTATTCCTGTGGGAATCTAATAAAATTTTGAGCTTTTGCTTTAGTGGTACCCATAAGCTTGCGCACAGAATAAGAATCAAAACTATTTGATGCTTTTTTAAATGATATTTTAATATCTTTAACATTTCTGCAAAGGTTTTTAGTTTTTTTCATGTTTCTTTTAATAATAGCCCAGTACTTTTCAATAACTCTCAATTCTGGGCAGTTTGGAGGATTTTCTGTTTTAGGCACAAATTTCACATTATTCTTTTTGTACCATTCCATAGCTAGTTTACAATAATGAATTGAAGCTAAATCAGGCCAGGTCTGTTATTGTGTGATTTAATGAGAGGTAAGAGGCGTTTTTGTAAATATTCTTTAACATATATTTGACCACAAAGTATGGACTGAGAAATATAAGGTGCTGATTTTTTGCCACAACTGCAAATAGCTTGCCAAATTAAAGCTTTTTTAGTGAACTTGTCATGTTTTGTGTATTTAAATTTCTTATCTGCTTTTCCTCTATATTTGGCAATATAATAAATAGCACCAGGAATTTGTTAATGATTGTACTTGATATAAGTTTCATCGTCTTCAATAATACAGAAGTTTTCAGAAATAAAATTGTCATACAACTTTCTGCCGCGGGTTCTTGCACTTTTTTGTTGAGTTTCAGAACAGTTGGGCACTTTTTGTGCTTTGCAAAAATGAAAACCATGTTTGTTTCTAACTTTTGCAACAAAACTATGAAAAATCCATATATTTTTGCGTGTTCCCTTAGTGAAAGGCTTGGGTTATTCTTAAAACTGTTGACCAGATTTCTAACTAGTTTTATATTTTTAGAACCTTCCTTTCTTCCACCACCAGATTTGCGTTTGATTGATTTTGTTTGAGAAAAACATTGAATAACACAACTAACGGTGTATGGATGTATTTGCAACAGTTTTGCTATCGAATTGTAGCTACTATTAGGATTTTGTAAACATTTGTGCCTAATTTTTTCTCTTATGTCTTCTTCTTTTATCATTTTTAAAACCAATTAGAACCAAAAACTAACATTTTTTTGAAACCAAAACACATTGTAAACAAAATACAAAACAATTTAAAACATTTTAATACAACCACTGAAAAAAACTGCTTATTCTTTCACATTTATTTTGTGTACAGGCTTTAGGCTAATGTGAATATCAGAAACTGAGAAGATTGTAGTCTTTTAAATCAGATATGGCATTTCAGAGAATATACTAACAATAAAGTAAGTTCATAAACTGTCAATTAAATGATGACATGTACTTGACGAAGAGAGTTATTGAACAAGCGGCTTTTAGTCATTATCTCATCATGTTTCAATGCACACATCACTTAGGAATGGTAAGCTTAACACTCTATTAAACTGATAGAGAGAATTGCTTTATAAAATGGAAATTATTTTCTATTTACTTTATATATTTTTGTTATATATTTTAATTTTATTTTAAATTACTCTAAATCTTTTAAACTTGATGCTGTTGCACACCAACTAAGATCTTGGTTAAGTGGGATTAAATGTCAAGTTTTAAAAATAAAATGTTATTTGCTTTTTACTGTTGTTTCACAACTTCCAATTTTGCCTCTGTTTATCAAACAATAGATTTTCTTTTAAATCTATTTTAATATCTGCTAAATTTTTTTTATTTAAAAATAATGAAAAAATAAATAACAACCTGTTTAAATATATATATATATATATATATATATATATATATATATATATATATATATATATATATATATATATATATATGCATACATACATACATACATACATACATACATACATACATACATACATACATACATACATACATACATACATACATACATACATACATGCATAAATACATAAATACAGGGCCTATTCTGAGAAAAAAATTTGGGCAGCGGTAGTCCTCCATCCCAGAGAAATTTAGTGGAAAATCTGCATTTTTTTGCACAAAAAAAATAATATTTGCCATAAAAAACATTTAAAAAAGGTCTTCGAATTTTAATTTGGGCGACGCCCAAATACGGTTGACGCTGTCAAAAATGGTCTAGAATAGCCCCTGATATATATATACATATATATATATATATATATATATATATATATATATATATATATATATATATATATATTGTTTTAAATATATATATATATATTGTTTTAAATATATATTTATATATTGTTTTTTATTTTTTATTAATTTAATTTAATATTATTTTTAAATGGTTCCAAGTGCTTTTTTTACATTGAAATGATATTCGATAGGTTTTTTTTTTATTAAAGTTACATATATAATTTTTTGTAAGTTTTTTTCTTCAAAAATATTTTTGAATGACTTCTAATGTTTTATTATAAAATGTTGATTAATTGCCAAATGTTGTGCTACATTTTTTTTGTTTTTCTTTTTTGCATGAATAAAAAGTTTTTTGTTTTATAACTTTTGATTGGTGAATTTTTTCCATCATTTATAGGTGGAGCATTTCAATTAAAGAATTTTCTTCAACAATACCAAAGGTGTGTTTTATTTATTATATAGAATTAATATCGTATAGAATTAATTTAATTGTTTCTTTGTTATTATTTTTTTGAGTCTGCAGTTTTTTACAGCTCTGGAGTTAGTGTAAAAAAAAATTTTTTTTATGACTAAAAAGTTTTTCTAATCTTATTCATGAAATCTTATTCAAGTTTCTTATGCAGAAAAGTTTTTCTAGAATGTTTCTATTAAAACAGGATTGCTCATATTTTGGTTATGAGGACTCAATTACAATGCAAATTACCAGAATGCTGGCAACAAATCATCATGACGTTGTTCTGCAATCTGCAAAGTAACTTTTTTTTAATAGAGTTATAAATATTATTAATTTAAACAAAAATTTTAAATTTATATTTGTTTTCTTGTATATTACTTTTAAATAAATTTTGCATTATTTTTTTGTCAATAATTTTTAAATTAAAAGATTTTTTTTAAACATTTTAATTTTTAGAATGTTGTATGATATTGTCTGCCATTTTGTTGAGTTTGTGAAAAAGTCCACTCTTTCAATAGATGAAGATAAGAAAATTGATTCAGACTCACTTAAAAATAAATGTTCAGTACTTCAGAATAAACTAGAAACTCTCTTTCAAACATTAAAAATAGAATCAAATTCAAGTTTAGTATCTAAATCATGGCCCAAACATGAAAGACCTTGGCCTGATAAGTGTAGAAGTAACACAATGGAGAATGTTGAACTTTCTTCATGTAAGAATCTAGGTGAAAAAAAAAAATATCACAGTGATATAACATTAACAGAAGACAATTTTAAAAAAAGTAATAGTTCAATAAAATTTATTTCAAAGGAACATTTATGGTCACGTGCAAACAGTTTAAAAAGTGCCCTAAAAGATATAATAGATCATACTGAAAAAGGTAAATTTTGTGTGTTTTTATGAATGTGTACATATATATGTGTATATGCGTATACAATTCAAATATATGCATACAAATATGTTTATATGTGTGTGTGTGTGTGTGTGTGTGTGTGTGTGTGTGTATATATATACATATATACATATATACATATATACATATATACGTATATACATATATACATATATACATATATACATATATATATATTATATATATATATATATATATATATATATATATATATATATATATATATATATATGTATATATGTATATATAGGCAATATTAAATTATATTATAAACATTAGCATTTAGCTAATTCCTGGTACTGCGGGTAACAGTAACATATATATTATATATATATATATATATATATATATATATATATATATATATATATATGTCTTGGGTGATGCAGAACTTTATGTCTAGGCATAAACGTTCTATAAAATATAAACTTGATTATTTGAAATTCAATTATTTAGAATGATGTTAAAAGCAGCTGAATGAGAATCTTTTCGAAAGTAACTCAAAATGTTTTTTGTAAATAAACCTAATATAAAAAAAAATGAAATCGTAAATCATTTTGAAAAGGAAAGATTTTCTTAAAGTACAATATATGATAACCTATAAAGACTTTCAAATCTGAAACTGTTCAATCCTTTTCTCATAGAAAGCATCCTGGTTGTTCAAAATCCTGGACTAGATAAAAGAAAGCCGAATTAACAAGGCCAATTGTTGATTGATTTACACCAAATGTAAAACATATTTTTCTCTGACTGACCCCTTTTTGATTGTTGACAACTTGTCAACAATCGAAAAGGGTCAGTCAGAGAAAAATATGTTTTACATTTGGTGTAAATCAATTGACAATTGGTCGTCAGTTAAAAAAAATGAATATTAAATAAAGAAAATGTAAAAAGACTCCAAAATACACTATAGAACAACAAATAAAGGCAAAGAAAAGAAGCAGGAAACTAGTTAACCAACTCTATAACACAAAATTGCTTCCGGTCATCAATGACGAAAAATACTTTTGTTTTGCAGGGGACAACATGCCTGAAACTTCTGGTTACTACACAAACAACAAAAAAACATGCCCAGAAAGTATTCGTTTTATAGGAAAAGAGAAATTTTCAAAAAAAAAATTAAGGTGGATAGCCATATTTAACCGTGGTATGTGCAAGTTGTTGTTTCGCATTTCCAAGGCTGTAGCAGTTAATTTATTGATCTATATTGATGAATGTTTAGAAAAACCACTTCTTCCATTCATTCCCAAATATCATGGAGACTTTAACTATTTATTTTGGCTAGATTTAGCAATTTCTCATTATTCAAAGATTCTCTAAATTGGATGGACCAATATGTCGATTATGTTGGTAAAGAATCCAATAGCCTAAATGTGCTTCACGCACAACCAATTGAAAACTTTAGGGAACATTTGGTACAGAAGGTTTAGGAAGGAGATTGGCAAGCTTCAACAGAGCAAGTTTTGATTGATCAAATTAAATTAAAACTACAAGAAATCAATTTAAATTGTTTACAGTTCAGTCTTCTCCGTTTACGGAGCGCTTTCGTGCTCTTGCAGTTTTGCGCTCGCCCACACGCCCTCCAATACTAAAGCTGGCGCTTTTTTAAGCGCTCGCCAAAAATTTTAAGCGTGTTTTTAAATTGAAATAAATCTTTTTTCTTAATCAAATTCTAATTAAAGAGGTACAAAAAACAAATATTTTTTAATATCGTGCACGCCAGACAAATAATTTTCAAACGGAGAAGATTGACAGTTGCTTATGAAAAGCATCAAAGCAAAATTGAGATCAATTGCAGATGGCGGTGTTTTTCATTTAAAAAATAACTTATTCCTTTTAAAAGATAAATACTTTATTTGAAAAAAAACATAATAAATAGTTTTTTTTTTCATTATAAATTTTTTCATAATAAATAGTTTATAAAAATATATAGCATAAAAATATAAATAAAAAACAAAATAAATAGTTTTTTTTTCATTATAAATAAGTTATTGACGTTTTTATTTTGTCTGATAACCTACGCATCACATATTATATGTGTGTGTGTGTATATATATATATATATATATATATATATATATATATACACACACACACACATATATATATATATATATATATATATATATATATATATATATATATATATATATATATATATATATATATATATATATATACAGTCATGGACAAGAAAGGCGTGCAATCGCACTTCAATCTTGACCACGCATGTAATGAGTTATTTTTTTGCTCTTTAGATAATTAAAAGCGCGCTGAATAAAACCAACAAAGAAAAAATTATAAACAGATTAAACTAATTAAAAAAAAAAGAAATCTTAAAAAAAGAGAAACTAAAAAAAAATTAGCTAATATAAATCTGAAAAAGTAACTCTAGAAAATTATTTTTGATTATGTTTTGTAATTACGTTGATGTTGAATAACTCGTCACTTTGGTTTGACAAGTTCCTGATTTTTTTTAGATAAGGAGAATAGCAAATCTTTTTTGTTTTATTTTTTTAAGCCTAAAAAAAAATATTTTTATGATTATTTTTTATTTATTAATGTATTTTTATATATCAATCAAAAAAAGAATACATAAACATCAAGCCTTCCTGGGAAGCGCGTGTGGTTGCACGCCTTGTATGTTCACGCTTAAAGTGATTAATAAATCAGCAATTCTTGAAGAAAAGAACCAAAGACTATACGAAATAGAAAACGTAAATAAAATAAGCTAAAAAGAATTTATTAATAAAAAAATTTGTTTTCTTATTTTTAGAGCGTTTGTTATTTTCCACTACCAAAATTGATACAAGTCGAGGAAAAAAGTAGATAAGAATAAAATGAAAATAAAAATATTTTTTGATATACAATTTTTTCGCAACTTTTTTCAGTCAGTATGTAAAGAAAATACTTTATAAATTGCGCTAGACACATGGACAGTTTTTAAATTTGTTTTCAAATGCTTTTGCTAAACTTTACTGTTTTTGTCAATGGGCAGGAAAGCAAGAAAACTAATTGCTATTTATTTGTGAAAAAAAAAAATTTTTAAGCAAATTTTTCATATAAAAAAATGTAACGATGCTGCAAAATTTTGTAGGCTAGTGCATTATTAATTTACTGAACTTTTTTAACAAAATTTCTAGGAGCCTATTGAAAACCTTTTGTTTAAGTTTTTGAATACATTTTTTTTCAATAGAGCAATTGTTATGTTCATTATCTCTAGTAATTCATATTAACATTGAAAATTGGGCAGTATAAAAAAAATACATGCATCAAATGTGGTAAATACATTTATTAAAGAAACTACATTATTCTTTTATTTAACTTATTCCGTCATTATTATTAATAATATTTTTTTTCATATTAACAAAATTTATTAATCAAATAATATTTTTTATAAATAAATAACAATTTATTTTCTTATTTTCCTATTATATAAGTATTGAGAAAAAACATAATAAACAAATAAATGTAAGAAAAAAATTAACAAAATTTCTTATAGTTCTAGCATACATAGCAAATTAGTTTCTAAATTTTATGGACTGATGAAAATCAAGAATAAATTGCATATCAAAACTTTCAAATGTTGTTAAATTTTTACTAAAGATGTTTTTTTCAACAACGACTCTAAAAAAAAGAATAAAAAAGTTGTATAAAAATTTTATAAAAAAGTTTTTTTTTTAATAAGTTTTCTTGTTTATTTAATTAAACTTGATATTTCGTTACAATTTTGTTTCCTTATTTAAGAATAGTTTTTTTTTTTCTTAGTAAATATGCTTAGCTTTTTGCCGCGAATTATTGAACTCTTTAAAAGTTAAAAGGTGCAAGCTGCCGTGGTCGGTTAGTCTAAAACAATTACTTTAAACATGGACAAACAAGGTTGCACATGCTTCCCGGGAAGGTTTGAAACATAAAAAATAAAAATATAAATAACTTTAATTAAACATTTTTAAAAATTAAAAGATTTTTTTAATTCTCCTAATACAAAACCAATGCGATGAACTATTAAACTTTGATCTTTTCTAATGTTTTTATAATATTAGGCAAACTCTTTTGAATAAAAAAAAAAACTTACATCTTATTATCATTTAATAAAAAACTAACTTTATTTAAATTATGAAAAAGTGTTAAAATTAAAATTAAAAAAAAGTTTATTGAAACGCATATGTTGTCATCATTGTTTAAGATTACAAATTGTTTAAAAAAAATTACATTCATTAGAAAAAAAAAAAAAAAACTTTTGAAATAAAAGTTTTATTTAATATTCTATGACAATTTATTTTATACCATTTTAAAACTTTATTTAAAATCGTTTGGCTTAGTGTAAACAAATTTTATTAGAAAGTTTACATAGCATAACAAAAAAAAATAATTTTGTTATGTGTTCGACTATTAAATATACGGATTCATCAAAAAGTTTATTAAAACAATTGTTTTAGTTGTGTGTGTATATATATATATATATATATATATATATATATATATATATATATATATATATATGGGCATATTCACTGTGGAAAATGTAGTCAAATTTTATTCTCGTTTTCGTCAACTTTTAGCAAATAAATATTGATGTAGACACAAAAGTTTATTTATAATATACCTTTAGTACTAAAATCAATTAATTTAATTCATTTTTATGCTTCCGAAAATTACAGATTTTGAAAAAATATCATTGTAAAATGTTATCTAAACGATGAATTTATTTGCATAATCGGAATTAATTTATCATGAAAATGGAGCTATCATATTCAAATTGTTGTTGGTCAGATTTTTAACTTTATAAAAGATATATATTTGGGATTGTCCATAAATTACGCAACACATAATCTTTTTAAAAAATAAAAGTAGGAGATAATAAGCTCTTTTACGCAGTAATTTTTATTAAACTTAATGGACTATTTATTTGTTTTTTTAAATTAAGACTCTGCGAGGGAAATCTTTTGATCTTTTTTGTTTTGTTTATTGTGAAATTTGCGTTGCGTAATTTATGGACGATCCTTTTCAAGAAAATAACAAAAGAACTTTTGCAATATTCATGTTATGTAAGTTAAAAAAAACGTGATAAAGTTTTGTTTTTTCTAACATTTAGTTTAAAAGCTTAAGTTTTTTAATAATATATGCAAAATAATACTAAATGTTACGCTTTTTTTCATTTTACATTTTAAATTTGTGTAATGTAAGTTAAAACTACATGCTTTTACTTAAGTTCTGGCGCTTTTTCGTTAAGTTTTTGTTTACAAAATGAATTACATCATTAAGTAATTATTATTTCATCGCATTGGTTTGACAAGGTTCTAACTGAAACTTTTTATTTTAGAAGAATTTAGAAAAAGAATATTTAATTTTTTTTTTTAATGTTAATTAAAATTATTTAATTTAACGATTTAAATGTAATTACTTTGCAGTATTTTAAAAATTCAACCTGATGAAAATAAGGTAATACGCATAAACATAAAAAGTGTAAGTAAAAACTTTAACAAACCAAAGATTTTCTTATTTAAATGACTCAAATAAGTATTAATAAAGTTGTAATACTAAAATAATTTTTTAAAGTTGCTCTTGGTCTTGTGGAAAAACTGTTTTCCATTAGATAATTTTCATAAATGTTATAAAAAATCACTCAGGAAGAGTGGCCACCGGTTTTTTAATACTTTTGCAATTTTAACTCTTAACAATAATCGCTCTGTAACGTAAAATATATAGTATCAAAAAAACAAGTTTATTTTTCTTAGCCGGTCACCTCTCATAAACTTTTATATATTTTTTAAATTGTTATAGAATTCTTAACATCTTATAAAAGTTTCTAATACAAACAGCAGAAATCAGACCTAAAACTTGTTTTCCGTGTAAAGTTAAGTGTCATTTTCAGCAATAAGTTCGCCCTCTTTTGGCCAGACTTAAAACTTTTTAGCTTATTTTATTCTTTAGACTTATTTGTGCATTGGTGAATTAGTTGCTTTTCAAACCTACTGAATTTTACACTATTGATCTAATGATGCATAAAATTGACTGCCAAAAAAATAATCGCATGCTAAAAAATCCTTATTTAGCGTAAATCAAGCAAATTGATTGATTAAACTAGTAAGTACAATTGAAAATAGTAATTTTTAAATAAACTTTCATCATAGAAATAAAATAATTTTAACTTTCCATCAATGAAGCCTCCTAGTTGATTTGTAAAATCAAGGAAAATGATAGAAACCATTGCTAGTGTGGCTGGTAGAGTATGAAAATGCAAGTGCAATTGATCGAAATATAATCATTAATGTGAAGAAAAATAGATTTTTTTAGACATCTAAATTAGCTTTAAAAATTCAAGAAGATCACAACATCACAGTGACTCCTCAAACAATCAAAAATTGTATAGAGAGCATGAGTAGAGTAGTTGGAAAAAAATTTTTTTTGGAATTTGCAAAGAAGTACGAATTCAATAGGAAATTTTTGATATATTTTAGACAGAAAAGTTGGCGACCTAGCCTTTAGATGCAAAGACAACTTGAAAAAAGCTATAATGAGCGCATGGGATAATATAACAACAGAAGGGACCCAAAATTTGGTCAACTCAATGCCAAATTGTCTAGCTAAGGCCATCATCGCCAAAGGAGGCCCCATTCGATACTAATTTCCATGGAGTTTGACAATTTGACATTATTTTTGAACTGTATGATTTTATTTTTTTTTTGCAGTCAATTTTATGCATCATTAGATCAATTGTGTAAAATTCAGTAGGTTTGAAAAGCAATTAATTCCCCAATACACAAATAAATTTTTAAAACAATACTTGATAATATATATAAAATTTTTTTTAATATTTTAATGAAAAACTTATTTTTTTGATGCAATCTTTAAAATAATGTCATTTTTATTAAGTGTACAATTATTTTTTTGCATACTGTATATATATATATATATATACATATACATATATATATATATATATATATATATATATATATATATATATATATATATATATATATATATATATATATATATATATATACATATACATATACATATATATATATATATATATATATATATATATATATATATATATATATATATATATATATATATATATATATATATATATATATATATATATATATATATATATATATATATAAACTATGTTAGTGTATTCTACAAATAGAGTGTTCAATGTTCTTAAAGAACAGAGCGATATATATATATATATATATATCGCTCTGTTCTTTAAGAACATTGAACACTCTATTTGTAGAATGCACTAACATAGTTATATAAACTATGTTAGTGTATTCTACAAATAGAGTGTTCAATGTTCTCAAAGAACAGAGCGATATATATATATATATATATATATATATATATATATATATATATATATATATATATATATATATATATATATGTATATATATATATATATATATATATATATATATATATATATATATATATATATATATATCGCTCTGTTCTTTTCAAACCTACTGAATTTTACACAATTGATCTAATAATGCATAAAATTGACTGCAAAAAAAAAAAAATTTTATATATATTATCAAATATTGTTTTAAAAATTTATTTGTGTATTGGCGAATTAATTGTTTTTAACTTACATAACATGAATATTGCAAAAGTTCTTTTGTTATTTTCTTGAAAAGGATCGTCCATAAATTACGCAACGCAAATTTCCCAATAAACAAAACAAAAAAGATCAAAAGTTTTTCCTTGCAGAGTCTTAATTTAAAAAATACATATACATATATATAACAGGGTTGCAAAAAAACCGGTTTTTTTGAAAAAAACCAAAAACCATCGGTTTTTTAAAAAAAATAAAAAAACCATGGTTTTTTTGGTTAAAATTAGGTTTTTATTAAATAATGTTGTATTTGGTTATCCTTTTAAATTAAAAAAAAGCATAACACATTTTATTTAAGAAGCATAACACATTTTATTTTAAACTATATTCTTTATCAATATTACTGTAATATTTCACCAAAGTTATTCAATACATCATTGTTCAATGTTCTATATATAAATACAAGCTTTGCTGCTTTTTCTACCCCCAATTGGTTTCTTAACTTAGAATGAACAAGGCCAAATGTTGAAAAAATTCTTTGGATTCCAGCACTAGAAGCTGGTGCATTTAATAAACCTTCAATATCCATTATGTTACAATCCACAATTTTTAGAGATTTCCAACATTCTATTGGTGATATTTTATAAAACAGATTTACTATACAAATAGCTTTTATCGAATGGAGCAGATTTGGCTTTTAATTTGAATATTATTAGTAACAAATTCTTGAACTCTTTATCTGCGAAATTCATCGCAGCTTCATTTTCATTTTCAGAAAAATTACATCCAAAATATCTAGGATCTATTGTGTTTGCCAGGAATTGAGCATCACTGACAGTCTGAAGGTATCTAGATTCAAATTTTTTTTTTCATTTGTTAAAAATGATAAACTGTTTATCAAATCTTTAAAAATTTCAACAGTGTCACTTATTTTTGTTAGATCTCTTAGCAACTTATCTAATGCTCCTGCAATTGGTTTTAATATTTTTAATAAATCTTCTGTGTTTCGCTTTATCTGTATATCACTTACTTTTTTACCAATCATGGGATCTAAGTCTTTATTTTTTTCAAACATTGTGAAAATGATGCTCCAGTTGTTGACATATTTTTCAAGTGAATCACGCAGAATTCCAGCGAGTTTCAGTAGGAAGTGGCAATTTTGTTCGTCCACTTAATTTATAAATTGCTCCAGCTTGATGATTATTTCTTATATATTTTATTATTTGTGTAACATGCTTGCTCACATTTTCAATGTTAAGATCATTTACTAAAAGATTTAGCATATGAGTAGCACACCCATAAGTTATGACAATATCTCTTTCAGATGACAGTACTTGTCTCATTGATTTCATATTAGCTGCATTGTCAGTCGCAAAGCTTTTTACTGTGCATCCAAATTTACATATTACAGAATCTATTGCTTTGCTTGCTAATTGTGTAAGATATTCACCAGTATGTGAATGACCAGAAGTGTTGATTGTTTCTACTAAAATGTTAATTTTATCTGTAATTACAGAGAGACAAGCTATAGGTTCATTATGTACATTACTCCAGCCATCTAAAGACATGGCTACAATTTTACCATTCAATACATTACATTTTTTAATTTCTTCTGTGTAAACCCTATCTAATATTTCTCCTCCAGTTTGAGTTCTATTAGGTAGAGTGTATCCTGGATGAAGCATATTGATAGATTTTTTAAATTCTTTGTGTTCAACTGTTCTGAAGCTAGAATTTGTACTGTATATAAATCTACCAAGTTGCAGATCAAATAAATCTTTCTCTTTGAGGCTTGTTCGTGTGAAAAACTTATCAATTTTCAAATATTTATCTGCTGATGTTGAATTGGGCTGAGACCTTTTCATTTGTTGTTGTGATGTTGATGGTGAGTTACCTTTAAAATGAAATTGCAGTTTATTGAATTATTCTAGGTTAATATGTCTATACGTAATAATTTAAATATATATGTTTACAATTTTAAAATTTAAAATGGCAATACAGTAATTTAACTACCTTCAAGAAGTTGTTGATCTTCCATTGACTCCATAATTTCATGGGGTTGTGATTGCTAGCACTTTTTTATATGTTCATGCATCCTTTGAACTTGACCTTCCATTTCTTTTTTACACGCATTACAAACTGCTCTACACCCTTGTTTTTCTGGAACAGTCACTTGTGTATATTTTAACCAAATCATATCATATTTGCGCCCAGTTTTTTGAGACATTTTTTGTGGTATCAATAAATTATGTTAGAACTACTTATATTTTTGCTAAACATATGTATATATACATATATATATATATATATATATATATATATATATATATATATATATATATATATATATATATATATATATATATATATATATATATATATGCATATATATATACACACGCATATATATACACATATATATAGATACATATATACATCGTTAAGAAAACTTCCTGATGAAATAAGTTCATCAGGAAGCAATTCTTCTGTAGAAGAAAACAGATAAATAAGTGTTATTACTAATTTATTACTACTCTATTCTATGAGAACGCTGAGGACTCTATTTTATGAAAAAACAGAAACAAAAATCATGGGTTTAAAAAAAATATCTATATCGAAGATTAGTTATATTTGTTAACATAACCCTGTTTTAGTTTCCTGTTGTAAGTTCAAATCTTTTTGAAAAAACATTAATTTGGTTTAAACCAACATTTTTTTAATTGGTTTAAACCATGGTTTAAACCAATGGTTTAAACCATTTGATTAAAACCATGCAACCCTGTATATATATATATATATATATATATATATATATATATATATATATATATATATATATATATATATATATATATATTATATATATATATATATATATATAGATATATATGTATATATTTGTATATATATGTGTGTATGTATATATATATATATATTTATATATATATAATATATATATTCACACACTGTTGTAAAGCAAAAGAGTGTGTGTGAGTGTGATTTGCGACTTATTTGAGTTGGTTATATTGAACCTTTGCTTCTGTAATTTCTTTTAGTTTCCTAATGGTTAATAATCTTTGAGGTTATTGAGAATTATTTACTTTTTTAAAATAGGGTTGTAGCACTTGGAAAATAATTTATATAAAGATGTAGAATTAAAAATTTATATTGGACATCTTTAAAATCTGTAATTTTTATTTCAGTTTTTGGTTAAATAATGTTTAACTTACCTGCTGCTATTGTGTCATTTCCTCTGCTAGAGGGGGCTGCGCATTTTTTCTTTGTTAATCTTTTATTTTTTCTGAGTATAAATAAATATGCACTTAACATTTATGATTTAATTCTAAATTATTCTATTTTTGTTATGTTCTTATTACATGATTTTGTGTTTTTTATACTTTTAGTGCTTGGTAGCCAGGAGACTGTTGAAGCAATCAACAACTCTAATATGACGAACAATAAATTAGACATCAGACCTAATGATATATGTAATGGTATAGAACCTATTGAAAATAAGCTTCAGAAAAAAGAAAAAAGTATCTCTGGAAATCCTAATGCTAGTAATTTTTTATTCTTCGTGCTTAAAATCCAAACATTCGCAAGCTTAGTAAACTTTTTGAAGAAAAGTTTAAAATTTTCTTTAATAATTTTAAAAGATCTTTTAATTGAGGTTAGAATCTCATTTAAGAAGGTAGAAAACCTTGATATAAATTGATATAAACGCTTAAGTTCCTAATATATCATAAGTGAGATTAAGCATTTTTTTCCATTTGAACTTAAGTTTTCTGTAATGAATGAAAGTTATATGGTTATATGGATATATTTTTATATATGGTTATATGGATATATTTATTTTATATGGTTATATGGATATATTTATTTTATATGGTTATATGGATATATTTATTTTATATGGTTATATATATATATATATATATATATATATATATATATATATATATATATATATATATATATATATATTTTAAGCTGTTCCTCAATCTTCACCATTTTTAAACTTGCAAAATATTGCAATGCGATGTAAGAAGACATCCAATACTGTTATTTTTCCTGGAACTGTTATAGCACGTGCTTTTCAGAAGCCTAACAATTGTGTAAGCTTTATTAGCAAAGTTATTTTAGCAAATACAAGTGCTATTTGTGCAACCGCTGTTGCTGGAATGGAAGGACATGAGCAAATGTAAGTCGTTATTTAAAGTTGACTAAGAATATATCTTAAAACAAAGAATTAATTTATTTTATTTAAAACAGAGAGCTCATAAATAATTTAATCTTATTAATATTTAATTTAAATTTAAACTTATTTAAAAAAAAGTTTATTGATAGTGTTTTAAGTTTTTGTTGGTTTGTTTTTGACTCAATAGTTTTTAAAAAAGAAAAACTCTGATGTAGAACATTGAATTGTGATTATAGGTAGGATGAGCTCTTAAACCTTGAATAGTATTTAGTTAATTGTAGTATCACAAAAATATTAAGTCTTGATCTGCAAGTTAATGTAAGGTTGGGTATCCATTTGTAAAAAATGGTCTTAATTCTTCCATAATGCAATATTTAAATAAGAAAATGACATTCCTAGCTCAAGCCACACAAGTGTGAAATTATAGGCCCTAAATTTTTAAAAACAAACAAACATATAAATAAGGTTAAATGTTGTGATAATTTACTAAAAATAAGTTTATTTAAAAAAAAAAAACATGCTTAAAATGAATGTCACTTTTAAATTTTTGGGTGAATATTTTTTATTGTAGAAAAGGCTTGCATTAAATTTTGATAACACTTTAAATCTTTTGAGCATGGTTCTGAGATTTTTTTTTGTCTTAGAAGTTTGTTTCACTTTGTTAGCACTAAAATATGACTTGTTTGGCTTAAGACATGTTTTGAACTTAAATAATAATAGTTTATATTTATTTATGTCTTTGTGTGTTATGTGTGTTATTAAAAAATAATTATAAAATGGTAATAAAAAATAAATATTAGTGACATACTATAAACATATATATAGAGATTTTCTTTTGTAGTCATGGATACTATCCATATATATAATTATTTGCTTTAAATTTTTTTTAAGCTTTAGAAAGAACTTCAATGAGAAATGTGTTATGAACAATTATTTTGGTGTAGGCATTGATGCAAAGATTGCTTTGGATTTTCATAATAAAAGAGAAGAGCATCCTGAAAAATATAGGTGACTAAAATACTTTTAATTAAAGTTACGAATCTGTTGGTGTATAATCTGCTTTTTGTGTGTCAGTTTCGGTTACTGATTAAAACTTTTTTTTCTTTTTTTTTTTAAAACTCTTTATATTGGTAATATTACATAAAGGGAAAAGATTTGTACATAATACCACTACACAAAAATTAATAAACATTTTGCATTTATTGGTAACTTAATATAAATGCATGGTCTTTCAAAACATTAGCATTTTTTATAACTACTAAAAAAATAATTGTTTGGTGTTGTAAGGAATATAATAAGGAATAAAGATGTTTTGCTATGAAATATAAAGAAATGTGACGTTGTGTGAGATTGTGTGAATATATATATATATATATTAGTGATCAACCAAAACCGAAATTTGACCCGAAACCGAAAGTACCGAAATTTCGGTTCAGTGAAGCCGTAGCCAAAACCAAAACCAAAATTTCGGCCGAAATTTGAAAAAGAATGTTTAAAATCCCTGAACCTTTTATGATCACCGAATTAAAGCAAAAAAAACTATTTTACATATATCTAAGCAATCACCATGAAACATAGTTTGATAAAAACTATAATTTCAATAATTAAAGGCAATAATTGAAGTATTTTCTCTGCGGAATACTTTTTTTTTTTCATGTTTTCTGGCAAAAGTCTGTTTCTTTCATTTGAAAGAATGTCTCCAGCAGTTAAAAACAACCTTTTTACTTCGGTAGATGTTGGTCGAGGTCGTAGGAATCTCTTTGCTACTTTTGCCAAACCAAACTTGGCTTTTAATGTTGTTTTCTAATATAAATCTATGAAACTTCAGACCTTCTTCGGAGTTTGAATCAATTTTTGAGATTTTGTCAACCCAACCAGGCATTGCAAATTGCAACATTTCAGCCCTCTGTTGTTTTGTTCTGGTGTCAAATAAGGGTATTGTTCTTTTTTTAATTGTAATAGGCTCAACTTGATCTGAAGTTGGTATATTTTCAGGACTGCCGGTAGTTGTGAGTATTGCTTTTTCAGTAAGGAGATTTTTTAGAGTAAATGACTTCTTAAATGTGATGAAAGTCCGCTAAGTGATTGAAGTTTTAGATTGTGCGATTCACGAGATACTTTCAAATTGCAGATATTGTAAGTTCCGTGTTTGAAAACACTACCTGTCACGGTAAAATGATTCCATAAACCAGTTTTTTATCGATTATTTTCCATTGTAAAATTTAGCACTGAGAAACTTTTGATGAAACTATTGGTTTGGGTTGCTTTACTTAAATGTTAACTCATTTTAAGAATGATTTTGAGAATAGTAATTTAAAACTATTATGTAATGTGATTTCAATTAAAATTTCTACAATTGTCATAGTTAAAAATTGATTTACTAACAAACAATTACAATTAGGAAACCGTCATGATCCCACTCTAAATTTAAACTTAAAAAAAAATCTTATAAAAGTTTCGGCTCATTTCGGTTGCGGTTTGAACCGAAATTTCAGCCGAAACAGGAAAAGTAAAAAAATTATTGAAGCAGAAATTTCGGTTTCGGTTTCAGCCGAAATTTCGACCAAAGCCGAAAGTTTCCGTTCACTAATATATATATATATATATATATATATATATATATATATATATATATATATATATATATATATATATATATATATAAATATATATATATATATATATAATAGAATAAGTAGAAATGTGACATTGGAAAAGTTCTCAACATTTATTGCCATAAAACTAGATTTTCTAGAAAATCTTGTTTTCTAGGTAATCTAGTTTTATGACAATAAATTTGGGTGCCACATTTAATCGCAATTTTAGAAAAATATTGAATGTAAAATTTAGTTTCAAAGAAATGTAAAATAGTTTTATAAAATTGATTAAAGAAATTTTTTCTTGCTAACTAATTCATTATGCAAAACATAAGTCTCTTTTTGCAGATTAAAATATATGCTGATAAAAAACTTTTTTAATCAGCATATATATTTTTTTTTTTTTTTTTCTTTTAAAAAAGATAAAGATTTCAGATGCTCCACACTTGATTAAAAAAGCTTGTAACTGCCTTGCAAATTCTGGTTCTGGAAGAGATACTCGATATATGTGCAACAATGGTCTGCACCTACTTTGAAGTCATATTCCACAATTATTATTAGGACTTAGAATGTGGTTTAAGATTAGTAAATAAACTCATAAGTGGTCACATTAATTTAATACCATATTCAGTAATACATGTTCATTTGGTTGCTCAAGTGTTTAGTGAAACAGTTGGCAAAGTTTTACAAGAATTTGGTCCCCCGGAATATGCTGGAACTGCTCAATTTTGTCTCATGATAGATAAATTTTTTGACTGTTTGCATGTTTCAAGTAAAAATAAAACTATTTAAAATTTAAAAGAAAATCTAAACCACATGAGAAATTTATATGCATAATATCTTTACATATGCATATGTTATGCATATATATGCATATGAGATATTATATGCATAATATCTTTACATATGCATATAATACCTATAAAACTTTAAAAGTGTTTTATTTTATATTTTAGTGAAATCAAAAAAGATAAAAAAAAAAAGATGCCATTGCTAGGATTCAAATCATACTTTCTGCTTTGCTTCAGAAATTCTGCGAGCTAATCACAAAAATTTTATAACTACTTAACCAATAAAAGACTTAATAAAACAAAAATAAATGCTATAGATTAAAATTAAGGTGTTGCCACAATGCAGTTTTCAAGTGAAAGTAAAACTGTAAAACTTGATAGTTTTACAGTAATATGTTTTAGTTTTAACATTACATAATTAGAAGTTTGCATAAGTTAGATATTTGCATACACTTTCGTTAGCTTTTTCTTATAAAAAACAGAGCTGCGAAACTTACTCACCATCACCTCAGTTGCAATGGCTGCCAAGAGTTCTGTGTCAAACAAGCTCAAAAGGGCTATACTACTAACAGCAGTATTAAGTTCATCAATAATAATTAAGATGACTTCATAGAAAATCATGGCCTGAAAAGTGTCAAGATAACACAATGGAAAATGTTGAACTTTCTTTATATTCTTATCTAGTGTGTGTTATTGTATAATATAAATTATAGAATGATATAAGATAATATATATTAGGTCAAATAATATAAGAACAAGTTAGGTAGACAATTTATATAAAATTTTATAGGAGTCGTACAAAAAATATGATATGGTATGGTGTACTTGGTGGTAAAGAAATTTTGAATAGAACATACAGAAACTTGGATCAAAATGTTCATCTGGAGGTATTAATGTAATTTGTTATAGTTTTTATTTGTGCAAAGCTTTTTTTTAATTGTTTTATTTTACAAAACTAAAATGAATCATTATTTTTACAATACAGCAACCACATAAACAACCCCTGGCTAGTGGCTTATTATTAGGCTGACATTATTTTGCATGATTTTAAAAGATAATTTCCTTTGTTTTCATTTTGCTATTGTCTGATATGTCTGTAATAGAAAGTCGCTTCTAACAGTATGTCTATAGTCTTTATCTCAGTAGTTTGGTTGGCAAGATTTTTGAAAAATCTTAAATGGTTTCATTAACAAAGAAAAGTCTAACATCCTTCATATTTAGTTAGGTTTATCTGCTGTTAGAAATCCAAATCACTCCTGCTTCTGTTGCAGGAGCAATTTGGATTTCTAACAGCAGATAAAATTGTTTCACATCTAAACTCCTCTATATCTTGAGGTCTGAGAAACATTTCTTTCTCATTTATAAAATGGGTTCTATAGAACTGTTCTATTCTCTTTAATACTTTTTAAACCTTTTAATAAGTGTTTTATGGAAAATTTTTGACTGATCTCTATCTAATATCATTAAACTATCATTTAGTCAGTCTTTTATTGTGTTTGAGTCTTTAATTAACAAATATCAAATGTGTTATCCTGAGTCCAACAACTTACTGACAATAATTTAGATTTCTTATTTTACTGATACCTTGTTAAATATAATAGCAGAAACCTTCTATTGTGCATTAGATGGAAGTTAGCAAACTAAGTGCTATTTGATATATAATAGGCTTTTGATAAGTCAAATGATATATATGTTTCTCGTATATATTTATTATATATATTTTTATATATTATTATTATATATTATTTGTTATATATTATTATATATATATTTATTAAAAGAGAAGATAATTTTCATAGTTTTTATTTTTGTTATTGTTGCATTTATTATTTTTTATCAAATTTTAAAAATACACTTTTATTTTTTTTTATATTACTACAATTTATTATTAGATTATTTATTTTGATATATAATATTAAACGTTAATTTTTATTATTGTTATTATATTTTTAATTTACATTTCTCTTAACTTTGATTAGTTTTTTTACTTATTTAGTTTGATTTTATAACTCTCTTCAATATTTTTGTTTTTGTTATAGTTTACTGTTTGGCTGTTGCATTATTGTTTAACTACCATTATTATTATTATTATTTATTATAATTGTTAGTTTTTTCGATGTTGTAATCGGTTGTTCCTAATAATCATCTTTTCATATGCATTATTTTATTTTAACAATTATTAATAACATAGCTATTTACTTCCTACTTATTGTTTCTTACATTCTATCTAAAATTTAGCTATTTACTTCCTACATACTCTCTAATATTGCGGTTCCACTATGGCTTTAAACTGTCATTTGTGTAAAAAAATAATTAGCCAAAGTTGCCGCTCATCTCAATGTAATATTTGTTTATTTTGGGCTCATACAAAATGTAACAGGCTTAATGATACTAAGTACAGTTTACTACAATTAAATTGCTCGTTGTGGAATTGTGTAAGCTGTATTAAAAGTGTCTTTCCATTCACAGATGTACAAGATAATGAACTTAAATTGCTATTTTCTTCTGATAAAATTCTTTGAACTGATAATTTACCTCTCTCTACAAACCTTTTCCTATCTTTTCATTTAAATAAAGTCTCTAATCAAATTAGTAATTATGTTTCATCTTGTGTTTTAGATTTTGAGGAAGAAATTTCTACTTCATTAGACATAGTTTGTAAATATTATGACATAAGTGAATTATGTACACTTAATTTTAATAAAATGCCGCTCTCTCTTTTTTTCATCTAAGCATATCATTACAAGAATACTTTGAAGATTTAAACGTAATACTATCATTAATTAATTTTGATTTTTCCATTATTGGTATAACTGAAACATGGGTAAAAAAGGAACATCCTTATATCATCCAATTCTCATTGATAATTACAACATTGAACACACACCAACGGAATCCTCTTGTGGTGGTACATTATTATATTTATAAAAAAAACTAATTTACACACGAAGAAATGATTTAATGATTTACACGCCTAATTGTTTAGAACCCACATTTGTTGAAGTTATTTTTTCTAAAAATTCTAACATTATTGTTTGTTGCATTTATAGACACCCTTGCATGGATAATAATATTTTTAATAGTATCATGTCTGTCTTACTTCAAAAAATATCTGCTGAAAATAAATTTATTTTCTTACTTGGTGATTATAATATTGATCTGATGCAATCAAATAATGACATTGTGACGTCTGATTTTTTAAACTTATTTTCTTTTTATAATATTCACCCTTTTATTACTTTGTCGACTAGAATTACTGATCACTCTGCTGCAATTATCATATTTTCTCTAGTTTAATAGCCAATGAAATTGTTTCAGGTAATTTGACAACTTCTGTTTCTAATCACTTACCTCAATTTTGTATTTGTCCCAATTTCAATAAATTATTTATACCACGCAGACACAATTTATATAGCAGGAGTTTTAAAAACTTTAATAAAGATAATTTTGAATCTGATTTATTTAAAAATGACTGGGGCAATGTTATAAAGTCCAATGGTACTAACAAATGTTTCCAAACGTTTATTACTGAAACAACATTGATTTTAGATCGCTACACCCTGCTTAAAAAAACAAGTATTAAAAACTTCAAACATTAATTCAAACCATGGATTACAAAAGGAACTATAAAACCTATTCAAGTGCGCAATCTTTTCCAACAAAAAATGATAATAAAAAAAAATTTGAAAGTATTTTTAAAAGATATAAATATATGATAATTACATTAAATAAACTTAGTAAAAAAAAACATTAAAAATTTTTTTTCTCAGAAAATGTAAAAAATCTTCGCAAACTTTGGAAAGGCATTAACATTCTAATTAATGTAAAATATTTTAATAAATCATCTCCCAACTGTTTGCAAGAAAACGAAATATATATAACTGATCCAACTCTAATCTCTGAATCATTTAACACTTTTTTTACAAATGTTGCTCATAAACTTAAATCCAATATTCATTCGTCTTACATTAACTATCAAAAGTATCTTAAACATCCAAATTTACATAGTTTATTATCTCCAACAAATATTCCTGAAATTTCATCTTATATCTAAATTGAATCCAAAAAAATCATTAGGTCCAAACAGCATTCCCACAAATATTCTTATAGATTTTAACTATGAATTTTCAAATATTCTTTCTAAACTATTTAATACCTCATTTGTAAATGGAGCGTTTCCTGATATTTTGAAATTATCTCGCGTTAATCCAATATTTAAAAATGGCTCAAAACTTTCATGCACTAACTACAGACCTATTTCTCTTTTATCTAACATTAGTAAGCTTCTTGAGAAACTAATGTATTCTAGAGTGTACTCTTTTCTAAACTCATTTAATTGTTTAAATGATTTTCAATTTGGTTTTCAATCAAAACATTCTACTTGCCATGCATTAATGAGTATAACAGAAACTGGTCATTTTGCTTGTGGTGTTTTTATCGATTTACAAAAAGCTTTCGATATCCTTTACCATAGTGTTTTGATTTATTAAATTAATTAAATCAAAATTAATTTATTAAATTATTATAATTAATTATTACAATTATAATTATAATTATTAAAATTATGGAATAGGTGGTATTGCAAATGACTGGTTTTGATCTTATCTTTCAGATCAAAAACAATTTGTAAGTATTAATGGTTTCAATTCTAGTAATAAATCAGTTTTGTGTGGTGTGCCTCATGGTTCTGTTCTAGGTCCTCTTTTATTTTTAATCTACGTTAACGACCTAATCAACTCTCTTCAGTTCATCTGTTTGCTGATGATACAAATCTCTTGCACATCATCAAATCGTATCATTCTTTATGTAAAAAATGTTAATTCGGATCTAAAAGGTATAGTTCACTGGTTAAATGCTAACCTAATACGTCTCAACACAGAAAAAACTAAACTAATTTTTTTTCATCTCCGAGAAAAAATTTCTTTAAAAATGTTGAAATCAAAATTAATAATAAATGGCAAATCCTTCAAGAGTTAAATTATTGCAATCAATTAATACACCAAGATTGATTGCAATCTTTCATGGAACTTTTATATTAATAAACTAAGCAAGAAACTAACTCGAAAATCTCAAGCTAATGGTATGCTTTTGATAATTCGTCATTATGTCAATAAAGTTACTCTAAAGAATATTTACTATGCATTATTCTCATCTCATCTTAGATATTGTTGTCAAGTTTGGGGTCAAGTTATAAACTATCACATTAACAAGTTGCTATCTTCTCAGTGTTAATCTATTAGAATAATAAACTTTCAACCAATTAAATCAGATACATTGAAGTCCTCAAAAAAACTTTTTATTTCAACATTTCCAGTGCTAATAAAGTATGCTAATCTTCTTTTTGTTTTTGACTCCTTAAATAAAAACTTACCATCTCCTATCACAAACTTGTTCACAGAAAGTAGACTATTATATTCCTACTCTACTAGAAATATACACAATGGAAAACTAAATGCACCATCTTCTAAAACCCAGAAGTATGGTAAAAATTCAATTGTTTATCAGTACGTCTGTGAATGGAACAGGAGCCTTGCATGCATTTTGAATGAGTCCAAAAAACTATATCCTAGAATACCTTTACTCCATCTTAAACAATATCAATTAAAAAAAATTCTGAAAAATTTTTTATTCTAACTTTTAGACAAAATATCCTTACAATTAAAATATTCTTTTAATTTTCTTTTTGTCATTACTACAATTATCATCAGTACTTTATGTTTCTTTTTTTATAATAATAAGTTAATGATTTCTGTATGAGTGACACCATCCATTTTATGCTCATAACTACCATTATAATATTAGTTATTATTATTATTTTTTCATTTGAATTTTTATAAACATACTTATTATTACTATTACTATAATTTGTATTAATTTTTTTTTTTTTTTCTTAATCTTGTATTATTATAATATATTATTATTTTTACTATTATTTTTGTTATAATTATCAAAACTATTGTAAAATCTTGATTTACGGAAAATAAATTGCTTGTTGTTGTTGTTGTTTATAATATTCCAGATTATCTTACTACTAAGATTGTTGTTTAATTCTAATAATAGTTGCATTAGTGTTGATGTTTCTATATTGATGAATGACAACACTTTTACTGAATCTTCTACTTTATGATTTCTTAGGTTATCTTTTACTACTGGCACCTCATGTAAACCATCCAATCCATTGCATAGTTAGAATATACTATGGTTGTCTCTATTAATCATGCTGAACATTTACTCCTGATAACATTCTCTACTTCTATAAATCTTCTATTTGTTTTTAAATAAAATACTATTGATATTTGAGCTGGTTTTAAAATACCTTTTTTTTTAAATTTACTATGTTAAACTTTATTGTATTTAGTTGTATTATTGGTAACATATTTTTATATTTCTTGTTAAAAGGTTGACGGACATAAGATAAATTTACCCAGTTTACAAGGCATTGTTGTACTCAACATACAGAGGTATCCTCAAAGTATTTTATCTTTTATAACCAGCATTTTTTTTGAAACAATTCTAGTTAAAAAAAGAAATTATTAAAGTAACAATAAATATATTATCATAATCATACATCTACCACAATACTTTGCACAAACATTAGCAATTAGTTATATAATCAGAAATAGATGCAACATCAGATTATAAAATTAAAACATTTGTTGTCACTAAGAAAAAATAGTTTATATTTTTATTTTTATTAAAAAGTTATTGAATTGTCAAGTTGTTGTTTGAATTGCTCTATCAGATTATATATATATGTTATATATAATGTTGTTATCAGATTAAGCATTATCAGATTATATATATGTTATATATATAATGTTGTTTAGTCTTTAAATGTCACAGTTGAAATACTAAATGTTTACCTATATAAAAGAATTAATTTTTAAGTTGAAATTTTTTATAAGATAAAGTTTAATCACTTTCACTTTAAGAGGCACTGCAAAATGTTTTTTTAATGTGTTGTTTAAAAAAACTCATAGCATATCCATTTTTTTTTTCAGCTATATTGGTGGCTCAAACTTTTGGGGAACAAAAAAAGAGCTAGATGTATGCAGATATTTTATCATTTAATATCTGTTTTATTTTAAATTTAATAAAATTAAGTTTACATAGTTAATGAGTTTTGTGATGACATGTGCCAAAAATTACCATTTGTGTACATTTTCTGAGAAGGAGTAATAATACATGTACTATCTCTAAAGAAGAATATTTACATGTGTATTTAAGCACCTGTGTGTAGTGTACTCATTTTTTTTTTGAAAGTTTTCTCAAAAAAGTTTTTCTTAAAGGACTTTTTTGCTTTTTCAATTTTTCAAACTCATTTAAAAAAAAAACTTTATTTGTAAAACTGTAATAAGTAACAATTTAAAATGTGTTATAAATGTTTGTGATGAAAGTTTTTACTTCTAAATAAGTTTTTTAATTTTTTGTGAAAAAATTTTTGTGAAATTTTTGTTAAGGGTTTTACTTCACCATCATTTGATGATAAAATGCTTGAAGTTGTTGCTGTACTTGGAGCAAGTCAAATGGGTATGTCTAAAGTGTTTGGTGGCATGCAGCATCATAGAATATCACAGGTTACTTAAGTTAACATTTTACCATAAATACATTAACTTTCCATAATATTGTTAGTATTTATATATTTTGATAGTATTTGTAAATATTCTGCTATTTGCTTTTGTTTTATTTTATCCAACAAATTATAATTATAAATTAATTAATAGACAATGCAAAACAAGCTACCACCAAAAAAATGATACACTTATAAATAACAAAGATTAAAATATTTTTCATTAATAGTGTCACAGCGTAAAAATTACAATAACTGATGAAGAAGTTCCTGTTCAAGTTGATGGTGAAGCTTGGATGCAACCTCCTGGAATAATTCAGATTATTCACAAAAACAGAGCTACTATGCTTAAAAAGGATCGAGTGAGTTTTTTTTGCCAAAAGTTTATAAAAGATAAAAGTTGATTTGGTTTATATGAATGTTTTTGAATTAACTTATTAATAATTAAAGTCAACCAGTAGTCTATAGACAAAAAACAAATATATAAAATATATACATATATATATATATATATATATATATATATATATATATATATATATATATATATATATATATATATATATATATATATATATATATATATATATATATTAAGGTGGTTCTAAAAACAACTTTATCTGAAAATGACTGCTGGCACCCCATGACTATGTTGTATATAATTCATAAACTGCAATATTTACGAAATATATGAATAAACACTATTATCAGGGGTTGCTAGCCACCCTCAAACATTATCTAGGTCCCTAATATTATTAAAAAAAAAGTTTTTCAAAATTATGTCATGTTGGGTATCAAATAAAGGGAAATTATATAAAAATTTTAAAAATATTAATCATTTTATAATTAAATTTTTATTTTAGATTTTAGTAAACAAAAAGTTACGTTTTTTAACTAAAAATGAAAAATAGGGAATTTAACAAGATTTTTTGATTATAATTTTTTTTATCTATGTTTTTTTATAAAATGAATATTATTTTTGAAATTTGTATATGATTTTGCTTCGTTTGAGACCCAACATGACATAATTTTGAAAAACTTTTTTTTTAATAATATTAGGGACCTATATAATGTTTGGTGGTCGGTAGCAACCCCTTAAAATATTTTTTATTCAAAAATTTCTTAAATCTAGCATTTTTTTAATTATATACAACATAAAAGTTGTTTTTAGAACCACCTTTATATATATATATATATATATATATATATATATATATATATATATATATATATATATATATATATATATATATATATATATATATATATATATATATATATATATATATATATATATATATATATATATATATATATATATATATATATATAACAAAGAACAAAAACAAATATATAACAAAAAATAAAAAACAAATATATAACAAAAATATAAAAGTAATGAGCATATGAAAACACAAAATAAAAGTAAAAAATTTTTGAATTTGTGATGGAATAAAAGCTTTTATGAGATCACATTATTAAAAATATATGTATATAATAATTACAAAAAAATATGTATATTTTTAAAATATGTCTTAGGAGTTTGAAGAAGCTCTTCGCTCTTGGAATGAACCAAGCAGACACTGTAAATATGATTATAGAGCTTTGACTGGACATGAAGTAAAGCTAATAAAGCCTGTTGCAATTGCTGTTTTAATTCTTGTCAAGAAGTACATTTTTTTTTTCTAATATCTTATCTTAAATTTCTTAGGAAATGCCTCTCTGTCATTGTGTAATATCATGATTCCATCCTAATTCATATTTAGCCCATTAAAAACTCTATAGATTTTTTTGTTGTGTTCAGTGTAAAAGCTGCTTCCTTAATCAACGATGCCCATCAAGAACTTTATGAACTTGCTTCATCATTAAAGCAAATGGCTGAGAAATTTCAAAGTTTTTCTTATTCTGTAAGTATTTTGTATTTATGGTTGTGTAAGCTATTGTCTATAGTTAAATTTGTATTCAAAGTATGCAAAAGTATAAGTAAACAAAAAATTGTGTTAATTTTTTGTATTATTTTATTATAATAATAAAAATTTGATATGAAATAATTTTCTCTTCGCTTCAATAGTTTTAACTATTATACATAAAATTGTTTCAAAAAATTTCTATTTTAATGAGGTTATTTAGAGTAGTTTAATAAGGCAAGAGTGCAGGTTAGTTCTTAAACCATTAACTTAATATTGTGGTAGTGGTGTAGTGGTAGAGCGCTTGCTTCATAAGCGAGCAGTTCCAAGTTCAATCCCCACCATGTCCCTGGTAGTACAGCTCTTAACTTGTTTCTCTGCGCAGCAGCTTTTTTTGTCAAGGTTTGTGTTTTGAAGTTATAGAGTTGAGAGAGGGTTTTAACCCCAACTAAAAGTAGTTGTGGTTAAAACCCTAGTCTTGACTGAAATGGCATTGATGGCCCTGGGGAAAGTGAATTGAAATTAAAATCATAAAATTCTCTCTCTTTTTATGTCCTTAAAATTTCATGCCCTAAAAAATTTCATTTCACTTTATTTGAATATACACTTTTTTAAATAAAGGGTAACTCTTCAATCCCCACCATGTCCCTGGTAGTGCCGTGCTCAATTTGTTTCTCTGCGCAGCGCTTTTGTTTGTCGAAGTTTGTGTTTCAGAGTTATAGAGTTGAGAGAGGGTTAAAACCACAATTAAGTAGCCTCCTCATCTGTAGTGGCCATCTCGGCCTTAGGGAGAAAAAATCTAAGTTCTGCAAATTTACTTTAGTAATTCAAATTGATTTTTATTATAAACACTTTCTGTGTTGCTAAAGACATAAAAGTAATCTTTACTTTTTACCACTCTTTTTTCAGACCCTCAATTACATGATCCATTTTTTTACGAACGATTTCTGGAAGTGATGTTAACCCATCTTTTACTGACTTACCCAATCAATGAGTAACTGCCAATATGCTGAGTTATTGTCTAATTTAGCCATATATATTTACACCCATTTTTTAGTTGGGCCAATGGATCTACCCTTTTTAATTCATAAATTCGTGTTTTGTATTTTTATTTAGTTGTATCAAATCAATACAAATACGAAGCTGTTGATTAAGATTTTTTTACAACTACAATCAGATGACAGTTCTTTTATAAAAAGATAACATTTGATATTAAAAAAAATTTTGAGAAAATCTTTTACCCTTATATATGTAATATATAAAAATAATCATTAATTATACTATTATTTTAATAATAATTTTTATTATTTCATTCTTTTTGTTTATCTAAAATAATGTCTGGGTTTTTTGCTACTTTGCTGTTTTACAATTTTTGCTTGTTTTTTGCTGTTTTAAAATTTTTTTTAAATTTATTGCTTGTTTTTATATTTGATTAAAAATACTTTTAATGATTTATAATTATAATTTTAATAAACATAATTGGTATTATCATATATAATCATAATTTTAAACTTTTTTGTAAAATTATTTGAAGACTTGCAACACTCAGGAGGCTGCAGAGTTTTTAACATTATCAAAGTCGTTCATTAATGAAGTCAATGAAAAATTGTGGATTTCCAAACCAGTATGTTTTTTGAATTTTATTTTATTTGTGTGTTTGTTAAGTTTGGATATTTTTTCCATATTTTTTATGCCAAGTATCTTTTATGCCATACCACTACTAAAAAAGATTTTTTATAATTTTTATTTAAAATTACATTATTACAAATATGTACATATATAGAAGTTGTCTGAAGAATTAGAGTATGGTATCAACTCAGCTCTTAAAAAGGCCGATCTAGAATTAAACTTTTACTACGAGCAGTTTGAAAACAAAGATTCTGATGATGAGGTTTTTAAATTTTTTTTATTATTATTTATTTAAATTTTTATCAGTTGCTTATTTCTATTTATTTGAAATTTATAAATGAACAGAAAAAAGGGGCTTTTATATTCTATTACTCTGCTTTTTTACCTAATATTTTATAAAGATGGCATGAAAATGAAAACATTCGAGGGGTGAATTAAGTGATTGTGAATTGCAATATCTGGAAATGTTTCTGCTCTTTAAATTTTTAGTTATTTAAAAACCATAAACGCTTTTTTTTATTTCAAAATTCAATATTTGTTATTCAATAAAAAATATTTATCTCATAAGTATGATAAATAATCATTATAAAACCATATTGTTATTATTGTTATTATTATTAATAATTATTAATAATAATAGTAGCACTTGATGTTGATGTATAGACATTAACATCTTTGTTGACCAAAAGATAGTGAAAAGGAGAATGAAGTTTAGTATTATAAGTACTTAGGGAGATGCTGTATAAGTACTTAGGGAGATGCTGTATAAGTACTTAGGGAGATGCTGTATAAGTACTTAGGGAGATGCTGTATAAGTACTCAGGGAGATGCTGTATAAGTACTCAGGGAGATGATTAAAAAAAAACTAGATGAATAAAAGATTATATAACATGAAGGGACATATGCAGTAAAAGGATGCAAGTTTGCTGATTGACAAGTCAAATATGAATAAGTTTTGGCTGATGTAACTAAAGATGGAAAGCTCTTTCGAACAATGTCATGATAGTATTTGTTGAAAAAAGAAAAAGACAAAACCTTTTAAATGTCTAACAATCAATTAATCTTTTTCTCTGCAATAACAGAAAGAGTGTGGTCATCAGATTCAAAAATGAATTAAAGGAAAAGTTTATCCTTGAGAGAGTAATAAGATCAGTATCAGTGATGGAATGTTAGACTTACCATTCTTAATGACATTGTTGAGGATTTTCCAAAAGTCTCTAGAAGCTAACCTCTGAGATAAAATATAAGATTTAGTAAACTGAGAGTATTGTAGTATAAGTATAATTATATGTTAAATATTAAAAAAAAAAAGTTATATACTATATATTGCTTTTTGGTGTGTAATGAGTCAAAATATGGCAATTATTTCTTTATTTTTTAGATGGAAACTTCATCCCAGTTAAGCAATAATAAAATGATGAACAGTTTTAACCGAAATGCTGTTTCGTGTCGATTATTTTCTTCTTCTGAGGCATATGGTGAGTTAAATATTGGTTTATTTATCACTAATATTCTGCAATGCAATTTTTAGACTTTGTTGCAGTTCATGCATTAAGTTGATATAGAATTTATTTTAAAATATTTGTTTCTGGTGCAGAAAATTTAGTCACTGTTCTGGTATCCCAGGTAAACAATCATTTTTTTAACATTGTAATTACTCCTACTTTGTTAACAAGTTGCTGCTTTAAACTTTTTGATAGCATAAAGTCTAGTTTAATGAAGGTCCAGAGAGCTCTAGACTTAATATTTTTAGACTTATTTTAAAGACTTACTTATTTTCTTGTATTGATTGCATAGGTAAAGTATTTTAATGGTTTAAACAAATACTAGAGGTTGCTGCTATGAATGCTTTAAAGAGGTTACTAGCTATAACCACAATAAAAATTATCTATTATTACAGCTATTACTACTAATTAATTATTATTAAAGCTACTACTAAATCAAGGTACTACACCCTAGGTTAACAGTTTTGAATCAAGCTTGGATTGGTGGAGGAATAGCAATTGTTCAACATGATTGTTACAGTATTTATTTTAATAGTACGCCCACTAGCATTTCAGTTACTAAGTTAATAATAATAACTTGCCAACAGAATTTCTTAAATTTTAAAACTACAGTTTTGTTAAAAAATAAGCCTGTTTATATATTTAATTACAAATATATAAACCAGAATTTTTATTGAAATTGGGGTTTTATCAAAAGCTGTAAAAGGTCCAAATGTGTCAAGGCCACCACTAAAATGTGTAACTTCTAGGCTACTACTATAAAATGTGTCTCCACTAGGCCACTACTATTAAAGTTTGTCTTGTTCTCACTCTTAGTCCTAATAATCTGAAACAATAATCTTGAATTATGGTAAAGAGAAAAAATTTAACCATTTTTTAATGAAAGCAGCAAGGTCTGATCTTAAAGAGAAGTCTATAATATCTTAAAGAGATATTAGATTTGTTGTCCTTGTGTATGATGAGCTGTAGACCACACTATGCCAGACGTTGTTTCAAAATGACTTTTTGTTGTATGTTTTTTTTTTTTATGTTGTTGATAAATAGTATATCCATATAAGATGATTGCTTCAGTGAAGGTACTAAGTGTCAATTATGATTAAGAAGTTTCTTTTGGTTCTTTGGAATTTCTGTGTTGTATAGATTTAAAACAGTGTTTTTCTTGTATATGTGGCTAAGATTGCATCTTTTATTATCGTGGTTATTTTTAAATGTGTTTAGTTTTAAATGTGTTTGGTTTTAAAAGTTGTTAAACAATAAAAAATTTATTAAATTTGATGTGTACGATGAGTTGTAGACCATGCTATGCCGAGCATTGTTTCAAAATGACTTTTCTTTTTAAAATTTTTAATAATTTAAAAATACTTTTTATTCATTTTATTAATATTCAAATTAAGACAAGCGCAGATAAATATGAGTTTTTATCATTTTAAAAAATTGTTTATATAAATATATTTCAATAAATATTAATTAGGTAGACTTTCGTATCATCTCCAGTTAATTCTACGCAAGTTATTGATAATAAATCTTGTATTCTATTGGTATCAGATAATCTAATTTTTAACCCATTTCAGGTGGTTTTTATTTCAACTGGCTATTCTGCGTTTTTAATTGGTATTTTTCAATATTTTGCGTCATAGATGTAGTGTAGTGTACATACATCATAGGTGCAATGTTTCAATCTGATCTAAATTATGCAAAAGTTGTTGCTTAAATATATCATTAAGTTGTTAACCATTTAAATTAACCATTTTATTAAGTTGAAAGTAGGCCTTATTTTAATTGTGTTTTAAAAAAACTTGACATTCTTTTGTTTATATGTAGCAGCTTCTTGCATTCTGCAGTTGCGTTTAAACTGATTTTAAATTTGTGAGAATGATATAGTATAAATTGCATTTAAAACAATATTAAAAATATATTTTCGTTTTTGCAAACTAATTGTGAGGAGGAATTAATATGCTAGTTAATAATAATAGTTAATGCTGATGAGGTATAGCGCCAGGCAATATCTATGACAGCCGATATATATTAATTACTGTTCAGTTTTAAATAAAAAAGCGTTAATAATAAGCTTTCTTGATTTTTGTCTTGTTTGCTATTGCTTTTAAATCGACCGATTGCAAGTTTGATTTAAAGCTGTAAATAAAGTTAAATGGTTAAGTTTGTCGAAAATAGTTTTTAATTTACTAACTTTAATGTTGTATATATTTTCATTTTATTTGGTTTGCCGTTTTTCCATTTTGTTTTAACTTTTATGTTGTTTTTTTATTTTTTCATTTAATTTAATTTAATTTTATTTGCTATTTTTCCATTTATTTTCATTTTGTTTGACATTTTTTCATTTTTTTAAATTTTATATTTCTTTCTATTTTTCCATTTATTTCATTTTATTTTGTTTGCCATTTTTCCATTTATTTTCATTTTATTTTGTAATTTTCAGGCTTTATTACTTTTCTTGAATAATTTTAGACATAATACTTAATTTTAGAGTGTCTTGATAAGAAGTCATTAACTGATTGGACAAATAATGATGTCAATTTGTGGTTAGATAAAATTGCGTGTGGAGAGTATAAAGATATTTTTTTTACTAATAAGATTAGAAGTGGCAGAGAACTAATTGGTTTAAATGAAAAAGGTCTGACGGTATGATATTTTTTCTTTTGTAAAATAAAATAAACCAAGGACTATTATAAGAAAGAAGGCAAAGTTGATTTTCTGATTCTGCTAGCAAAGGTTAATACTTCTTACTAAACACTTATACAGTTAAACTTAACCAAAACAACATGAAATCCATTAAAATAATAATAATCATATAAAAATAATTTTACAGTGAAAAAAAACTTTGAAAAAATTAATAAAAAGTCAATATCATAAAACTTCCTCTATACAAAAATGAAGAACATTTGATATTTTGATGATATGATATCTATAAAGAAATAAATAAATATTCTCTAAAAGATTTTATAGTAATGTAAAAGCTAGTTTTTTTTATATATAAAAAATCAATATAATAAACACCATGAGCAAATTAAAAACAATTGTTATTAATAACAAATGTTAATAAAATTATAAATAAATATTACTCAGCAAGAGGTACTTTTTTATCTGACAAAGTGTTTCTTAACGGGTGATGCAGAAGTTATCGGACAAAATAAAAATGTCAATAACTTATTTATAAATAAATAAAAAAAACTACTATTATATTTTTTTTTAAATAAAGCATTTATCTTTAAATAAAAATATATTATTTTTTATATGAAAAAACACCACCATCTGCAATTGATCTCAATTTTGCTCTGACGCCTTTCATATGCGACTGTAAAAGGTTTAAATCAATTTCTTGTAGTTTTAGTTTAATGCGATCAATCAAAACTTGCTCTGTTGAAGCTTGCCAAACTCCCTCGTAAACCTTCTGTACCAAATGTCCCCAAAAATTTTCAATTGGTCGTGCTTGAGGCACATTTGGGGGATTGGATTCTTTATCAACGTAATAGACATATTGGTCCATCCAATTTAGAGAATCTTTAGAATAATGAGAACTTGCTAAATCTGGCCAAAATAAATAGTTAAAGTCTCCACGATACTTGTGAATAAATGGAAGAAGTCTTTTTTCTAAACATTCATTAATATAGATTGATGAATTGATCGCTACAGCCTTGGAAGTGCGAAACAATGGCTCGGACATACCACGGTCAGATATGGCTATCCACATTAATAATTTTTTGGAAATTTCTGTTTTCCTATAAAACGAACACTTTCTGGGCATGTCTTTTTGTTGTTTGTGTAGTATCCAGAATTTCCAGGCATGTTGTACCCTGCAAAACAAAAGTATTTTTCGTCATCAATGAATAAAAGCGATTTTGTGTTATAGAGTTGGTTAACTAGTTTCCTGCTTCTTTTCTTTGCCTTTATTTGTTGTTCTATAGTGTATTTTGGAGTCTTTTCACGTTTTCTTTATTTAATATTCATTTTTTTTTAACTGACGACCAATTGTCTATTGATTTACACCAAATTTAATACCTATTTTTCTCTGACTGACCCCTTTTCGATTGTTGACAAGTCTCGTTAATTCGGCTTTCTTTTCTCTAGTCCAGGATGTCGGACGACCAGGGTGCTTTCTATCAGAAAACGATTGAGCAGTTTCAAGTCTTTTTAGGTTATCATATATTGTACTTAAAGCAAATCCTTCCTTTTCAAAATGATTTACGATTTATTTTTTTTTTAATATCAGGTTTATTTACAAAAAACATTTTTAGTCGCTTTCGAAAAGATTCTCGTTCAGCTGCATTTAACCTCATTTTAAATAATTGTGTTTCAAAAATCATAATATGTGAACATTATAGACAGAATGTTAATAAGTCTTTTTCTAAAACAGCTCGGTTTTTTTTTTTCTTCACAAAACTTAAGCTAGTTCTAAATAGCTGATAAGTACATTCACGAAGAACTGTCAAAATTCTTGTTGAAATCTCTTAAATGGCAGCTATCAATCCTTCAGTGGCTTGCACAAGGGTTTTTCTGGAATCGTGGGTAACACATTGGATCCATGCCCTGATTTTATAGCTTTAAATTGTTCTAAAAATAATTGTAGATTATTTGAATTTTTATCTTGCAAAGATTAGTTGTGATCTTTTATTCTGCCCTTATGCAGAAACATTAACAGTATTTAAAATGATATCTTTTCATCTTGATATAGGTTTTTGGCATCAATAAAGAATTCTATTGTTAACAGTTTTTGACACTCAGAAATTCAGTTGTTACATAAGCATTTAAGTTTATGTAATAAGAAGCAGTAATAAGCTATAGAGAAACTTTTGTTACACAGTATTCTCAAGTGTCAACTTGTAACAAAGTTCAGTTTCTTTATAATTTAAATTCCTAACTTGAAAGAACAGTTGTCACGTTTATAAATGAAATTAATAGCTTCTTTTTACCTTTTGAGCTAAATAACTTAGAAAACTTTGAGTAGAAGAGCAAGCAATTTTTATGATTTGATATATACTTAATGGAACGCTAATTTTTAAAAGCAGAAAAAGTTTTTTGTGGTGAACACAGTGTACACTTATCATAAACAATTATTGTCATGAATCTCTCTTTAAAATCCTTTGACATAAAAATGCATATTAATTTATCTTCGTGCCGAGATATTACGATATTTCAATTTTTTATGTTGGTTTGCAATTCATTGTCAAGATAGAATTCAGAAAGCGAATTTATTTTATCTTTTTTAATAAAATAATTAAGTTTCTGACACTGTAGCTTAGATTTGCAAAGGAACATTAAAAATACTTAGTGCACATACTGGTCGAGTATAGCTGTCATGAATCCTAATCATTTCTGTTTTTTCAGGCCAAAGTTTTTCGCATATAAAAAATTTGTCTCTATAATAAAAAATTTACGCGGAGGAAGCACGTTAATCCATTTCTGTTTCTCAGCTTCATCTTTAGATAATTTAAAAACATGATAATTATTAAATTCGTTATAAATCCCTTTACAATTCACAACATATATGCTTAGCATAATGAAAGTAAGATATTTTCCAAAAATTTTATTGCAAGGTTTGAAAACGCTTTGACTTTAGTAGAAATAATGACCTTTGCTAGCGTCAGAAAATTTTGTCATATAGTTATCCTTAAAACAAGCTTAAAGAACATTGCGTGAAAATTTTTCCAATTTATGTCTAGAATTTTTTATGATGTTCTATCTCTCCTAATCTAGTAAGTTAAAGTGATTTCTTTCCTCGCAGGCTTCTTTAGATTTATTACGCTTTGATAAAAACAAACTAGGAACATTTTTTTTTTCCTAATATTTTGATTTGATGTTTATTTTGAGCTAGAGTGTTTTACCTTTTTTTTTACAGGACTTAGGAATTTCACATGATAAAGTAAGGCACATAATAAACCAACTTAAAGATCTAAAGCACTTCCAAAAAACAAAAACTAAATGGACTCGAAAAACTGTTCTGTGAATGGTTTGATATTGTGAACTTGCATTTGAAAATCTGTGAACTCACAACGTTAATTGGTCTTATAAATAGACTTGCAACAGTTTCTAACTTATATTTATATATATAAATTATATTAGTATTTCTGGAAATACTACTTTTGAATTTTTATCTGTTTTTCGAATCTCGTGTGAAATCGTGATTTGGTTGAGCCAATCACGTTTTAAGCATACGCAAATGCACGTTTAGATGTTATACAACAGTTTATTTATATCGAATTTCAAAGCTTTATTTAATAAGGGCTGTGCCTTGATAATGAATTTTTTGACGGAAGAACCTTTGTAATTTATTTGTTGATAAAATATAATTACACATTCTACTTTTAAGTTGTTTTTTTTTCCCGTATGTTTTTCCAATTAAAAAATTTTGATAAGTCAATAGCATAAGCTCATAAAATTGTGGCTAGAATGATATGTTCATTATTTTAGCTGAGACATCGTATTTCTAAAAAAAACTTCTTGCTGTGTTGCTATCGTTTGATGTACATGTCCCACTTGTACACCCTTGGTTGCTCTATAAAAAGATTCGCCATTTTTGAAATTTAGCTCGGCCTTCAATCAATTTAAAACTTTTTATCGAAAAGCATATTTAACTAAATTTAAACGACTCTTTTTATTTATATTATATATATGTATGTATATATACATATATATATATATATATATATATATATATATATATATATATATATATATATATATATATATATATATATATATATATATATATATAATGAAGAAATATATGTACACTATAAAAAATGTCACGCCAAATTGTCTAATAAAACTCCCATGTCACGAAGCCCGATTTTTCACGCGACGTAAAGAATTAAAGTTGTCACGCAACTTTCAGATATTACGTTTGGCGTGACATTTATAATTATAGATGTCACGCGACTTTTTAAAATTTAGTACGACGTGACATTTAACTATTTAATTGTCGCGAGACATCTAAAACACTATCGTGTCGCATGTCACCAAGCCCGATTTTTCACGCCACATTTAGATAAATTAAATGTGGTGTGAAAAATCGGTCTTGGTGACATGCGACATGATAATGATTTAGATGTCCTTGGTGACATGCGACATGACGGTCTTGGTGACATGCGACATGATAGTGATTTAGATGAAATAAAAGTCACGCCATAATTAAACATAAAAAATAAGAAGACCTAAGAAACGATAAAAATTATATATTTATTTTGTTTAAAGAAAAGACATCAAATATATTTGACAAAAATATTTGCTTATATATAAGCAAATAAATTTTTAATGGTTCAGAAGTCAATATAAAATGTCAATACAGTAGAATCCCGTTAACTCGGACTCTGAACAGGTATATATATTTTGTCTGACTTAGCGAATGTCCGAGTTAAGCGAAGCTTTTGGTATGTGTAGAGAATTCAAGGGGAATTGAAAATTTGTCCGACAAAGTAAAATTCCAACTTATCCAGGGTCCAAGTTAACGGGATTCTAATGTGTAACACGGCAACACTTTTCACAAGATTTTACATTTTTTGAGCTAAAGCTTAATCGTGCAATCAAATTAGTTGCAAGACATAATGCTGCAGTAGCCCTAAAACTCCTCCAAACAACCTTGGGTATGATAGGCCCATTATATAATAATATGCCAGAAGTTGAAGGACGTGTGCATCATTATAGCGTGCATCATTATGGCATTGTCCGATACGTTTTCCGACATTGTCATACGTTTTCGCCTAAGATGAGTTGAGGCCCTGGAGAAAAAGTAATATCTTCAGCCTAAATATTTTGTAAAAAAGAAAATCATTTTCTCAATTTTTTTATCTATCTTAATCAATATTTAAAAAAAAAAATTTTAATTAAAAAAAAAAATTAAACAACTTTTCGTTAGACTTACACCAGCAATAACAACTGGGCACAACGCCCCTCTTCTGGTGTGTTGTTGTGAAATTTAATCAGGACAGATGCAATAGACATACCAGGACACAATTTTTCAACGACATGCATTAGTTTATCTAATGCTGTTTCTTTTGTTATAATATTCATTCTTTTGAACTCGTCCATGGCCTAAAAAAATTGGTAGCACATATAACAATCAATGATATAGTAAATGTGCCAATGGTATAGGTAATTTTTTCTTACGATCTCGCAGGGCTCAATTTAACGGTTGGACATCGGACATTGTCCGCCTAAAACCTCAGATTGTCCAATTAGTTTACCAAGCAATTGGACGTTTTGACCGACGGGAATTATGAACGCCATTGTTGATCACGCAAATGATTTTTCTTGTTTATAACTTGACCACGACTGTTTAGTTGTTTTGATGATTTGAACGTTTCAGAAATGCGCTGAAAAATTGAAATTTAAGCTAAACTAAAACTAGGGGGGAAAAAATGAAAAAGCTAAATAATAAGCAAAACAATTCCTTACGAAAAAGAAAATAAATTAGTTTTAAAATAAAACTAAAAAAAACTTGAAGTTAAAATTAGTTCTTGTTACGTTTTTAATTGCATTTGGAAAAAATTAATTTATAACGTTTAACTAATAATTAAACGTTAAATATCTTTAACGTTTTACGTTTAAATAAAGTTACTCAAAACGCTTTTACAGACCACTTCTATTGATTGTTTAATAAATGAACATTTTATTTAAATGATTGAAAAGTGAAATTAAATTAATGAGAAGAAAAAATATAGTATTTTTAAGTTGTATAAATATTTCTTTTAAAAAATTGCAAAAAAAAATTTTTTTTATTAAATAACATATTCTTTTTAAAATCGTAATTTTTAATCATTTTATGCTTTAATTAGTAAATCAAGTTAAAAAAAAAATTAAAGACTTTTAAACAATTCTTTGTAAAAATAAAAACAAACAAAAAAAATTAAAAAAATAAAATAAAATAAAGCAATTAAATCATGGGAAGACTTAATTTAACTTATTCATAATTTAAAGTAACTTAAAAAATTATTTTTTAAAAGATTTTCAGAAAGACATGGAAAAATAGTTTCAAAGTTTAAATTTATCATAAAAAATACATACCAACAGAAAAAAAAGGGTTCAATTTAAAAATACGTACTTCGATTTTCTAATTTATCACAATTAACAAGCTAATCAATAGAAAGTTAAAATTCGGACTAAAGATCCTAGTTTGCCAACATAAAAAGATGTATGGTATAGGAAGTAGAGGGTATAGTTTCCCTCTATGCACACACATGTATAGGCGCAAGCTTTGCGACCCCCGACATCCAAAAAAAAAAAAATGAGTCATAACGCATGGTCATAACTTTTATAATTTACAATATTTTTCAACGAAATTTAAAATCTGTCGATAAATTTAAATTTAGCTTTAGAGATATTAAAGATATTAAAGATGAAAATTTTACTACATTAGTGCCCTCACGTTTGGGCAGGGAGGAGGAGGGGGGGGCAAGCGAACATACTTAAGTTTGGAGTTTGCCCAATGTGTGAAAGTGTCCTATCTGGAACTATTAAAAAATCCTGCGGGCGTCCATTCTCACATGCCACCCCTTATATACTGGCCCTGAGTAAAGCGTATTTCAGGCAACCTATTTTTTGAGTCGACAAAAAACAGGTTTTAGCAGTGCCGTGGCTAATGGGTAGGAGCCCCCCCCCCCAAAAAAAAAGTTGTTATTAGGGTCTCAAAATTTGCCAAATTTTACCGCTAGGTTTTGCTAAAAAAAAAAAAAGCTCCTTAAATTAGCAAAAGGGCACAAAATTTGCTGCTCTCCCCTCCAATTAAGGGGTATGGGAAGCCTACCATCAGCACTGGGTTTTAGGCTTTGTTTTCAATATTAATGATCTCGCGTAAGAATCGTTTTTTACGGACTTACTAAAGAGGGGTGCCTGAAAAAAACCCTTTTATTTTTCGCTCACGTTGCTTACGAATAACATTTGAAACACTTTTTAGAACACCACCCTGAAAAACAAAATGTAAAACTAAAAATATATCTTGTATAACACATGAATGTGACATGTATAAAGAATTTTACTTTAGGATTTTTTAAATCTAAATCTACATCTTGACCTAGATCTAGATGTTGGATTTAAACTTACCCTATTTCTGATAATGAGAGTAACTTATGTTCTGCTTAACTTAACATTTTAAAGAATTTATAGTGAGCCATTAGTTTTATAAATTTATTTTTGTGTGAAACATTTTAAAATAAAACATTAAATATTAATTCAAACTTACTGCACCCTCTTCTCCAAAAGTACAGTTTGGATACGACTGTTTCAAAAGGACAGTAACACGCAATAAAACTCCTTTCTAATGGAAGGGGTTCCCTCAGGAAGACACCCTTGGGAGATAATGTGCCAATTCATTACCAATATCTTTTAAAGTATGCTTGCAGCAAGGTACCAAACCATTTAAATAATTAGTGCAATCCATCGAAAAAATAGGTAACTAATTTTTCATTAAAAAAAAAATATATATATTATATTGAATTAGATAAAACTTTAGCAAGCATATAAATAAAAAAAATAACTAGACTACAGCTTATTCTTTATAAAATAATACTTAGTATACAAAATATATTCTTCTACAAAATGAGGCACAAGGTAGATAAAGGTACAAACTCTATCAAATGGAGCTATTGACACAGTTGCACAGAATTAAAATATAAAACAAAAATCCACTTGATAGCATAATTATTGGCAATCTTAATAATTATTAAATAATGTCTTTTTAAAATAAAATTACAGGGAAAAAAGACTTCGAAAGTTCCACATACTTTAAAACTTTCACATAATTATTTCTTTATACTTTTTAAAACGAAAAAAAGTATAACAAGCTTTTGTTATACTTTTTATTGTTTTAAAAAGTTTAAAGAAATAAAGATTAAACTAATAAAATTGATAAAATCAACTTTCAACCTATCTTTCTTAAAACGCATATATCTCCCCATCTAGAAATGTTGACTCTGTACCTTTTCCTTATCTTGTGCCTCAAATAATTATTTTTATATGAAATAATTATTGTAACTAAGATAGTAGGAGACAATCTTTTGATCTAGGCACAACTAATATGGTGCCATCTAAAGTAAATTTTGTCAGTGGCCACGGAATTTGGAGAGTTTCTAAAGTAATTGGTTGGAACATATTACTACTTCTGACATTACTGATATTACTACTTCTGACAAAACCAAGCTTATGAGGTATATAGTTCTCAATTTTCATGATACATACTTTTACGCCATTAGGTTGAAGATCGGTAATCCTATACAGTTGATAAGAATCATTAACTGTTGAAATAATATCACCAACTCGGTAGACAAAAGATCCAATCACAATTCTTTTTTTAAATTGGTGTGTTTTTGCCGTAAAAGGCTAAACCATAAGTTGGCCATTCTCATCAAGGAAGTTTGAAATGGTATTCCAACAAAGATGCTCACAAACTGATTAAGCAATGTTTTTAAAGCAGTACCAGGGTACACTCTTTATTTTATTGTGCTTTGCTTCAAAGGTCATGCATAATTGTTTTTTTAAGGGACCAAACTAATGCATTTGTCCAACAAAATGCAGTAAAAAGTGATGCTTTGGTATCAGATTATCTGGCCACAACAAAGCAAAAGATTTGTTGTGTCTTTCAATAAAAGATTGTAAATCCAAAACAGTTCTATGTGTAGTTATTGGTGACAATGTAAGTTGAAGACTTTCCAAAAGATCAAGAAAATTAATGTAATGAACATCATTGCGATCACTGTATTGTCCAATAAAAAAGTGGAATAATACGAGCAAGTATCAAAATTTGAGCAGATGTTTGTGACCCTGAAGTATCAAATATATTTGGGAAAATATTAGGCTTGTCTCTGGCTTCAGAGTATGAATAAGGAAACTATTGAGGGCAGCTAGTGAGTAAATATGTGTGGCCGTGGCGCAGTGGTTAGGGCGCTTACTTTATAAGCAGGATATCCAGGTTCGAAACGAGTTCTGGACATATTTTCGCGTCACGGTAAGGAAGGAGGCGTGAACTTCCTGGTTAAATGCACTTCCGCAGTACTTTGTGACAAGACCGTTAGGACTTCTTGGGGCACCTAAAAGTATATATATATATATATATATATATATATATATATATATATATATATATATATATATATATATATATATATATATATATATATATATATATATATATATATATATATATATATATATATATATATATATTTCAACAACATATAATCGCAGCAGAAGACAAAGTTCAAAGGGCACTAGTCCTTCCAGCAAAATATGCATGAGATCGTGTGGTGTGTGATGTCATTAATATCATGGGATCGTGTGGTGTCAATAATATCAAAAGTGGCAATTGATAAAAGCGCACTCTCATAATTATACGACAAAACCTTGACCAATAAAGTTTTGCCTTTTTACTTGTCACACTTTTACTTTTGAGATCTATAATATGTTGATGGTGGTTTGCATGAGTACGTAAACGACACATTTCTTCTCTATAAATTATTGACATTTCTTTATTTGTGGTGATACAAGAACGACAACATCTAAATACATTTGGTGCAAAGCTGGTTTAAATCCACAAATGTGATTTGAAGCTAATATGTCTCCCAAATATATAACAAATTTTAAAAATAGTTTTACACAACCAATCGTTGAATTGAAAGTAACACCATTATTCAAGAGATTACAGTAAGTAATAAAATCTTCTAAGTACTGAAAATAAGCCTCTTTTTTATTTAACTTATAATAACTTATAATAAATTTACAGGCACAACAGCGAGTGGAAATACTGATATTAACGTTGAGCGTATATAGGATGGCAACTAATGAAATTGAACATAGAAAATAGTCAGCTTATGAAGTTTTCTGTCTTTACCAGTAGGGTTTGCTAGTTCTATGTCGGGCCTTGTTAAGAAGCGTTACGCAGCTCGCATTTTGCCTGCGAAAAGGCAAAAAAAATTTTGCCAACGCGTCCAGCAGTTTTGCGTTACGCAAAAAGTTATATCTTTTAGAATATTTAAATTATTTTTTGACGTTTATTTGTTATTCAGAAGAAAAAAAGTCGTAAAATTTAACCGTAATTGTAAACTAATAGATTAAAGAAATAGTTAAAGAAACAGTTTAATAATTTTTTTGTTGTTGTTAAAAATTAGTTAAAGAAAATAAAGCTTTTTAAGTTTTATCTTAAGGAATTAAATATAGAAATTCCTTTTAAATATATAAATTATTTGTTGTCATAATAGTTTAAAAAACGCACAATTTATTTTGATGTAAATATTTTATTAATAAGATATTTTGTTTATTGTCAATTCAATAACGTAAAGTTTTAATGACGTTCGTTTAATTTATGAAAATAAATTATGATCAGAATATGTTATCGGTAACTGATAAAACTCTTTATTGTTTAAAAATATTATTAAAAAGAGTTCACAAAATAAATAAGAAAAAATTTATTAACAGTTAATAAAATAACCAAAAACCAACTGTAAAATTATAAGAAAATAAAAAAATATTGTTACATTTTATGAAAAAAATATTTTTTTCAAAATAAAATTTAGTTCATATTTGAAAAAATTGATAAAAATGATTTTTCTAATAGGAACTTTGATTTTATTTGTAACTTTTTTTATAGTTAAAAAAAAAAAAACTGTCTGTATGATTTTTAACGTGTTAATAAAATAACTTTATTTACAATGCGGTACTCGAAAATACGCTAGTGACGCAATATAACTTCTAGCAATACAAAATATAATTGCTGAGTTGAGTTACTTTGAAAAATGTTACACGTTTTCGTTACGCAGCGAAATTTTGTAGCAAGGCCTGCTATGTCATTACAACATGAGCTGAGAGAAAATTCAAATGGCTAGTGGGTGGAGAAATATGTTTGAAAATTTCTTTCAGCACCTTCCTTACATAAAAGCTGCACAAACTCATCAACCTGCGATAAGAAATTAATAATTTCAAATAGTAAAAAACCTTTTCCACCAGCAAACACAACTTCAGTTATTTTTAAAATGTCAAACAAATTATTTAACAATTTTTCTCTTGGATACTTGTCACTAAGAATATCCACTCTGGCAAAATACTTGTCAAAAGTATGAAAATGTTCTTCTTTTATAAACTTCCGAATATCAAGTAACATTTGCTGAAATAATGCTGAAATATTGTATTGACAGTTGTTGAAGGCACTCTCAATTGACCGCATAGTTTAATTGCTAATGTTGTTTGCGAGTCTATTTTTATCTTAGGAAAAGGTAAAACTACTTTTTCATTTTTTTTGCAAATGTGCCTTGATATTCCTATTGATGATTTAAATGAGGCATTAAAAATTTTACAAACAATTTTACATATCGAACTTATACCTAAATGTCTGCCCATACGTGCATCATTTACAAACATAAATCCACAGCAACATACCTTAACCCCAATCTTTAGAGAAAGTGGAGACTGGACAGTAGCTTAGACATTCATAATTTGTGGCTGCAAAATAAACGATGGTTGTGAGTGAGCTTTTACTTGTACCAAGAGAATTCCCTGAACTTTCTCAATTATAAATTGGAACAGAATTCAACATTTAAAGAAATGACAGTTCGTATGTTATTTTTTGGAATGATAGGTCTGATTCTGAAAAACATAAAATAGAATTATCATATATTAAACATAAGATAAGCATAAGGAAAAGTATAATTAGTTTTAGAACAAACTTTTAAAATAATAAGAAAAAACCTGACATCATGAGTTTAGACTAATTTATAATAAAATTTTAACAATAACCTTGACAACGATTTCACAAATATTAGGAAGAGCAACTATCATCTCATCTTTTAAGACCATGTCAGAAAACATCAAATCAAAGTCATCTGGCAATAGATTGATTTTTGAGGACACTAGAGCAAAATATTATTTTCGTATATTTTATGCATAAATTGGGTAAAACTATGAGAATTCTACTGCAAACTAAGTTTAACTTCATAGAATAAAATATTAGTATAAAAATAGTAATTAGATAATCTAATAGATATTATTTTATAAATTGTACTTTAGGCTTATTTTATAATTTTACTTTGATAACACTATTGTCACAAATTTTGAAAATATATACTGAAAGTAAAATTATTATTTTAAAATAAAAAGACATGTTCGTAACTGTAACTATGTATACCTAAAGGTGTTAGCATACGTATGTATTGTAATTATTGTTATTGTGTGTTGACTTGATTAGTAGGGTTGCCAGATGTCCGGTTTTTACAGAGGAAAATACAGCGTCAAACTTGTAAAAATAAATTTTTTTCTCTGTTCTCCTTCGTAAAAGTGGACATCTGGCAACCCTATTGATTAGTTTATACAATTTGTGAACAACCTTGTTTGTAAAAACATTTAACAGAAAAAAATTGATTCAACGATTGATTTAAAATGCAGATGTGTTTTCAATTAACTCATTTCTGTCAACTGTAAATGTTAAATTATGTGAACTGTTTACTTATTAGTTTTAGATAATCTTAAATAAAAATACAAACCAAAATAAAAATTAAAAACTAAACCGGTAATAAAATTATCAGAACAAATTCTAGAATGATTTAAATCGAAATTCATCTTTTCAGGTTTTATTGCAATAAACCATTAACTTTTAGTGCAATAAAAGTAAATATTTTAGTGCAACAAAAAGCTTCTTTTTGTTGAAGGTTGAAATCCTCGTCTTGATTAAAATTTTTGATTGGAATACGAAAAAATTACTTAAACAACTTTCAGAACGATTTGAGTAGCCAAAAACACAACAAAAAAGCAGGACTTAGATGATATCAAAATTATACCAACAGATATATTGATATGACATAACAATCAATGTATATTAATTCCGTATTTGTTTGTTTTTTTAACCATCATGGCTAATTAAAAGTTCTATTTTTTTTAAAAAAGCTAGTGAGGTCAGGTCGGACACACAGAAACCGTCGGAGAAAGTCCTACCCGAGCACAGAAACTGTCAACAGAAAAGCCTAATAAAGTTTTGTTAAACAATAATAATTTTAAATAATTGATTGGCAGTCAATTCCAGCGAATAATAGCAATGTACACAATAACATTGTGTAAAGATAATCAATATCATAGTGTATAACAAAACGAGCTTAAAATACTCAATAACGTATTAAGAATAACAATTATAAATTAGGAATAGGTATTCCTAATATATCATTGAAAATACTTATCTCAGATCTATTATTAACTTATTTTACTGTCATAAGTTATGACAATTCATGTAGAGTGTATTTTTACCTTTTTTTTTAACATTAATGGTAATGTAATAAAAAGTAAAACTCGTTGAAATGAAATATTTACCTTTAGATTTAAGCGCGAACAAATTATCATCTACAGCCAACACCATTGGCATAAATTTTGATTAATAGGAAACTTTAATTATTTTAAAGTTTCCTATTAATCATTTCGACATTATAGTCATAGAATAACCATGAAAAATTAATTAATGTGATTTTCGTTGCGGACACACATACGTTTTATTAGTCACGCGACATTTAGCGCGTGGCGCGAAATTTATAAGTATGGCGTGACATTTAAACAATTATACTCTCCGCGACTTTTTAATTGCTTGTAAGCTGTAATAAGTCGCGCGGCTTACAGCATTTCTTTGTAAAGATTTAAAAGTGGCGTGAAATTTAAACATTTTGATGGGACATTTAAGAATTTTGCGTGACGTTTTTTTCGTGTACTTTAAAAAAAATTAAAATAGTTGTTAAACAATTCAGAATTTTTTTTTTCAATCTTCTTCTTTCACATCTTCATCAATCAAATCTTCGGTATCATTAACACTTCATTAGGAATATAATATTTAGAAGAATTTTATGGGAATTCCCAACCTGCAAAAAAAAAAAAAAAAAAGCATATGTTGTCTTAATAAAATCTTTGTAATTAAAAAAAATTACCGATTTATCGGATTCAAACAATCTAAGCTACCAATAACGTTTTAATTAGAAAATCTTATTTTGAATACAGAAACCGATATTTATACAATGATCAAAGTAATACTTTTTTGTACTCCATAACTTTTTTAGGTTTTTTAGGGCTCTATTTTAAGGCCGCCTTTATTTCTATTATGCATAAACGACTTATGCTTAGCAACAAATTTTTTAGATCTAATTTTGTTTGCTGATGTAAAGTAACAAACTTTCACTAAATGCGGGTAAAGCAAAAAAAATACTTTTTTATAAAGCAAGTAAATCAGAAAACATTCCTCTAAAAATATTAAATCCTAAAGTTAACAACTCTTATAATAAAAGGAAAACATACATAAACTCTTTAGAAGTAAAACTGGATAAATATTTATGGTTTTCACGTATAAATAGTATTGTAGCTAAACACTTGAAAATGATGTTTAGGGCTAAACCTATCCGGAATATCTCTACAAAAACTCTATTTCGCCTTTATTCACAGTTATTTGTTTTACTGCAATATTACGTGAGCTAGTGTACTAGTCACATAAAACTAAAGAAAATTTAAAGTAAAAAAGTGTGCAGAATAGTGTTTGGAGCTGATGGAAATGCTCCTTGCAAACCATTTCTGCTCGATATTTAAATGTGTATAAACTCAATTTACACAAAAACTTTATTTTTTAAAACTTCATTTTTTATGTTAGGAATAAAAATAGAGTTTTCTCCAAAAATATTTCTTATTTAGGTGAAATTAACCATAGTGAAATTAACCAATCTTATTTAAGTGAAATTAACCATAGTGAAATTAACCAGTCTTATTTAAGTGAAATTAACCATAGTGAAATTAACCAATTTTATTTAAGTGAAATTAATCATAGCGAAATTAACCAATCTTATTTAAGTGAAACTAACCATAGTGAAATTAACCGGTACTAAAAAAGGTTTTTAGATAACAACTTGAAATATAATATAAAGGCAACTTCTTATTCAATCAAACCCATGGGACCACATCTGAGAAATATTTTCAGATATTGTTAACAAAAAAAAAATTCGAATCCGTTAAGAATGAATCAAAACGGTTATTATTGTTCATGGATCTCAATACATACCGGGAGGCTGAAGAAGCACTAATTTCATAAGTGCAAGGTATTACAAAAACTTGCATATGTACAAATTAAAATAAGTGCGCCAAAAGAATTTGCAAATATTGGAACTTGCATAAGTGCAAAGCAGTTGCAAAAACTGGCCCAAGTGTATTCTGGTATAAGTGCGAACTGGCATTAGTGCAAATCGGCATAAATGTGAAGCAGTTGCAAAAAATTGCATAAGTGCAAATCAACATAAGTGCAAAGGGGCATAAGTTCGCCGAAAGAACTTGCAAAAACTGGAATAAATGGGAATTTATATAAGTGCAAACTGGCATAAGTGCAATTGCATAAGTGCGAATTGGCATAAGTGCGAACTGGAATAAGTGCGAAGCAGTTACAAAAACTGGCATAAGTATGATTTGGTATAAGTGCGCCGAATAAAATTGCAAATATTATCATTAGTGCAAATTAGCATTTCGCATTTATGCCAGTTTGCATTTATGCCGATTTGCACTTATGCCAGTTTGTACTTATACCATTATACACTTATGCCAATGTTTTCAAATTCTTTCGGCATACTTATGCCACTTCGCACTTATGCAATTTTTTGGAACTGCTTCGCATTTATGCCAATTTGCACTAATGCCAGTTTGCACTTATACCAATATACACTTATGTCAATGTTTTCAAATTCTTTCGGCGCACTTATACCAGTTCGCACTTATGCCAGATTGCACTTGTGCCAATTTTTGCAACTGCTTTGCAACTACAGTTCACACTTATGCCAGTTCGCACTTATGAAATTTGCGCTCATTTAGTCGTTCCCTATATACCCGACTTTCAATGAAACATGAAACTTCAGACTTTTTTCTTAGGTTAAACATATTTTATTCAACCGAGTTAAAAATTATAGATTGTTACATTTAAAATACTCTTGAAGTACTCTGCCGCTTTGATTTATGCCTAATATTTTACTTATAAGAAACTGAACTTGATCTGAAATTAGCATATTTTCAAGATTGTAGTCAAGATTGCTGTAAGTCGCAAATAAAGATTTTTTTATTGCAAGATTTTTTTTTTTTTTTTTCGAGTCAGTTACGTGCCGAGTTTTTAAATAATTTGAAAGTTCGTTGACTGATTAAAGTTTTGGATTGAAAAAAATTATTACGGAATTACAACATAAGATTTTGATAATAGAAGATTTTGTTGCTTCAGAGAAAACTAAGTGCAAGTTATGGCACAGAGAAAAAAATGCCTATGGTTTGAGACTTAAAATTCTTGTTTAAAAATCAGAATGACAACCTTCCATATTTGTTTCGAATCTTAGACCTCAACTGGCCTAATCCAAATTTTTTTAGTTAGTAAAGAAACATCAGCTTTCTTTAACGAACTAAAAAAACTCAACTAAACTTCTGTTTGAAAGTTTACACATAAAATAAAATGAAATGTTTTTTTATAAAATTTCTGTTTCCATCTAAAACAACAAAAAATATGTTAAACAGATAAGACAACCGGCAACAAATAGAATTACAAATAGTCAACATTTGCGTGAGAAACATCTGGTCTAGAAAATTTCAAACGAAATGTATTTAGCTTTTTTTGCACTGCATAATAGTTTTTTTTTTATTATTGAATCAGCCAGAAGATTAATCATATCATTTTATATATGACTGCCAAGGTAACTAATAGCTTTAAATATTTATAAATATTTATATTTACTAATGCCATTTAAGATTAAAACAAAACGTGACTTATCAAGTAGTATTTCAAACCAAGTTATTAAAAAGTAACTTTGTTGTTCCCATAAACCATCTTAAAAAAAGTAGGGCCTGCGATTCGGAAATTTAAACATCGATTCGAATCTCAAATGCATTCACCTATATATTCGCGAATCGAATCGAAATTTGAATCTTTTAAAAATAAGTTTTTTTCCTATTTCAACTATTTATAATGCAAAAGATGATAATATAATGCGAAACAATAATACTTTATTCTTAACTGCAAAATTAATATATTAATATATAAATTAAGATTTAACTGCAAAAGAACTATAATATTTTACTATTTAAATTATAATTCTTTTTAACGTTTTAATTTTGTATTCTTTAGTGTAAACAACATTTGGAACCAGTCTGGAAGTAACATGTAACTTTTTAATTCGAATTTATATTCCATTAATTTTTAAATTGTTATTTGCTGGTTATCCTTTTTATTTTCTATTCTTTGGAGGCATTGACTCTAAGAAATAATACGATTCGGTTAGTTACATCTTTTCAAAATAATTGTAAAAAGACCAATTAAAGGATAGTATCCTAATTTATTAAAGAATAAAATACACCATTTTTACATTCTATTCTTATATAGGGTCCCTTTATGTTGTCCCTATAATAGGGACAACATTTGGTACCAATGATTATGTATATATTATATCTTTTTATAATAAACATAAATAACCAATCATAAAACTTTTATGTACTTTATCTAGTCATAAGGTTTTATTATATATTTAAACTTATAAAGTTTTATTTGCTCATTATCTATTTTATTTTATATTCATTATTGGAATTAACGCTAAATAACAATAGTAAAGCTGTATCTTTTCAAAATAATTATAAATGATCAATTTAAGGAAAATATATAAAGCGACAATATCTGGTAACAATTATTAATTTATACCGTAAGATTGGGTGGCTTTGGCCCATTGGGTGACTTTAGCCCAAGCAAAATTTTTGTTTAAAAATGGTTTAAAATCGATACCTCAAGGTATACCGGTTAATGTTTAGTAGCAAATTGTGGGAGATTTATTATTTATTTAGTCTAACTTAGTTTACTTAACTCGAGTCTTTGTGATATTATTGTAAGTTGCACTTTAGAAGAAGCACCTAAAATCCGAATTTTTTCAGGTGTGTAAACTTTTACATCGATAGCAGTACCTAGAGAAGGTTTTTTATTGGAATATACACTGAATTAATTTTAAACCATTAGTGTTTGATTCTATCTTGTTTTGAAAGCTTAACAGTTTATTACTTTTTTGCAATTGAGATTAAAAAAAAATAGGTTGTCTTTGGCCCACTACATAGAGTGATATTGGCCTGGGCTAAAGTCACCCCATGTATTAGAGTAAACCTTATTTAGTGATCATTTATAGATGTTATGGTAGTTACTATGTTGGAATGAAAAATCTTGTAGTAGTAATGCAATAGAAAATCAGTACCACTGTTTGTATCAGTAAATAGCGAAATTTGTTTAGTACTTAGTTTAAATATGCCACAAAATTACAAGCCAAATCGTGGAAAATATATTACTTATACTTTAGAACAGTTAGACAATGCATTAAAAGATTTATAGAATGGTTTAATTACTCAACGACAAGCAGCTTAGAAATACGATATACCAAGATCAACATTAAAAGATAAAATAAAACAGACATCCTAAAAAGTATGGTGGTCAGTAAATATTTACATCAAAAGAAGAAGACATGTTTAAGGCATATGCAATAAAATCATCTGAGTTTGGATTTCCTGTTGATAAATATGATTTAAGATTTAAGATTTAAAAGGGTATTTAGAGAAAAAAGTCGTCGTTATACCTCAGTTCAAAAATAATTTTCCAGGCGGAGATTGGATTCGATCTTTCTTAAAAAGAAATCCAGAACTCACAGTAAGATTTGCAAGCAACATAAAGCGAAAGAGAGCAGAAATAGGAACGACTGTGATTGATAACTACTTTATAAATCTATCAAATGAAATAAGTAATATATCACCTGATAATATATGGAATTATGATGAAACCAATCTCAGCGATGATCCAGGTAAAAAAAAAAAAAATTAACAAAGCATGGATGTAAATATCCTGAGCGCATAATTAATTCTACAAAGACCTCGTTCTTTGTAATGTTTTGTGGCAATGCTAATGGTGAATTGCTACCACCTTATGTTGTTTACAAAGCTGAGTCGTTATGGAATACATGGATGGAACATGGGCCACCAAAAGCATGTTATAACAGATCAAAAAGTGGTTGGTTTGACTCAACATGTTTTGAGGACTGGTTTTTCTCTTTAGTTCTTCCAAGACTTAAGAAGGCTCAAGGAAGAAGTGTCATTATAGGTGATAACGTATCTTCACATTTGAGCATTGCAGTACTGGATGCATGTCAAAGCAATAACATAGGATTTGTGGCATTACCAGCAAACTCTACACATCTCACGCAGCCATTAGATGTTGCCTACTTTAGACCTATGAAGATTAACTGGCACAAAATATTATGTGAATGGAAGGAAAAAGGAAAAGGAAGGAGAGTTGCTTCTCTTCCTAAAGATGAATTTCCTAGACTTTTAGACCGTTTAATTACCAACTTAAATGAACATGGGAATGATAACCTTAGAGCTGGTTTTCGCAAAACTGGAATTTTTCCATTAGACAAGTCTCAAGTGCTTTCACGACTACCATGTTGTAATGTAAGTTTAGACTCAACTACTGATTTAGTAAGCCAATCATTTTTAGATCATTTATGTAAGTCACTGGATGATCCCTCAGATGGTTCTAAAAAACCAAAGCGATGTAAAGTATGTGCTGTCCCAGGTAAAAGCTTATGTTCAACAGATATATCATCTTGTGTTATAAATGAAAATAATAGATTAAATTCAAATAATGTAGATACACCTATCAGTATTATAAATACAATTGAGACCAACAACATTGACTTTGCTGGCCCAAGTACAAATACTGGAACTACTGAGACTTCTAATCTAATTTTTGCGGATGTAAGTTTAGTCGTAGAAAGTCATACAGAATCTTTAGATCATTCAGCATTAGGCAAAAAGAACTTTCAAAATATTGATAAAACAAAAAATGTTTGTAAAAAGGAGAAATTGTTAAATCTTGTAGAAAATTATGTAATTGTTAAATGCAATGGAGAGTTAAATCCTGGACAGGTTTGTTTATTTATTTTGAATTATTTATATTTAGCTAATCAATTAGTAAACTTTATAACTAATTAGTAAATCAATCAATTAGTAAACTTTATAACTAATTAGTAAATCAATCAATTAGTAAACTTTATAACTAATTATTTTAATAACTAATATTATTTAATGTAATAACTATTGAATAATTTTAAAGTAACTTTCGAAATTTTTTTTTCTGCATTGAAAAAATTAAGAAAAAATGGAGCAGAAATTACTATTATGAAAAAAAATGGACTTAACTGGAAATGGTCACTACCAGCAGTGCAACTTTTTTTTCCCCAGTCTGAAATAGTCAATTTTATTGAGGAACCAAAGAAAATTTCGAAAAGGGGAATTTATTCAGTTCCAGAACTTTTTCACTAAATTTTTTAAAACATTTATTTAGTCATTTTTGTTTACTTTATACCTAAACTGTTTTGTTTACTTGGTACCTATACTTGTTTAGTTTGTACCTATATTTTATTTACTGTATACAAGAACTTTGTTACTAAATCTTTTTTTGTCACTTTATTTTTGTAAATTTTTTTTTTTTTGCCTAAATATTGTTGTTTTTATTGTTGTTTTGCTTCCTTTAGTCCCTTTTTACAGGGTTGGGCCAAAGTCACCCTAACACACAGGGCGACTTTGGCCCACCATTTAAACCGCCCAAAAGATACTTCAGGTAAATAATTTTCAAATGGGAGACAGATAGTTCTAACTGTCTTTTCTATGTACTTCTAATAGTACTTAGTGTTTGAAGAAATAACTTTTGTGGCTTTCATGCAATAGACATTAAGGTGCAAAATGGGCCAAAGCCACCCTATCTTACAGTATCTTATATCTTTTTATAAATGACCAAATATCATAATATTATTTAATATTATATTTAATCATAAAAATTTTTTTCAATTCTTCTTGTTTTTTTTATTTTTTAGTGGCGTACCTAACAGCAATGGTGAGGTTATATCTTTTAAAAATAATTATAAATGATCAATTAAATTGTTATATGCAGTAAAATCACACATCATTTAAAGATGTTTTTATTTTTGTTGGTTATCTCTATTTTATTTTGAAATATTTACCTTACCATTAAGTACCATTGAGCAACATCTTGTTACTCAATGGTTATAAATTCTTTTTAAATATTTATAAAAAGCTTATTACGGTTAATACAACATTATTTAATAGCTTTTTTACAAATAAACTTTACATGTTGTAATAGTTTTAACTATTTTTCAATTTATTTTATTACATTACTTTTCTCAAACTATTTATAATTTAATTGGACTCAGTCAAATATAATTTAGTTTGGACTCTGTCAAATAAAAAAAAGCTACTGTAATGAATATTATGCTTGTAAAAATAGGATCAGTATGATAAATATAACACCAAATGTAACTATAATGTCGTTAGTTTATTTATTTTTTTCAACTTAACGCAAAAGTTGAGCAAGTATAACCGCGAGGCTGAATAAGAGCGAATTTTATAAGTGCGAAGCATTGTAAAAACTGACATAAATGCAAACTGGCATATGTGCGAAATGGCATAAGTTCGCCAAAAGAATTGGCAAACATTGGCATAAGTAAGAAGAAGTTACAAAAACTGGCGCAAGTGCGTACTGGCATAAGTGCGAATCGGTTTAAGTACGCCGAACAAATTTGCAAACATTGGCATAAGTGCAAATTGGCATTTCCCACTTATGCCAATGCTTAAAAACTTATTCAACGCGCTTAGGCCAGTTCGCATTTTAGCCGATTCGCACATATGCCAATGTTTGCAAACTTGTTCGGCGCACTTATGCCAATTTGCACATATTATAGTTTTTGCAACGCTTCGCACTTATGAAATTCGCGCTAACTCAGTCGTCCCAATATAACGGATAAAAATAATGCCAATATAACGGATAACTAGCGTTATATTTGCTCAACTGTGGCATCATAAATATTTTTTTTATTTTGACGTTAGTTTTTTTTAGAGTGCAGGAGAAAACAAACTGATTAATTTCACATCCTTGTCTATATGTTCATTTTTCAAATGTAATGTTTCAAATGTAAATGTTTCAAAACATTAGTCAAACCAGATTTCATCAAATAAATATTCACAAAGATGAAACATCTCATGAAACAAAACCCCGACATCTTTGATAAGCACCAATTTTTAGCACATGCAATTTAATATTAATGAAAATCTACAAGAAATTAAAAACATATCTTAACTTGTTAGCAATGAAGAAACTGGGAGCAACGCACTATGGCAAGTCTAACACAAAAAAAAAATTTAATTAAACTATTTTTATTCATTGCATGGCTTATTGCTAAAAACTGATTTTAACATGGTATGTCATTGTTGAGCGTTATTCTTGAGTGTCTAATCCATTGCCCTGTTTTCTTGAATACACGACAAATTTTATTATATTATTTATTAGAAAAATGTTTCAAATGTTGTCTATGCAGTTAATACCAGAGCATTTTAAAGTTCTTCTATAAGAATATAAGAAATAAGAATATAAAAAATTTCTATAAAAATTAGAAAATTTTACTTTAAGCTAGTTATAGAAAACAAAAACATTAAAAAAATAGTAAAAATTATAACTGTGTTATTGAAATACCTGAGCATAAAATATCAAGTATTAAAAAATTTTTTATATTAGTATTCTAACAAAGCAAAATATTTATACAAATATTTTGTTAATAGCGTAATATTCGGAGTTTTCAACGATATTAAAGATTTCGACGATATTAAAAAACTGACGATTAAAAATAACATATACAAAAAATCGAAACTAAAAAAAAACTAGTAAATAAGACTGTACATAATAAAAGAAAATAAATAAAATAAATTTACACAGCATAAAAGCTAGTACAACGTCAACAACAACAAAAATTAAAATATTTCAAGGAAAAAATTTTCTAAAACTTTAAAAAAGATTAAAAAAAAAAAATAAAAAAAAAATAAAAAAAGACGTAGGAAATTTTTTTCATGCAATTCGTAAAACTTTTTATACAAAACGCATGTGCAAAAATGTAAATATTAGGGTAAATATGAAAACAAGGTGAGAAAATATTTAAAACAATAATAAAAATAATTTATAAAATATCTTCTCGTCCTCGCTTATTTACATTACTATGCTAACTAAAAAGTTGAACTTTATTTGAAAATATTTATTTCCACTTATTCAACGAACAGCTGTAACTATAATAACTGAAATTTGTTGAACTTTCAGTGTTTCTTAATTGCTAATATAGTTAAAAAAACTCAAGACACGTGCTCTTCTGGAGTCTCTTGAGGTTGATTGCCATACATAGGATTTTGAAAAGTGGAAGTGGCTTGCTTAAAGATCGGATTCTCTCCCTTAATAAACAACAATTGCGTTAATAAACACAAATCAGAAAAAAATAAAAAACTTGAGAGAAGAAAATTTTAAAAATGAGAAAAATTTTTACGGTGTTCCATTTTGCATTCTTGGTTTCTTTATCGAAACGAGCAAACTCACGTCGATCCTAAATATTTGAATAACGACTTAAACATCATTCAATTAAAAACTACTTAAGTGCACAACTTGAATTAAAAAACTCAAGCTAGCGACCTCAAATTAATGCATACCTGAATAGTAGCCAAGAGCTTCCATATCAGTAACAAAGCCAAACCTATTCCCACAATACCAGCTATTACTCCAAGAATGATAGCCAAAATGTCAGGTTCAGCAGGGCAAACTAAATATAAGTCAATGAAAATACAAACAATTATTTGTGCACCAACACCAGTAAACCTAAGCAAATGTAACATAATAACACAGGTGTGTACTAAGTAAATATATAGTCTATGTATGAACAGTTAACAAATATGTTATGTAAGATAGAGTGCAAAAATTTTATTTCAAAAAAATAAGTCAAACAAACAACAATTGATTTGTGCCACTATTTTAATATTTAATATATATGCATTTGTAAGTGATATTAAATAATTGTAAGCGAAAAAGGGAATTCTTAAATTCTTTTCTCTATTAATTCAAATTAATAAAACATTGATTTAGATGCACGTTTAAAAATATTTTCAAAAATATATATATATATATATATATATATATATATATATATATATATATATATATATATATATATATATATATATATATATACAAACTTAAATTAGTTATCAGTAAGTGAATTTGAGGGGCCCAATTGCTTTCTAACAGTCAACAACAAATTCATTTGCAAAACCTTAAGCCACTTGAGTGTCTTTGCTAAAGAGCAAACGGGTTTATTCAAACACCTTAGCCCAAAAACAGACTCTTTCAGTTTGATGAATCAAGCATAAACCTATCTGTAATATAAAAACTACTAATATGCCTGGAATCAAATGTTATGCCAATATTCAAAAAAGATAACAAGTTCAAAGCATCAAACTATATCTCACTCACATCAGCACTCTATAAAATTCTAGAAAGCATAATACTAAAGAAAATTTTATTTTTGTATCAAAAATGTTTTTACTGAAGAACAACACCTTTTTTTTCAAAGAGAAGAGGTTTGACAAATTTTCTTGAATTCCGCAATATTCTAACAGAAGCGTTGAACCAAAGGCTACACTGTAATTGTTATATATATAGAATTCTCTAATATATTCGATCCAAGGCATCCCATCAAAGACTACTTTACATATGGTATTCATGATACTCAACTGAATTACATTATAGCGTGGTTAACGGGGGCAACAAAGAGTCGTCATTGATGGTCATAAATACAAAATAGCAAACCACTTAAAAATATATACAGATGACACAAAAATCATTAGAATCAAAATTTGTGTGTTAGTGTTGAACTTCTAGCGCGGTATTTACCGATCCATAAGTTCCTACATGTATGTTTGTGTTCTGCATGAACTGGTCCGGTGTTTAATGTTCATTCACCTGTAAGTTACTACATGTGAGTTTGTACTAAATGTAGGGTACAATATGTAACTGTTTTATCTGTCTGAACCACTAGCGCAGTGTTTGCTCACTATAAATTACTAAATGTATGTTTGTGTTTAGCTTAAATTTCTGATGCAGTGGGAGCTCAGTTAAAACTAATGACTCTTGCTATAAAACTTATGCTCACCTTGATTTTGATGCATTTCCAAAATATCATACTCATTATTTTAAAGAACTGCCTACAGGAAGTAACTTCTTTTAACAACTCTAATTCAGGTCAGGTTTAGGATTATCATGATCACCCTGCTACTGGTATCATGTAACAGTGTTTTTAGGCAAACACTAGGAGGAAAAAAATCCAACTTAAAATTTCCCTGCCTTGAGGCTCGTGGTTGAGTAAAGGCTAAAGATGATGTCTGGATAAAAATACTCATCTTTGGCAATGTAAACTCTGTGGTAGCTCTCAAAGAGGCTAATTCCATCAACAGCTCTAAAATATCAAAGCATTAACAGTGCCATGTTACCTCCTTTTTTTTTACCAGACTTGCTTGTTCTTTGTGAGACTAATTTAAATTAATCCTTTGACTCGCAAAGACCTCAATAGTCACATGCTTGACGTACACTTACGCATCAATTTACCTATGTCATAAAATCAAGTTTGAGTCCTCTGACCATTCCTTTATGTGCTTCCGCTTAACCCCTCTTCACTCTATCACCTTTCTTTTTGTTCTTTATTGTTTTCCTTTTATTTTATGATAACACTCTTTAAAATTTAACATCAAATTTTTCTTATTAACCCTCTGTTGTTATTGGTGACTTTAATGCTCATCATACTGAATGGTTTAGCTCTAACACCTTAATCACTTACCTGACTTGCTAACTTCTGTGACTGAAAGGTTCTATCATGCATAAGATAGAGGCGGCGATGCTAACACTATTGCTCTTGACATATCTAAAGCTTTTAATAAAGTTTTGCATGCTGGTTTTCTTCATAAGCTTGCTTCATATTATGTATCTGGGAAAACTTTTGAGATTAATAAATTATTTTAATCAATCACTGCTTTATTTAAGTCATCCTTGAAGGCTTACACTCTTCTTTATTGCAGGTAACTTCTGGAGTACCTCAAGATTTTATCCTTGGTCCTGTTTTGTTTTTTATCTACATTAATGGTAACTTAACTCATTAATCATATTAAGGTTAATTCAATAAAGTTAAGGTTTATCATATCATCAATGATAAACCTTAACTTCTTTCTGCAGGATTTGCCATGGAAGGATTTACCATACTCTTTGATCTTAAGGTATTTCCTGATAATGAATTTTTTGCTTCATCAGTAACAGATTGTCTAGAACCAGTGACTTCCAATTGTTTTTAATCCAGTTATTGCTATTGTTTATTTTTTAGCTTTTAGCCATTCATTGCCAAGTCTGACATCAAACTTCGCTTGTAGTGTGTTGCATTTTTAGCTTTAAAAAAAAAAGACAGTTTAATAGTCAACTACCCAGTGTTTCTATTAACATCAATCACCAAGCAAATTTAAAAAATAAAGACTGTTTATTATGGCTGGATCAAAAAAGTCTGTTAAAAGACATAAACGCCAAGGTCAACATACCTAAACATTCACAGACACTGCTGTTGAAAATAAACTAAACAAGATTTAATAAAAAAATAAAACCTCAGTTACAAAAAAAAAAAAAAAATTTATTCAGAAAAAGAGCACCAAAAGTAAAAGAAAACATCATGTTGACATTTTTCTTATTAGAAGTTGTATGTTGAAAGTAATGACATTTTTCCTATTAGAAGTTGTATGTTGAAAGTAATGACACTTTTTTCTATTAAAAGTTGTACAATCACATTTTAATATATTGTCTAGTAGTTTAGTTTTAACTTTTCTACTCAGATATTGTAAAGAAATAATTTTGTACTTCAACAACTCGGAAAAAATCGAGACTGGTTCTCAAGGTAATTATTTAATAAAGAAATTATTTTTATGACTTTAAATTTTAATATAAATTTTAAAGAATTAAGCAATTCTTACAAACGCTTTCATTGTTTTAATGACCTTAATGGAATATATTATTCATTACTTTAAAAATTTCTATGGAGGTTCTCAATATCCTTACTTAATTTAACGACTATGTTATTTCTTAATAACAAAAATAAATGAGTGTTTGAATACTTCAAACCTGGTGGTCGGTGTGGTTCAGTGGCAATTGTGTACTGTAGCTGTTATGTACTGTTGCTATTATATACTGTTGCTATTGCATACTGTTGTTATCATGTACTATTGCTTCAGAGCTCGAAATAAAAACATCTATTCAGTAAATTGCCTTGATAAATTTTTAGGATCATGGTTGCATACTACTCTTTAGTTATTTTTGTAATTTAAAATTATTAAATTTAATGTGTTTCCACAACTGAATTATTAGTATAAAATTTATATAAAAATATCAAATCAAATACATTTTGAAAAATGCAACATCTAAGTTATTTAAAAGTATTAGTATTACTTATAGTTAATAAAAACAACTTTTATAAAATAATAAATATAATACAATAATAGTAAAATGTTATGAAAATAATAATTTTTATTAATTATTCATTGTACTATATCTTTAGCCTACCCAAATCATTACTACTAAATCCAAATCCATCAGTACTAAAGCCCTTTTCATCCCTATATCATTTCGGCATCATCAATTTTATTTAAATTTAAGGCTAAAACCTGAGATTCTTTTTACAAAAGAATATTAAATCCACTTACTTCTTTCACGTTGTACCAAAAGCTGTATTTCTCCAGTGATATTATTTTTATTGTATGAAAATACAAAAGAGCAATCATCTTCATCCCGAACAATACAGCGACGTACTAAATATGTACAACAATAAATTAAAATACAGTGACGTACTAAATGTATACAATAATGTATTAAAAAATAGCAACATAGTAAATATATACAACAATGTATTAAAAAACAGCGACGTACTAAATATATACAACAATGTATTAAAAAACAGCGATGTACTAAATGATCTACCCACTTTGTTTGAATGCAACTTCTGTTCTTTTTTTAAATCTGACTAGAGGGTACTCTAATTAAATCATCTGACCAAACTTTTTATTTAATTTTTTGAAGCAAATCATATATTTATTTTTTTCAAAGACCTACTTAAAATTTTACCTGAACTCTCACTTAAAAACTTGCAATGTAAAAATCAATATTAAATTTGATATGTGGTGATTGATTTATAAAGATTAATTTTTACTGTTCTATGAATCACTTTTTTAATGGTGAAATCATTACTATTAACTAATATGCATTAAGTTGGTGCAGTGAGGCCACTCCTACTCAAAACATGATTTTGTACAATTTTCTTTTAAACTATTGAGCTGTTGTTTTTTCAGTCATTTGTGAATTGTAATTGACTTATCATATTACTTTTTTTATTTGCATTTATTTTTGCAGCAATTTTTTGTGAAGTTACTTGCAAGCTGGTTTGAATAATTTTTTAATTTAAAAAAACAAACATTTTTTTTTTAACATTATAAACAACATAAAACCTTCAGGGACTTTATCTTGCAGCTTATAAGAAGAAATGTTCCATTTAGTACATTCTAGTTCACACTGTTCTTTCTTTAAATCACTTGTATCAAATACTTTGCATTTGACGCATTCTCTAAAGTCTTGACAAGCATCTGGACAGTTCTAAAACAATTCAAAATTTTATCCATTAAAATTCTGGTTTTTTAACAAATCAAGTCAGCAATTCTTCTTTTAATAAAAGATTTGATTCTAAATTAAAAACAGGAATTACCGAAACACATTCTTGACATAAATCACCGATGTAACCAGCATTGCAAACACAATTATTGCACTTACAGGTGCCTTTTCCACTGCATTCCACCTAAACAAATATTTAATATTGATAAAAATAAAATCAATTAAATGCTTGTAAAATAAAATGATAAAAAAATCGCACCCCATCATTATTCATGCACATACTTGTGCCTTTATCGCATTGCTCTTCACATGCATTTCCTTGCCAATTTGCATTACACAAACATTTTCCACAATCACACATTCCTCGATCTGGTCCTCCACATAACTTTCCACCATTAGATCTTCCACATGTTGTATTACTACATTGACATTGATCCCCATAGATGTGATCAATTTCACCAAACTCATTTAACTAATTTCAAAAAAAATTGTATATGTAAAAAGTACATGGATGTTTTTTTGGGATAAGTGGATACTTTGATTAATAAACTTAACCCTGTCCCAACACTAAACCTCTATCATGAACTAAAATTTTATTTTTATAATGACATTTATATAAATATAAATGTGTGTATATATATATATATATATATATATATATATATATATATATATATATATATATATATATATATATATATATATATATATATATATACACACATCAACCCTCAGAATTAAGGTCAGATCGGCAAAAAATCGCCCAACTCGTTTCTATGTTTTATGGTCAAACCTTTGTTTTACATTTTTTCTGCCGATCTGATGCCAATCTCACACAGATTAAGGTCGGCAAATTATTACCGACCTGATTTTTCCTGATTCCGAGGGGTGATATATACATATATATGTATATACTTATATGCAATATTATATAAAAAGCACTTATTTAACTCATCATGATAATGCGTTTTTATGTAAAGTTCATATTTAAATGTATGTAGTTTGATAACATTTTTGCTTGATATAAAAGTAAGCATAATAATTAATTTAGCATAAAAATTTTAGTAATTTTTATTGCTAGTATTTTTAAATTAAATTTAAAAACTTCCCAGACTTAAAAATCACTAAATGAAATAAATAACTTTCTTAAACTCGGGCAGTATAAATTAAAAAATATGCAGTATAAAATAAATAACTTTTTAATTTAAAAAAAGGTTTTATATAATAAGTGTAAAATGAAACTTTAGCGAGAACTTTTTTTTTTTGTACAATGTACAACATAATATTTATTTTAGGAAGAAATTTCTTAAATTAATCTTAAATTTTCGGAAAAAGCAGAAAAAAAAATAAAATAAAAAATAATGAAAAATTTAATTGCTACCCTAACCCAATCAATCAGTTAATGCAGGAGCAACTCCCTTACATGTTCTACCTATATCAGTCAATAAATGTACTGAACCCCCCGCATATTTCAGTATGACATTATCATGTGTGTATCTAATGTTGCATTCATTTATGTATGTATGTGTGTATGTGTGTGTGTGTGTGTATATATATATATATATATATATATATATATATATATATATATGCGGTAGTGGTGTAGTGGTAGTGCGCTCGCTTCATAAGCGAGAGGTTCCGAGTTCGATCCCCACCACGTCCCTGGTAGTATCGCGCTCAACTTGTTTCTCCGCGCAGCGGCCTTGTTCGTCAAGGTTCGTGTTTCGGAGTTATAGAGTTGAGAGAGGGTTATAACCACAAATAAGTAGCCTCCTCATCTGTAGTGGCCTTTGGGCCTTGGGGAGGTGAAATAACAAAAAAAAAAAAAATAAAATAAAAAAAAATATATATATATATATATATATATATATATATATATATATGTGTGTGTTTTATAAAATATAATTGAGAAACTAAACAGTTTATTGTTTAATTGATAATTTAACAATTATCTCTCTACTTTCATTATTTCTTTAATTATCTCCTTCTGCCACAGCATTGTCTGTAGACAAATGAGAAAATTCTTGAGCCTTGATGTAGAGCAGGTTGAAATTCAAAAAAAACCTATAAATTTCAATAGATTTTTAAAGTTAAACACTTTTATGCTTTTTTTTTTAATTTCATTTAGTTGCCCCAAGAAGTCCTTACAGTCTTATCACAAAGCACCACGGATGAGCATTTAATTGGAAGTTCACACCTCCTTCCTAGCCAATGTCACAAAACTTGCCCAGAGGTGGGATTCGAACCACGGATCCTTTGCTTCTGAGGCAAGTGCGCTACCACTGTGCCACGGCTGCTCATGCTTTTGTAATTAATTAAAAGCATAATTTAAAAGCATAAAAAAAAAAGCATAAACTAATTAATTAATGTTAATTAAAATATAACAAGTTAATGTTCACTGTTCTTTAGTTTCATGTAATTAAAACTAATTAAAAACATACCGTGCCTTTATTGCAAATACATTCGCCACACTCGCAATCACCTTTTCCGCTACAAACAGATTCAACATTTGGCACTCTAAATAAACAAACAAAAAAACAATGAGCGTTTTTTTTAAATAACTTTTTTTTGTTTTTTTTGTTTTGTATATCAACTTCCTCCTCATTATATCTTAAAACTTAATAAAAATAAAAATATATATACAAAGGCTATTCTAGGAAAATAATTTGGGCGGCGGTACTTCTACGAAAATATTTGAGCAGCAGTATAAAAAATAAAAAAGGTCCTCAATTTCTGAATTTGGGAAGCGCCCAAATATGGTCGGCACTGTTGAAAATGGTCTACAACAGCCCCTGATATATGGTACCTTTTTCCGAATAATAATAAAACATATCTTTTAAACTTTTATTCATTACAAATAAAATAAAATAAATAATTTTCCTGTTATTTTGCTGATCATGGAAGCCACCGAAGGAATTTTTATTTATCCAAAGTTGTGGAAAACACAACAGCATTCCATAAGTCTGGGAAAGTAGAAAAATATCACCCTATTTCAATTTTACCAATATTATCTAAAACTATGGAAAAAGCTGCCTATTAACAGTTACAAGAGCACCTTGAAATCAATATTTTTTTGACACTCAGTTTGGATACTGCAAAAGAAAGTCAACACAGTCAGGGGTCACACTGGTAACAGACAATGCAAGGAAGAGTGTCAATGAAGGAAATCTTGTTGGCAGTTTATTTATCGATTTAATGAAGGTTTTTGACACTGTAAATGTCAATATCCTTAGTAAAATGAAAACATATGAAACAACTGGAAATGAGTATGAAGGGTTTGTTAACTTTTGAACAAAGGTTTTTATTGAAAACAAGTATTCAGAAGATTTTTATTTAATTTTATTTAAGTGATCAAACACAACAATCTATAACAAAGGAACAAGGATCTATATTAGGACCTTTATAGTTTATTTTGTTTATTAATAATACACCAGAATGCCAATTATTGTCAAATATGCAAATGATGCCATCATATACTGTAGCCATTAATAACTTAACACTATTCAAGAATCTCTAAATTCATAATACGTCTTGCAAATCCAACAAATGTCGCAGAATACTTATTCAAAAATGAATTAATAATCAACTAAATGTGGGAAAAACTGAAGCTGTTTACTATTGTTACTGAAGCAATGCTGTTTGGTACTGCAACAAAATGTAACAAGAATGTTCTTTGTGTAAAATATGATCATGGTATAATCAACACAGTAAAGTCCTACAAATACTGAGAATGTAAATTGGATCTGACACTATCATTAAATAGCCATTTTAAAGATAGCTATAAAGAAAATCATCTTAAGGCTATAAAATCATGTAGTCATTTAAAACTGCTGAGTAAACTAAAGAACTTCCTTCCTTCCTGCCAAAGCAGCACTCTGATTTTGACCAGATTGACCATAGTAAGACAAATAATTGACAATCATTGCAAACTAAGGGAAGTTGCAAAACTTATCAAATGAGTTTTGCAGCAAAATTTTGAAAACTTAGGCGTGTTTTCAAAAAAGTGTTTAAACAATGATTTTTATGAGAACTCTACAAACAAAATAATTAAGCATACGAGATGTACAAGGAATATTGTTGAAGGTATCCCAAGCGCAGAGACAAGTTGTGTTTATTTTTTTCTCTCCATATTTTGCTGTTAAAGAATATTAAAAATTACAAAGTACATGAATAAAAGATTTACATGACCAGAACAAGAAGAAGACAATAATTGTCTTATCACTAAGCTGAAGAATAGTTTTATTATCACTAAGTTAATATTGATGTTTAAATGTTGATGAGAATGTTTTAGAAAAATGTTTAATTTTTTTGATTAAAAAAAAAAAAAAACATATAGGGGAGACCAGGGCTAGTTGGCTTGTTTTTTACTCTATGAGCTCTGTAAGCCCTAACAGCACATTTTTTTGAAAATATTAAAGTGTAGTCTCAAAGAGTATGAACTTGGGTAACTTATAAAAGTTGCATTCATTTACAAAAAAAAAAAAAAATTTTTGGGGCCTTTCCTGGCCCTCAGAAAAAGAAAAAAAAAAGTGCCAACTTACCCCACTTTTGGGGTAAGTTGGCGCAACTATAAAAATGATTATTAATGTACTATTAAGTGCAAAATTATTAGAAATTTTTTTACAATTAACTTTGGCAACAATTTTAAGCCAAAAATTTAATATTACTTCTAGCTGGTACCAAATATTACATATAACATCCAAAACCACTTTTTATCTGTTAAAAAAAACCTAAAAATAACTTTTTTTCATTTTTTTGTAAGAATAAATTTTCTCAATATTGTTAAAAAAAAAAATTTTTATAAAAAATTTTTTTCCATAGTAAATGCTATGAGCCAACTTACCCTGTAAAAATTTTGCCAACTTACCCCAAAAGCCTTTTTTTCAATAGTCTATAGATCCTGAAAAAAAGCAACTTTGAAAAGTCTGACTGGAAATAGTAAACCAATTGTGACTGGAACTATTACAATAATTTTTTTTTCATACAACTAACTATTTTCTTTGTAAAGTAAAAAGAAAGTGATGTTCCAAAAGTTATGTTTTTGTCCAAAAAACACATAAATCCTAATATCTCCCATGCGCATGCGCGAATTCTAAAAATAATATAGTGAATGATGAAATGGTCAATTAGGAAACTTCTGTGTAATTTTTGTCACTTTCTGATGAAAGGCTCTGAAAATAAACGCAGTTCGTCAACTTACCCATGCTGCCAACTAGGCTTGGTCTCCCCTACCAAGAAAAGTTACTTTAATGATAAATATATGTAAAGAATAGATCAATTTTGGTGATCTTTTTTGTTTAGAATTTGGTGGCAAAGATGGTTTTTTTTGTTTAAAGTACTTTATTTATGTTTGAAATCAATAGAGAATTTGAATCAATCATAGATTATGTATGAAACCGTACGCTATAAGCAGTTACCTCGATGCTAATCAACCACTACAAAGTTGTAACAAAGATACCTTAACAAGAGTTCCAGGAATCTTACTATTACCTTAGAACCATTAAACTGCATTTTAGAGCTGTACACTTAATAAGAGATTCAAACAGAAAGAGTTGCATAGCCACAACCAAGGTGGTAAACTTATGAGTAGAGTTGAAAAGATTATTCACAATCATAGGATAAAAATTATTAATTGTTTACAACTATGCCTGTCAATTAGATGAAGATCTCAACATTAACTTTTAATGAACAAGACCTAATTTATCATTTATAGATTTCAACAACAATTTTGGATAACTATATTATCTTTTGTAGTTAGTTCCTAATATTGATTTTGGTTAATCAAGACCTATATTATATTCTATAAATCATAGCACCAATTTTGGATGAACGTTCCATCCAAAATCAATAGAATCTTAAGAGTTAAAGGTTTCAAGATTTTAGACTTATTTTAAAAATCATTTAAATAAAACTTTTTACAGTTTAATTTTAAAATATCTATTTTATAAATATATTTTTATTAATAAATATTTTTTATAAACATAAGATTTTTTTGTAACTATTTGCATATTTTTATGTTTTGTAAATTGTAATTTGTGTAATATAATTAATTAATTATTTGTATAATGCATTGTTTATTTCTTCATATCGTTTTATTTAATACAAAAGGAGATTTTTTAAAAAACTTAAAAACCTTTAATATTACTTAAAAATTTATTTATTGTACATTTAACACACCTGCAAAGAGTTTGGTTGTTTGCTTCTTCCAAAGTACACTGACAAAATCGTCCAGCAAACTTTTCCCTTTAAAAACAAGATACTTAATAAACAAAAAATACTTGTTTTATTATTATACAAAACTAGCATGAGTTACCCGGCGTTGCCCGGGCCAATATTTAAACTGGCTTACCTGATATCTGTACACAAAAATGGTCCCAAAAAATGGTCCCCTCTGATCCCGGGGTCAGGGGGGCCCATTTTTGGGCCCCCTTGACCCCGGGGGTTGGGGTACGGGGTCAAAACCCAGCTAAGAACCTTCTCCTCCTCGAGGACTACCCCCATGCCAAATTTCATCGAGATCGGTCGGGCGGTTTGGATTTCTATACAGAACAAACAAACAAACACACACACACACATTGCCCTTTATATATATAGAAGAGAAGACAAACAAACAAACACACACAAACACACATTGCCCTTTATATATATAGCTGGAGTTACCCGGCGTTGCCCGGGCCAATATTTAAACTGGCTTACCTGATATCTGTACACAAAAATGGGCCCAAAAACACACACACACATTGCCCTTTATATATATAGAAGATAATTATTTTTTACAACAACTTAAAAACAAAACTATTTAGAAATAATAAGAAATTACAAAAAAAAAAAAAAAAAATTACAAAAAAAATTAAATGCTTTAAACAATGTTAAACAATTCGAACTATTAAAAATCAACTATTTGAAAATAGTTTATAAAATAATCATAAAATTTTGGTATCTTTTTTTATCTCATTGTATCTTTTCTCATGGGTGAGAAAACTATTAATTAAAATATTAAAAAAAATTTAAATGCTTTAAATAATGACTTTTAAAAATAGTTAATAAAATAACAAATATTAACGTTAATAAATGTTAATGATATATTTAATCACATCATCTATCCTGATGTAACACTATCTGTTTTTATTATCACATTTCCCAGGTCTACCTAACTGGATAGCTCATTTAGTCACCTATTTGCATAAACAAATATAAATATATTGTTTGTGACTGGTGAGCCCCAACTTTTTCCAATGCACACCACAATAAAAAAACAGACATTAGACTATAATGCTGGATATGGTTATGGCACTAATGAGTATGCTGAAACTCACGCACACATGTGGTCACAGCACTAATGAGTGTGCTGACACTCATTTACACATTCATTCAGAAGCTCCACAATGCCCATCAGGTTGGCGCTCGTTGACTATGTGGTCAGTACAGGGTCTTAGCTCTTTTGGCTAAGAGTCAAGACCTGTGACCTATGGTGACTAATGTGTGTATTTGATCAATTGAAATCCATTCAGTAGGTCTTACACCTGGCCCTGATGTGCTAGCTCATATGCGCAAGAAGTGAGTGTGTTTAACTTTCTACTCACCTTACTAGAAAGTGGACAAAGACATAATGAGACCATATCAGACAACCAAATGGAACCTATTAATGCACCAAAATACCACACCTGTAGACATCAATAGTCTCTAATATTAATAAACACAATCTACAATCTATTTTTTTATCAAATCTTCCAGGTCTACATTAATAATCAGCTCCTTAAGTCAAATATATGCAATCATTGTGTTGCATAAACAACTAAAAACTAATGGTATTATTTTTATACCTTATGGTATCTTTTCTCATGGGTGAGAAACTATGATACAATGCAAAAAAAAAATTAAATGCTTCAAACAATGACTTGTAAAAATAATTAATAAAATAATCTCAATAAATGGCATCTCGTCGAATCTCTTCTTATGGGTGAGAAAATAATAACAATTCTTTTTTATGAAATATAAGTAAAATAATAATAATAAATCTATAAAATAAATAACAATAAAATATAAATAAAAGTAATAACAATAAATAAAATAGTTAAACTAAAAAAAATAAAAAATTCTTTGATTCAGTTCATAAAAAGTTAACTCTTCCAGAGTTTATAAAAAATTTCTCACAAAACTTCAATTATAGTGACCATTTTTAGGACCGTCTTTATTTTTATGACCAAATTTATTTTTATGACCAAATTTATTTTCATGACCAAATTTATTTTTATGACCAAATTTATTTTCATGACCAAATTTATTTTCATGACCAAATTTATTTTCATGACCAAATTTATTTTCATGACCAAATTTATTTTCACACCCAAATTTTTTTGGCCTTTTTCCAAACTATTTGAGAGCCATTAGCTAAATTATTTTAAACCTTTTTAAAAACCAAGTTAAACATTTAACTTTTTTATTTCTTTGTAGTTTATAGACATAAACATCAATAGCTCATAGAAACCATCAATAGCTTTCATGTCTACAGGCTGTATAATAAGTCACTACTAATATCACTTTACTTTTATCAATATATTCTACATATTGATAACAGTAGAGATAGTATATTCTCCATATGTTCAACAAACATAAGGAGAATATACTATCAAACATATTACATGTTTGGAAAATTGGTATCTTCTAACTAATTTTTAAATCCTGTTATTGATAAAAAACTTTAAGATATAATTTATCTCATTGTAAGATATAACTTATATCTCTTTTCTTTTAAATTGAATATCAGTTAAATATTACTTTTTTGTCTCCGATAAAAACCAATAATATTATCAAAAAGAAATCTTTTCATAAAATTAAAAAAAAAAACACATAACAATTCATCATAACAAATCCTCATTCTAAATGAACTCATTCAGATATAGAATAATAAGTATGTCCTAAAACAAATTAAAATTTTATGAAACTCAAACTTACTTGTCACAAAAACAAATACCACAACTCAAATTTCCTCTTTTACTACATTGCTCACTATTTTGAATCTAAAAAAAAATCAATCTATGGGAAAATAAATAAATAAAAAAATACATAATAAATACAAAATATAATAATAAAATTAAATGTATACAAGTACCATAGTCAAGTGATCAATATCAAATGTAAACAGACTTACACTTGTATTTCCACATGGACATTCACATATAACTTGTAATTTTACGCTTACATCATCAAAGTTTGTTTTAATTAAAAAACTGAAAAAAAAAACACTTGCAATAACAAAGATTTAAAAAAGATTTATATTTTAATTAAAAAATAAATAAAATTTATATTTTAATTACTGACACATTTTTAATTATATTTTAATTACTGCAATAATAAAAAAAAATCTCACTAGCTGCAAAAAAAAACACAAACTAGAAATAGAAATGGGTTTAACAGGCTTGGGTTCATTCAACTCTACCGACTCCATATACCTTAAATTGAATAATTTTTGAAAAGTAATGAGCTCACTCTAGATCTTTTTCTGCGTTGCTGCAGTCACTTGTTTTCATCTCAGCACTAAATGTCACCTTAAATTATTAAATCAAATATATATATATATATATATATATATATATATATATATATATATATATATATATATATTATTATTATTATTATTACCATTAAGATATAAATATTAAAAAAAAAACCATTTAATAATTATATTTTTTGGATTCCTTATATTTTTACTCATTAATAAACACCATACAATAAAATAAAAAAACCTGCTCTCCAATATCAACATCATTACAAAAGGATTGATCCAATGTTAGTTTCCCTTTGCTATATTTAAAAAAAAATAAAAAAATAGTGAAAAAAACTGTTTTTAGTTGTTGTTTAGATTTTAAAATATTTGATAGCCCTTAATAACATCAACACAAAAAAAAAACAACTTAATAAGTAGGTCAACCTAGATCTCAAAAATCTTGTTATACTAAAAACATATCCATTTGATTTACACCTCCAGCTTATTTTATTTAGACTTGGGTTATTGATTATTTATTGATTGATTTTTATAATTAATTATAGTGGTTTATTATTTATATTTGTTTTTTGTTTATATTTCTTTGTAAAGTCCTCCATTTTTAAATTCTTTTCAGAATATTTTTTATTGTAAAATGTCTTTTAAAAATGTAAAAGGATCATTCAATTCAGAGTAGAGCAATGATCCCTTATGGACCATCTCAAAAACTGCTGAAATTTATTGATTTGGTACATATATATGAGAATAGAATGTGGAAAAATGTTAGATTAATATCTAATGTGGTTCTTTAAAAAAAATTACTTAAACAGTGTTAGGCATAAAATTTCCTTCTTTGAGCAAAATGACTTTTTTTTTATTTTTTCACTATTTTAACAGTCTATAACTTTTGATTTTATACTTAAATTTTTTTCAAGATAGTCAGTGTGCTATCAATACATGTTTTAGACAAACCAAAAATCTAGCTTATAGATAAACATCTTAGAAAATTAAATTCTTACTCTCAGGGTTATGTAATTCAAATTATGTAATTCAGAGGTCAGGGATCCATTTAAATTTCAAGACTCTGGGATTTGTGTATTTTTTTCTTTTTTTATTGTTAAGGTGCTCTAACAATAAAATAACAGTCTTGTCACAGACCACCAAAGAAGAACATTCAACACCAAGTTCACATCTTCCTTGCCAATTCCGCTTATTTTACCAGATTTGGTACCAATTTGGAATTCTTTAATATACTTTTTAAATCATTTTAAAAGTTTAACTTGCAGATAAATATTTTCTGATGTACAATTTAATTCAAAGACAATTGTGACATGCAAAATGTCACCTAACAAACATTTGCTAAGATAATAAAGAAAATCTTTAAAAAGTGCAATAAATACATTTTATGCAGAGTTTGCAGAAAAGCAATTCAAAATTAAATTTCCTTTCATAAAAATTGCTACAGATGGTCTTCATGCTAACCTTTTTAAGATATCTGTAAAATGTTTTAAGACTTTTTTTTTACTTACATTAGCAAACGTTGTTTGGGTGTCTCCATGTCACCGTGGAGTGAAAAATTCAATTTTATAAATTTCGATGAAAAAATTAAAACCGAAGAAAAAAAAAAAGAATTAAAACTGGCATAAATTATTTTATTATAATTTATTCAACATTTGCTTAACCTGTTGTATATAAAGTTTAAAGGACATGTTAATCATAGAATATATTGTTATTAAAGAATATGTTAATCATGAAATTTATTGTTTTTGAAGGATATGTTAATCATGAAATATGTTGTTATGGCAAATAATATCTTTTGTCTTAAGAGAGATTTGAATCTCTCTTAAGACATAATGAAAAAGTGAATTTTTTAAATGAACTAAAATTTAATAAATTAATGCAAAAAACAACATGATCCCAAAATTTTCACAAAGAGCTGTAGTCAATAAAATATGAAATTTATAAAAATTTATGCATTTGAAAGAGATATTTTGCATATTCATGCATGGGTGTTTAGTGATAATTCCATTCATGCAGCATTTAAAAACATTTGTGTAATTAATAAGAGAAAACTTAATAGTAACCTTATTGCTTTTCCAGGACTTTCTCATACATAAAAACTAAGATAATATAATTAAAATGTTTAATTCAAAATGATGAAAAATTAATTCTAAAGTCGGGGTCTATCATTTTTGACCTCAGAATTAGGTGTTTGATTTCATTAAAAATAAACTGCCTACCATTAAACATGGAGGAGGTAATGTAATGATTTAAAGATATTTTAGTTGGGATGGTGTTTGTCTACTATTGATCAATATACAAAGATATATGCAAGAACATTATGTTATATTTATCATAAAGATCACAGCTAAATCAGTTTAAAAATTCTTCAAGAAGAATAAAGTTTGTGTTTCAAAGTGGCCGTCCCAATCACCTGACAGAAATTCTTTTGAACATTTGGGGGAACATGTTGACTTTCAAATAAAAGGCGTCTAGCCTTCAAACCATTTAGTAAAATCAAAGAAATACAGGCTGACTCTATGCCTCATAGATGCCAAGCTCTTCTCGATTGTAAAGGATATACTACAAAATGATAATGTGATTCATACTTTTATATAAATTTTTGATCAAATATCATTGGAAAATGTGTACTTTTTTAAAAATAAATGCAATGGAATGGCAGGCGATTGCTCATGCTCATCTACAAACCCGTGCAAGTCAGTATACACAGGTGAAATAAAGCCCAAGCAAAATACAATAAATTTTTTTGAAATACAAAAATTTATTAATGTTTTATTAAATTTAATTAATAAAATAGTAAAAAATATCTAGCGCATTAAAAATTATATATGTATGTATATATATATTTATATATATGTATATATATATATATATATATATATATATATATATATAAATATATATATATATATATATATATATATATATATTTATATGTATATATATCAGGCCTTGTTAAGAAGCGCTACGCAGCTCGCATTTTGCTTGCGAAAAGGCGATTTGCCTACGCGTTCAGCAGTTTTGCGCTACGCAAAAACTTATATCTTTTAGAATATTTAAATTATCTTTTGATTACCGTTAACGTGACGTTTATTCAGAAGAAATAAAGTCGTAAGTAAAAGCATTTAACCGCAATTGTAAAATAATAGATTTTTTTGTTAAAGAAACAGTTTGTTTCATAATTTTTTTTTTGCTATTAAAAATTAGTTAAAAAAAAAAGTGTTTTAAGTTTTATCTTAAGGAATTAAATATATAAATTCCTTTTAAATATAAAAATTATTTTTAGTCATAATAGTTTAAAAAATACACGATTTATTTTGATGTAAATATTTTATTAATAAGATATTATGTTTATTGTTAATTCAATAACGTAAAGTTTTAATGACTTTCATTTAATTTACGAAAATAAATTATGATCACGAATATGTTATCGGTAACTGATAAATAACAAAAAAAAACTTTATTGTTTAAAAACATTATTAAAAAGAGTTCACAAATTAAATAAGAAAAAATGTATTAACAGTTAATAAAATAACCAAAAACCAAATATAAAATCATAAGAAAATAAACAAATATTTTACGTTTCATGAAAAAAATATTTTTTTCAAAATAAAATTTAATTCATATTTGAAAAAAATAATAAAAATGATTTTTTTAATAAGAACTTAGATTTTATTTGTAACTTTTGTTATAGTGAGAAAAAAACAAACTGTTTGTATGATTTTTAACGCGTTAATAAAATAACTTTAATTACAATGCGGTACTTGAAAAGACGCTAGTGACGCAATATAACTTCTAACGATGCAAAATATATTTGCTGAGTTGAGTTACTTAGAAATGCGCTACGCGTTTTCGCTACGCAGCGAAATCTCGTAACAAGGCTTGATATCTATATATATATATATATATATATATATATATATATATATATATATATATATATATATATATATATATATATATATATATATATATATATATATATATATATATATATATATATATAGACCTCAGCAGGAATGGCAGGCAATCACTCACACTTGCCTCCACACCAGTGTAAGTCAATTTACACAGACAAAATAAAGCCTAAACATAATTATTTATATTTAATATATATGTATATACATTTGTATTTATATGTATATACATATAAATACAAATGTATATACAAATGTATATACATATATTTTATTATACATAATATATATGTATATACATTTGTATTTATATGTATATACATATAAATACAAATGTATATACAAATGTATATACATATATTTTATTATACATAATATATATGTATATACATTTGTATTTATATGTATATACATATATATGTATATACATATAAATACATATATATATATATATGTATGTATATACATATGTATATACATATATATATATATATATATATATATATATATATATATATATATATATATATATATATATATATATATATATATATATATATAGATATTTATATACATATATATATATATATATACATACATTTATATATATATATATATATATATATATATATATATATATATATATATATATATATATATATATATATATATAGGAAAGAAGAGAAGGAGAAGGACCACTATAGTCAAGCATTTGATTTTTTTTTTTAAATGTGATTATAACCCTCTCTTAACTCTTTAACTCCGAAACATAAACCTTCATAAACAAGCAGTTTCATGGAGAAACAAGTTGAGTTTGGCTCTACCAGCAACATGGCAGGGATTTTTCTTGCTTAAAAAGCAAGTCTCTACCCCAAAACTACTACCACATATACATGGATTGCTCAAAACAGGGGTGTGATCCTGCCACCTTTTTATAAACTGTAAAACATCCTGCTACCTTTTTATATCTCTCATTATCTTAATATTAATACTACAGAAATGTTTAATGTTCAATGTCGTTTTATAAGTTATGCTTTGAAAGAACGCGTTCTCTAAATGCACGCGGTCATCAGAGAAAGATCTCTTAAGCAAGTTGAAACTTTTTTCCTTATGAAATTTAATTATTAGTTTAGATATATTGCATAAAGAATCATACTAAGATAAATAATCATCGTTAAGATCATATTATAATTCAAGTAAGTATATAGAATAGTTGTATATACATTTTTATCAGACAAAGTAGAAAAGATTTAAATTTTTATTAGATAGTAGAAAGGATTTTAATTTTTTAAATCGTTTATATTTTGTTTGTTTTAGCTTTTCTTTTAGCAGTTTTATTATTTTATTTTTTAGAAGGAAAATAGGGGTATGGATGTTATTTAAAGTTATACTAATGCTATTTCCATAAAATGGTTATTACTACTTTGAAATTTCTGTGATGCTATTAACTATTTTTGTTCTTTTTTAGAAAATTTAGAAAAATTAAATCAAAATTTTGTGCCAACACCGACATGGTATGTCACATGTTATTGTATGTAAAGGTTAAATTCTGTTATGAGGATTATAGTTCTTATGAAAATATATATTTTGTTTATTTTGAATCTTTTTAAATTTTCTCGTGTCATTTTTAAAATTTTTGTTTGTACACGTTTATTGTTTGCATTTATGCTTTTTTAATATGTATGTGTATGTAATAATTAGTGCTTTATAGTTGTTTTATCAATGTGTTTTTATAATAATGTAAAGTTTTTAATGTATTGTTTGTGTATGTGTCAATATGTGTTATATAATTGTTTTTAAAAATGTTTTTAAATATGTATATAAGGTATATATTTAACCTTATATACATATTTAAACACATTTATTGTGTTTAAAGTTGGTACATATGTTTATATTATGTTGATTCAAAGTGCTGTGACTTTGAAAACGTGTAGAGTAAGATTTGTCAATTTTGCCAGCCAAGTGATATACTTATAAAAGAGGGTTACACAATAGTGTTTAGTGTCAAAAAATACATAATAATGTATTTTAATAACATTTTGCTTAATGTTGTTACTTATGTTCTGTTAAATATGAATGTTATCTTACTTAAGTTATGTTATAAACATATTATATTAACTTGTGTTGTGTGTTGTTGCTGTGATATTTTTTTGTTATCTTTTGAGTTGATAGACATTTGGCTTATTCATGTTGGTGTCTATTGTTAAAAATGGTAAGTAGGTAGTTTTATTATAAATCACTGCTTTTAATCATTCACTAAAAGCCAATACAAATTATTTTGCCACATATACAATTTGTTTTATTTCAGTTTAATTTTTTGTCGTTAGCGCTGTTTACTACATGATTTTGCTATAAATATTTTGGAATCATGATGTTCCAGCATAAATTATTTTGTAAAAGCTAACATGAAATAATAATATTTTACAACTACTACTCTGGTAAATCACAACAGCTTTTCTCTATAAGGTGCATTGATTTTCATTTTTGTATGTAATATTTTTCTTATTTATTTACTTATTCATTACATTTTTAATTTTAGATTTACCAGATAATGTATTAATATGGTATAGAAGGACAAAATATTGAAAAGTTTTTTGAATTTTTGAAAAAAACGTTTACTAATAATTTTTTTAGAAGAAATAATTTTTAAGTTTGCAACAAAGGGTTTACAACGTTTTTTTTTTTAACTTTTCTTTGTTAGCAGTATGTTTATTATTAGAATTGCGTGTTTTTAATAATTTTTTTTGTTATTATTTGCTGAGCTAATTTTTTTTCAAACATCTCCTATCTGATATATATATATATATATATATATATATATATATATATATATATATATATATATATATATATATATATATATATATATATATTTAAAGTCATGAGATTATTATATAATTTATTTTAAATGACAGTCTGTTATATATAAAAATTATTTGTGTGTGCTATTTAGTGTAGAAAAAAATTATATAGGAAAGATCGCAATCTTCAGGATTCGTTTAAGATTTTTTGTTACTACTTTCAATTAAAAGTGAAGTTTAAATGGATGATATTAGGCTAGAAGCAGATATTAGTTTAGTAAATGGAAATGTTAATAGACAAGTTGTTTGTGGCACAAATGAATGAGATTTAGGCGAGATGAAATTAATAATGGACAAAATGCTGCTCGGCAAGCAGCAAATAATTCAAACCCAAATGAAGAGAGCTTGGTTAGGCGAGTTGAAAATAATCGTCGCAGAAATGAAAGAGATCAACAAAATGCAAGAATTGCTGCTAGATACGAAAGAATGCATTGTATAGCAAGAGGTAATACTATTCCAGATTATAATTATTTAGGAGAAATGAATGATATTTGTCAGCATTGTGGTGCTAAGAAATTTCCTGATGAAACAAATTTTTTGTTGCCATAATGGAAAAGGTAGTTTTGTCGCAACTTTCATCATTTCCACAAGATTTAGAAGATTTATTTAAAGGAAACTATGCAGATAGAAATGCCAATCTGAATTTTTTAAAATATATTAGAAATTATAATGCCTGTCTTTCTTTTGCTTCATTTGAAGCTAATGTAGTTCAACCCATAAATCATGGGCCACCATGTTTTAGAATATGTGGTCAAGTTTTTCATCGTATTGGTAATTTAAGACTAAATCAAGATGTTCTGCCAACATATTGTCAACTATGCATCTATGATCCACTTGCAGCAGTAAGTTTTAGAATGCAACAATGTGGTAATGATCTTTGCTTAAGTGATTTAATGTTTCGATTGCAAACTATTATTAGTGAAGAAAACCCATTTGCTCTTGCATTTAAAAACATGGCTGAAGTGGAAGATGAAGAAATTCGTCGAGCAGCTCTAGAAGGTCGCTCAGTGTCAGTTGTAAAAATGTCTTTACTTGAAGGGCATGATAGACGTCGCTATAATCTCCCTTCACATAATAAAGTTGCAGTTGTATTTGTTGGTGAAGATGGTGCACCACCTGCTTCCAGGGAAGTTGTTATTTACCCAAGAGATCATCTTCTTAAAACTATATTAAGTATGTCTGCCAACTTACATCATAAGGTTTATCCTCTATTTTTTCCAAGAGGTGATGCTGGTAGGCATGATCAATTAGATCACAACCCTAAACGTGCTACATTGGTTAGAAATCGTGTTATTTTATCTCAGTATTACAATTAAAAACTTTTAATTAGACAATTCTTTTCTTCACTCTTTTATGGCAAAAAACTGTTTCAGCAATATGCTGTTGACGCGTATGTTAAAATTGAAGGCCAGCGCCTTGGTTTCATCAAAAATAACCAAAACAAATTGAGAAGCGAGCAGTATGATGTCTTACACGAACATGTAAACAACCTTGGAAATGATCATAATGTTAGACCAGGGCGTGTTGTAGTTTTGCCATCAACTTATGTAGGAAGTCCTAGAGCTTTAAAGGAAAACTTTGAAGATGCTATGGCTATAATTAAAAAGTATGGTAAACCAGATCTTTTTATTACTTTCACTTGCAACCCAAAATGGCGTGAGATAACTGAAAATTTATATCCAGGTCAGACAGCAAATGATAGACCTGACTTGGTTATTCGAGTATTTAAACTCAAATTAATTAACCTTCTCAATAACATTTTAAGCACGGTGTATTAGGGAAAGTTGTAACACATGTTCAGGTATTGAGTTTCAAAAGCGTGGTTTGCCACATGTTCATATTTTACTTCACTTTGCAAATGATGATAAGCTTGAAACAGCTCATGATATCAATAATTTAATATCTGCAGAAGTTCCAGATCCAATTGTTAATCGAGACCTTTATGACATTGTTAGAACTTGCATGATTCAGGGTCCATGTGGCATACTGAATCCAAATTCTCCCTGCATGAAAGATGGGGTGTGCAGCAAAAACTATCCTAAAGAACTTAATGCTAACACAGTAGCAGTTCATAATGGTTATCCACGCTATAGACATCGTAATGGTTGGTTATCAATATTAAAGGTAACAATGTTGTTTTTAAAAAGGTAACAATGTTATTTTTAGTATCCTCTTCATCCTGTGAAAATGGTGAGGTTATGCTTTATATTTTGATTTAAAAAAATTGTAAATATTTTTAAATTTTATCATATCCTTCTATTTGTAATTTTAGAGTCGTTAACATTTGAGGAATATGAAAGATATTGCTCCCAACACCCAGGATCTCTCTCGGAGAGGTCCTTCAATAAGTGGCAAAGTAATGGCGGTATGGATGAGCCATCTTTCAAATGGAGGGCTCATCCATACCGGGGTGTTGGGAGACATCGAAGAAAAAACAGCAACCAAAAGGTTGTAAATGCCTTCTATCAGTGAAGATATTTATAACTTTTTTGTTGCCGCTTTTTCTTCAGTGATTTTTTTTTTTTTAATTTTTTAATTTGTAACTTTTTTTTTTTAATTTGTAATTTTTTTTTATAATATGTTGTATATTTGGTTTGATTTTGTCTTTTTTAATTGAAATTTTATTTGCTTTTCATCAATTAAACTTAAATATAGTTAAATTGATTCATTACCCAATCATCATAATATGATGCTACTTAAATGCTAATTAAAAATAATTAATTGGTAGTTTAATTTATTGAAAACACTGCTTTTAAAATTTACTATAAGCCATGACTATTTAGCTATATAAATGCAATATATTTATATGTCTATTTTCTTTTATGTCTACTTATCTGTTACAATTTTTATTTTAGGTTTGTCATATGACGCATTAATGCAATATAAAAGATAAAAGTTAACATATTTTTTACAATTTGTTATACCACACATGTTTGATTGTAAATTAACTTTTTTTTGTTTGAAACGTATTTGTACTCAATTGCTTAGTTATTTATAATAAATTTATTTAGTTGTGTGCATTTATCGTTTTAAAGACGATTTTCCTTTTTTAAAGGAACATGTATCAAGTGGATACCAAAAAATTAATAACTCATGAATAATTTACATTCACTTCATATTAATCTTATTAATTAAAGTTCATGTTATAAAAAATATAACAAGAATTTAGCTTTAATCTTTCGTCAATTTAAGGCATGATGAAGTGTTATTATTTTGTGTCAGTAACTAAAAACATATTGTGTTGAACTTATGTTAATGTCTAGGAAAATGGTTCTGCCATAGACTTATATGACAGTTGTAAATTACTCATGTAACGTTAAACAATTGGTAAATTAATTTATTTTAATTTTACAGATGGTTTAACTTTTTTATTTGTAGGCGTTTTTCTTACAGGGTATTAGTTAAGGTTTCGCAACTTTAAATTGTGGAAAACAGCCACTATAAATTAAGTAACAGACCGACCGTAACCCGTATTACGGGTTGCTTTCTGCTAGTAATAATGATTAGTATTTACAGATTATTGAAAAGCATAATCTTGCTTTTTTTTCATGACTATTACTAATATATTGGGCCAGGTCAGTTTTTTATCTGAGGTAAAAATGACTTACCTAAGAAAAGGAAAAATCAAGTATATTACCCTAATTTAACTGTAGGTATTTATGGTTTTTTAATAGTAACACAAAAACAAACAAAACTAAAAAAAAGAATAGGCTTTCTTATAATGACAAGTGGCAAGTAAGTTAATTGATAAGTGAAGTTAATATCCATTTTAAAATATATCTTATATTATTATTATTAACTGTTTTAGCTATTAATTTTAATTTTCAACTCCAAATGTTTGAAACTAATACTATATTATTTCAATTAATCAATTTTTTAAATAATTTAAAACAATAAATTTCAAGTAATTAACACTTTAAATAATTTTAATTCATTATTATACTCATTAAAAATTAATGTTTTATATAAGCAAATTTTTACCTGCACTTAGCTCGAAATTTTATATCAACACCTTTTGGCGGGTCAGCTCTTATATTAACAACTTGAGCAATTTTTAAGTATGCTTCTTTGATCAAAGGAACTACATTTGATGAATCGTTATTCAATCGAGCTGCTACTGCACCAGATGCTTGGCCAAAAAAGCTTGCTACTTTGTTATATAGATCTGTGTTACCTGTGGTGGCAAAAATCGGAACTATTTCATTCTCAGCCATCAATGCTCGAATTTGGGATAAGGATGGATAGTCAAACTTGTTCCATCCTATATAGTCATTATTTTCTAAATGACATTTTCCGTCACTTGGTAAAACGAAACCACCAAGCAGTCCATCACCAGAAAAATGGAAGGTTCCATCAGTAGTAAGAATTACAATCCTTCTAGCTTTCTTTTTATTACGCCATCCAATTTCTTTTTCACAGACAACTACTTGCAGCAATGCTTCTAATGATCCTTCTGGACTATCAACATTATATGAAATTTTAGTGTTTTTAACAGCTTCTCCGAACAATGCTTTATTTTCATTAAGTGGTAAACGATTTTTAAAAGAAAATGTTTGCTGAACTGATGTGTCAGATCGTACTTTCTCATTCCAAAACCATGTGTACGGTCCTATATCTTTGTCAACAAATAATCCGAATCCCAAGCGAAAGTTTTCGGTAACTTGGTCAAGCTCATTAGCTAAATGTAACCATATTCAACAATAAAACAAATGATTAAATCTTGCACACAAAATAAATGTGAAAGAATAAATAAATTAATAATAAAAATAACAAATACATCTTTTTTTTCCAATTTTTGTTTTAATATATTCTTAATTGTGTTTATTGTTATTGTGTAATTGTGTATATTGATTACAATGTGTTGCGGTTTTAAAAAATGCTTTAGTTTTCCCATTTAATTTAAGATGAGTTTTAAAAATGACAAAAGAAGAAGACGTTAGAAAAAAAATTATGCACAAATATCTAGAAAATCTGAAGAGAAGCTATAATTCAATAGTGAAAGAGTTGCAATTACACCCCTACACCGTTAGTTATGTTATTTAATGTTGTATATTTTGAAAATCAGGTTTTCAAAATATACAACTGAGAACCCACAGTAGAAAGTTGTATAACAATTTTAATTCTGAAAACTTTTGTAATATTAAAGATGATGAAACTTATATCAAGTACAACCACCATCAAATTCCTGGTGCTGTCTATTAAATTGCTAAATAAAGAGAAAAAGCAGATAAGAAATTCAAATGCACAAAGCATGATTAGTTTGCTAAAAAAGCCTTGATTTGGCAAGCTATTTGCATGTGAGTCCACACTTTCTGGTAAAATATATGATAAAAAGTGTTTACAAAACATCTTTTACCTCTTACTAAATCAAATGATAGTAGACATGATCTGACCTGATTAAGCTTCAAGTCATGATAGTAAACTGGATGGTATAAATAAAATGAAGCAAAAGTTGAAGCTAAAACACCAAAACCTATAAACTGCCAAGATTTGAGAGTTATTGAAAAGTACTGAGCAATTATCAAACAAAAAATGAAAAACACAAAAAAGCTATGCAGATTTTAAGATTTGAAAACTATGCAGAGTTCAAGATTTGAAAAAATCTTTCAAAAAAGCATCAAATAGTTTTGATTGTTGTTTTGTGTGCAAACTTATGTGTACCACCACAGCAAATGTTTGAAATTTTATTAGATGCCCACAGAAATAAATTAATTTCTTTAAAATATTTTATTGTCATATATTTATGTATCAAAATTATTACTTAGTTTTAAATTAAAACTGAGTACCTTTTTTTAGGAGTTTTTCTACTTTCACATTTATTTTGTATACACGCTTTAAATAAAATCTTTAATACAGTTACTGCTATTGTTTCAACTGAAATCATATGAAATGACTAATTTATTACAGTATTGAAATATATATTATAAATATGTGTATATAAGTGTGTGCGTATATATATATATATATATATATATATATATATATATATATATATATATATATATATATATATATATATATATATATATATATATATATAACTATGGTAAAGGGCTTAAATATACAGTTTGTGGTCAAAAACAGCTCATAACTTGTCTACGGTTTTTAAACTGACAAAATTAAGGTTAGATTATAACAAAACGCATTAATTTGATTGGGGAAACTAATTAAATTAAAAAAACCACAAAAACACAAATTAAAAAACTATGATGTTTTTAAAAACATTCTGAATGTTTTTATTTTGATTTTTTTACTGAAAACATGCGCGTATTGTTGCTACATCAATTATCTTATAGCCTTACTCGCATCGGAGTGCCACTACATCAACTGAGGGTTTGGTTAGGGCAAGCAGTCTATCAAACAAAAAATGAAAACTTTTTAAAAAAGTTTTTAAATTTTTTCTGGGTTTAAAAACAATAAAAAAAAAAAAAAAAAATTTAACACTGACATTTTATGAAACTTAAAAACTACTGTGCAAGAGTGTGTATATATATATATATATATATATATATATATATATATATATATATATATATATATATATATATATATATATATATGTATATATATATATATATATATATATATTTAAATTATACGGTCAAAAGTGTTAAAATTTTATTTGATATTTTCATATTTTAATATTTAAAATTTTAAATGAAAAATTGTTATAATACTGATTTCAAAAGTATGACATATAAGTAATGCCCCATCAAATGTCATCTACCACGATCATGGCTGCCACTCCAGCCATGCTTGAACTGGTGACATCTTCTCTTTGCATCCTTAGGAATTGTCTGTTTTCATTGTTCATCATGATGTCCAAAGCATTCTTTGTGGCCAAGTCAAAAAGTTCCATCAGGTCGTCTTTGAACATTAGCTCTTTAAATCTGCAGCTTTCATATGCTTTTGTCCTATTCACCTTCAGCAGTTGATATTCACCATACAAATTCTTTAGTTTTCTTTCACCAGAATCAATCCTCTAAGTGGGAATTCTTGCATTGCTCCAAATCATATTGATATCTTTAATTATGCAATTAATACTGTCCTTCACAGTTAGGTCTTCTTTGAGGTGGTGAAAGAGGAGGCAGCGAATGGCATCACCGTTTGTAGCTAATCTTGCTGAAGAGAATTGGTTGGTGGCCTTGCTGACAAGCCAAACTTCAGCAGAACTTCTTGTTGTAGCTGCCATTATGTAATTAAGTACCTGCCTGTGGATATAAAAAAGTACTAAATAGTAAATATTGTCATACTGTTCATAAATATTATGTTCAAATGTTCAATGTTCATTTTATTTTAAAAACAACAACAATTGTTTTAAGGCCTCAATATATGACTGATAAATTGATAATATTACACTAATCCATTTAATAAACATTAGATTATTAACTAAATATTCATGGTAACTAATTAATTGTAATTATGTAACATGTCCATAAAGCAGCTGATGCAAATTACTAACCTTTTAAGCTATTCTTCTATAGTCAGAATAAAAATTCAAAAATACTATATATTTTTAGGTTCCTTAATATGAAACAAATATTGTCCAATTCATAAAAATATTCTTGTGTGTCAGACATTTTTACCGTTGGCATCAGATAAGCACTGTTTTCCTTGACATTTATAATTTGTCCAGGAAAAAATTCAAGTCTCAAATTTTCTGAGCTAGATTTCTCATTCTTATTTTTTGTTGATAAGTTTATTTTCAATGCTACTGAATGATTTTGAACTAGAACTGTGCTCATGGCACATCTTTCGGATCTTCTTCAAATTGAAATTTTTGATTTATGCTCTTCGTGTTTTTGTTCTGTTTATTTTTCCTTGCAAGCTTTGAGCCAATATCAAAACTCTTATTAAATTTTTCTAAACCTTCTTGCCAACACTTTTCCCTGCAGGAACAGAAAGCTTTTTTTTTCCTTTTTAAGTTTTTGAAGACTACAAGGATTGATATTTTTCTTGTGAAAAAATCTTAAAGCTGTCTTCTAAAAATTTTTTATCGTACGATTCTCTCTCTAAATTGTGTGAGAAGTTGATTGACATTTACTGGATGAATACCACACTTTCTAAAACCTGATTATAAGTTGTTAGCCTGATTTGGTTCTATAGCAATCGATAACTAAAAAGTTCTGGAAAATGCTGTTTTTCAAGAGATGTTTTTGTGCAGCCAGCAGGAGAAACTTTGTACTCTGTAATAATTCTATGCCATGCTGTTTTTAAAGGTTTAAAGAAACCCATATCTAGAGGTTGAGTTAGTATTTAATTTTTTTCACAGGCATTAATTAATTTTGGAGAGATATGAAAGGATAAGTTATCGCCTAACAAAAAAATGTTCCTCCTAATTTTTTTTTAAAGGTAAAACTATAGAAAAAAACAACTCTTCAAAAACTGCTCCATCAAACCAACCCTTTTAGTGTTGAAGTATCTGACTTCTTTAGGACCTCTTACACACCAAGTTGACTACAGATTTATAGCCTTATAAACTACAAAAGGCAGTAGAACTTCACCAGCAGCATTACCTGATATCATAATGGAAATTCTTGTCTTAGAAGTATATATTTGCTGGGTATTTATTACCTCTCTTTACCAAGCATTTTTTTGAGCCTGGGTCATCAGTCAAACTTGTTTCATCGTAATTATATATGTTGTCTGGAGGTACATTTTGTACAGTTTTGGATAATTGCTCAATATAATCCTTTAAAATTTCTTCATTAACCATTGTTTAAGATTTTTTTAAGTTTGGCACAAATTTACTTGTAAGCTGTGGATGTCTTTGTAAAAATGAGTTAACTAAATTAGACTCAGGAAAGACTTTAGACTCTTTTACTTTTTTTCCTGAACTAATTGGATAATTATCCATAATATGATGTAAATCTTCTTTACCGATTGGAAATCTAAAATTACTCAACTGAATGGTAAACTTAACAAAAGCAGCCTCCACGAATTTGGAAAAAAAGTATGGTTTACCAGGTTTTAAGTTGTGTTTTTCTTTCATTTTGTAACAAATCATTCTTCAACTTATGCCATATTTAGCAGTAGCTTATTTTTGTGTCAGCTTTTTACATTTTACCTTACCAAGACATTTGAATAGGTCATTATTTGTATAATCTTTATATTTCTGGCTTTCTAACAACTTGACATCTGGTAGAAACATGAATGTTATTTTTAATTAGCAAAAAAATTAATGAAAACATAAAAAGTATATGTAATAACTTTACTTATATATACAATTTACTTCAAGTTTTAAAAAGTATTGTTTTTAGATGATTAAAGACAGTTGTGGTTATTTTGCACATAGTGCAAAGTTATCTCAATTTAGTCCAAAATAGTAACTTATTTATGAAATTGTTAATATTTATTCATCTATACTGACAATCACATTAAAACATAGAATAATTCAAACTTATATTATGATGAGCATGTTACACCATTCACCTTTGGATCTAATTCTGATCTGCTACAGATAAAAGTTGCAAGAAATTATTTATGTGGCTTTTTTCTAAGTAAAAGTACTTGTGTAGAAAGAAATTTCATTAAAATGACTATTTCACACAATTTTCGTATTAAAACTAGAATATACAGCTGACTTCAAAAGTGTTTTGCAGTTATAATTCAACCTTTTAACTGCTAGAGAGTAAAATATTTTTGACTTTGGTTGTACAATGTTACCCACGGTTGCGCAAAGTTACCCAAAGTTAAGGTATATAAATACGCTGTTTAAATTTTTGTTTTTAGTGAATACAGTTGAAACAACTAATTTATAGCAGTTACTATATTAAAATATATACTAATATGCATGCATGCATGTATTTATGTATGTATGTATGTATAGAGTTGCAAAAAAACATGTTTTTTTCCTTTGGCATTTTTTTGGGTCAAAACAACTTGTTTTTTTGGGTTTTTTGGTTATTTTGGCATTTTTTTAAAGCTAACTTTTGTTTTTTAGCAGAAATTTTGGAATAGTTTATCTTTATCCTAGTATATTTTTTAGTATATGATTATTAAAAGCACAATTACATGTACAAACACCAATTTAACTTAAATTTTTAACAAAAAGTTAAATTAGATATAAGTAAGTTATATATCTACCCATACTGTGTAGGAAAGTTTATTTGTCATGTACTTCCTAACAACTGTGATACTCTCATTATATATAGAGACTATTCTTATCCTATAAGAAAGTTACCATTTTAATTTTGATAATGAAAATATATTAGTATATGTATATAGTATATTTAAATATATAATACCATGTAATTTAATATCAGACTTCAATCGCCCAAAAAAATAAGCAATCTATCAAGATTATTTATTTCTTTGAGCATTTGTATATTGTGTGGTAATTTAGTCTTACATTGTTATATTTGTCAAAAAAATATATATCGCTAGTAGGCACTTATAAAAAAAAAGCCCTACACTGAATTTAATTTCAAGAAAAATTTAAAAATTTTGAACTTAATTATTTACTGAGTTTCTCAGATTACTTTCAACTGATGATTCGTAACTTATTTATTATTATTATTTTTTTTTCTAATTATATGATTAGAAAACTTTTTCTAAAAATATGATTAGAAAATGAGCTTGAGCATTAACTAAATATTGGACAATTAAACTTAAATTAATCAAAAAAGATAACCACAACATGAAAATAACTGAAGTTATTTTCATGAGTTCTGATTTTTTATCTAAAGGAGGGTTAAAAGCACCTTATATATGTATGTATGTATGTATATATAGATCAGTTCAAAAAAAAAAAAATTTAATAGTTATGTTATATGTGGCCATATAATATAGTACTGATATCTGAACTTCTTGACCTAAAACTGAGAGTGGTATTGTATTAGTGGAATGTACATTCATTCAATCTAGTTGCAATGTACAACTATCTACATCTCTTGACCCAATTAGGAGCATCAAATGCTTTATCACTTATTCATGAATTTTGCTAAGTTCAGAAATTGCATCACTTGTAGTCATTTCAGCAATGACTTCAGCACCAGCCTAGAAAGTAGAAAAGTTTAAGTTTAATATGTTTCATACAGTTAGTTACATACTAGATGCTAACTAGTTGCTTTCTTTACTAATTACAATATGGTATACACTCAAAATACTAGAGACTAAAAAGTAGAAAGTAAGTCAGTTAAATTATACTTAGGTGTATTTAATACTTAATGTGAGAGTATACTTGTTTAAATTAACACTCTTAGACTCTACAGTTTGTTTCTACAGTCTACCCTACAGTCACAACTCTCTGGTCTGTAAACTCTACAGTTAGAGTAGTTTAGAACTTCAAAATGTTTGTTACACCCACTATAATAAATTACCTGTAGCTCCAGATTCTGGAATTTCTGCATGAAGAATTTCTTTTTTAGTTCCCTGCTCATTTGCTGATATTTAATTTGATGCTCCTATACACTTTTATTTATGATTTTGAAAACGAGAAACTAATCCATGAATTTTAATTCCACATGCATTACATGTTGATCTCATTTTACCTGAGTAGTTTCAACCTTAGTGAATTCTGCCCAAATAATATCTTTTTGTCAACCTCCTTTCTTTATAGTAACTTTAGTAACTTTACTATTTAAGTTAACAGAGACTAATTAAAGTGAGCTGATAATTTACACTTTACGAACAGTAAACAATAATGACATAATGTTAGAAGTTACTTAGCTAAATTAAAGTTTTTAAAATAATTCAAATAAAAACTAAATGTTTTAGAACTTTAATCATCCATTATTTAATATTTACCAGTGACTAGCAGCACCCAGTCACACGTTGCTGTTGCAAAGACTGGTTAGTTATTCAAATAAAAATAAAAAAAGGTTTATTAAATCAGGCATCACAAATAATCTATTCACAGGCTCTTAGAAAAATAAGAACTAGATGTTTAATATCATTTCAACACTAACTGTTTTTCATTAAATATATACTATTTTCTGAGTTTGACAACATGTAATTAATTAATATGGAGATAATGACTAAAGTTTAGTTCAAATACTACAACTTGATATGAGAAACCAATGACTTAATGACCTTGTCGAATGACATTACAATTCAAGTTGAAAATTGCCACAGATGTCTATCTGTTCTTACAATATTGAATATTCATGGCAAATGTCAAACTTTTAATTGCACATGAATACAGTATATATAGGTGAATGTAGCTGCTAATGTATAGCTACACATAGATTGAAAAACTAAAAAAAATCAAAAATTAAAAAAAGCTAAAAAAATCATAGACAATCAGACAAAAAAATAAATTTAATCGATTTTTTGCATTTGATTTATTCAATCCCAACCCTGACATAAGTAAAGATATATCAGCTATTGGGTTGTCAATGCTGGTGTAAAAGGGATATGATGGTAAAAATGATATTCTGAGATTTTAACAAAAAATGTAGTAAATAATTGTACTATATGTTTTACTAGCATATAGCATTGACTTATGTTATTGTTATAATTGCTATATGTTTTGTTTCATTATTATAGCATAAAAACCAACTAGCTATAACTATATATATATATATATATATATATATATATATATATATATATATATATATATATATATATATATATATATATATATATATATATATATATATAAAAATAAAAACCTAGAGCTTCTCCTAATGTTTGAATGTTCGCAAGATCTTCTTTCATAGAAGTAGACATATCCATAAGATAATACAAATCAATAGGAAAATTTTTCGGTGTTTTTACTTCAATATCAACAGAGACTGGTTGACCTAATTAGCAAAAACTATTTACATATATTGCTCTTTAAAATATTTTTTATGAGACACAGAAAAGCACATACCTGGTCGTAACTTTACAGTGATAGCCTGTGGAGAAACACGAGTTTCACCTTCAAGCTGTGCCGCCTTAAAGAAAAATAATAACATTTAAAAACAAAATAAAAATTTAAACATAAACTAACATAAATATAAAGTCATAGATAAAAGATTTGGCAGAGGAACAGATTAACTATTCTTAGTAATTGCTCAATTTTGTTTGTTTTTATTTTGATGTTGCAGTAACTCAATTTTTTTTTAAACTAGTTCACTTAACCTTTTTTAATAATATGCAAAGTACACATTCTGTTTTTTAACTTTCTTGTTCATATTATATCAACTTCATTATTCCAACTTTTATCTGTTAACTAATATATTATTTTTTGTTTTCATTTTAAATAAAAGAAAGAAGATTTGCTAGCAATTTGAAAATTTCGCAAGTTTATACAAATAAGAAGTTTATGCCAATAAGAATGCAAGTTTATGCCAATAAGAAATCAGACTAAAGGAAAATATGCAGAGCTAATAGGAAACATCTGTTGAACTGATTCTAAATACATTGATAAAGCTTTGATTAAAAAAAAAAAAAAAACAGACTTTGCTGTGTTTTTTTTATAAAAAGGTATAAAATAAATCCTACATCTAAATAATACATAATTACTTTTGTATTTCTTAATGAAAATATACCTTTTCTATCTTTGATGATGATGGAGGATTTGTAATCTTGATGCATTTTTGCTTTTCATGGTTTTCCAAAAGATCACACTTCTTGTAGAAATTTTTTAATGTGTAATTGTAAAACTAAATTTTAATTAAATATAAATAAAATGCTAGATATTTATAGAACAAACATATAAAACAAATATAAAAAAATACTATAGCATAAAATAAACAACAAATAATTTTAAAAAATTATTCAATTCTAATAATTTTTCTATTTCTCATCTAATTTTAATGGTTTAAATTGACTTTTTTCTTTTCTTTTGTTTTCTTGTTTAACATCCATGTTTCTGTACTCTGTGTAATGTGGACAAGTTTTCATAATGAGCTCTTTAAATCTTTCATCTCGTACTTCTTTTTCAGACTCACCCTATCATCGCACTAATTACTACTACCCTTAAGCTGATTGGGACTCTTTTCGTGATTTTCTTTGTGACGGTCCTTGGGCTGATTTCTTTTCCCTCCTGGATTCAGGCAGGAATGGATGCTTTTATTCCTTCTTGCCGGTTCCAAGTTAAGTCTCATTCTATCCATGGTTTTCAATCTCTTGTGCAGCTGCTATATCTAATCATAATCACTTTTTTCATCTTTTTCAAAAGAACAACTCTCTTAAGAACAAACAGCTATTTATTATTGCAAGAAATGTAAAAAGGTGCTGTCAGATGCTAAGCTCCATTATTCTCAGTTCACTAAATCTCGTATCTTATCTCAGAAGTTAGGCTTTAGAGACTTTTAGAAAATCCTCAACAGCGTTGTTAACAAAGGAAGGTCTAACATTCCATTTCTCATTCATGGGACTGATCTAATTACCTCTCCCAAGGATAAGGCCATTTGCAAAGAACTTCTCTTATAATTCAACTCTCAAATTTTATGGTCATTCTCTTCCTTCTATTCTAATTAAACAGGTAAACCAATGGGTTTACCTGTTTAATTAGACATTCAAATCACTCCTGTTAGACATTCAAATCACTCCAGCTTTCGTTGCTAAAGTCATATCTTGATTAAACTCTTCTACAGCTTGTGGTCCAGACAACATTCCTGTCACAGTCTTACAAAATTGTTCTACAGAACTCTCTTCAATTTTCTCTAAACTACTTAATAAGTGCTTGACTGAATCTTGTTTTCCTGCCTGCTGGAAAATGGCATCTGTTGTTCCAATTTTCAAAAACTCTAGTGAACATATTGACCCCTCTAATTATTGTCCAATCAGTCTTCTTTCTGCTATTAGCAAGGTCTTTCAGTCTTTGATAAATGAACTTCTCACATCCCATCTTGAGTCAAATAACTTGCTATCAGACAATCAATACGATTTTCGATCCTCTCGCTCTACGACTGACTTACTAATTGCTGTGACTGAAAGATTTTATTGTCCATTAGATGGAGTCAGAGAGGCTAGGGCTATTGCTCTTAATATATCTAAGGCTTTCGACAAAGTTTGGCAGGCTGGTCTTCTCCATAAGCTTGTTTCATATGGTGTTTCTGGGAAAGATTTTGAGATTATCAAACTGTTTCTTTCTAACCGCTTTATTAAAGTCATCTTAAAAGGCCAACACTCTACTTTATTTCCAGTAACTTCTGGGGTACCAAGGTTCTATCTTTGGTGCTATTTTGTTTCTTATCTACATTAATGATCTTCCCAACAACCTTACATCTGAAGTAGCTCTTTTTGCTGATGACTCAACTTTATACTCCTGTCTTGAAAAAAAGTCTTCTCTTTTCGATTGCTTAGAACAGGCAGCCGATCTTGAATCTGATCTCACTTCTGTAACTGATTGGGGCTCACAGTATAAATTTTAACTCTAATAAAACTCAGTTATTTACTGCAAACAACTATTGCAGTACCGTCAACATTCCTAAATTGATGAATGGCAACCCTCTCACTGAGTCCTCTTCTTTACGTCTTCTTGGATTATCATTTACTACTGACTTTTAATGGAAACCATATATACAATCGATTGCTAAATTAGCACTTGCTAAGGTTGTTTCTCTTTATCGTGCTAGCCATTTTCTCTCTCTTGATTCTATTCTCTACCTCTACAAATCTCTTATTCATCCCTGTATGGAATAGTGTTGTTATATTTGGGTTGGTTCTTCTAATGATGCTCTTTTTCTTCTCGACAAGGTCCAAAAACGCATTGTAAACATAGTATGACCCAGTCTAACTGTTAAGCTTGAGCCTCTTTCCAATCATTGTAAAGTTGTATCTCCTTCTCTTTTCTACAAATACTATCATGGTCGCTGCTCAAAGAAGCTTTCATCTCTAGTTCCATCAACCGAAACTCATTCTTGCTTGACTCGTCATTTATCAAAGTCTCATTCTTTTACTGCATTTGTCCCTCCATGCTCCAAAAACTCTTATTCACCTAGCTTTTTTTCCCGCACTTTAACCCTTTGGAACTCTCTCCCATCTTCATGCTTTATATCCAACATTTAAAAGCTCCTCCTACACTTACCTACAATTAAATTGCAAGCTTTATATTAGAATTTTAATTTTCCTATGTGTGCATAGGTAATTTGCTTTCAGTACAGCTAAGGAACCTCACCTGCCACAATAAAGAATCAGGTTAAAGTCATTGTCATGACTTAACATGAACCTATAATAGTTATTTTTTGTTATTATAACTTTTCAAAATCAATTCTAAATTAAACAATGCAAATTTTAAATGTTAGAATATATTTTTATTATATCAAGTAACTCAAACCTTATTTCAAGGTTACTTAAAATTTTTTATAGGTTCATTTAACATTTAAAGATAAAATAATCATTTTAAACAAGCCAGGTACATCACAGAAAATTGATATGTAAGAAATGCAGTGTTTTGGACCATTCATCAACTGATATTGTATAATAATATAATATATATCTGTATTTCATTTAATATAAACTAATAATAATAAAGATAAACTAATAACTTATAATAAATATGAAATAATTAAATGTATAATAATAAAATGTTAACTAAAAAGATTTTAAGACTTGATTAATATTTTGATTCGTAAATTATATTTTCCGTGAAAATTCACGGAAATTAAGAAGCAATTTTGACTATTTTCCATGAAAATGAGGTATTTCTGATTGAACTAATGAACGTTTAAAAAATTTAAAGAATATAGGAGACAAGTAGTGTATGAATATTTATAATATACTGACAATCGATTTATGTAGGATTAATTTTAATATCCATTGACATATATTGTCAATCAAAATTAAAATCAATTGAGATATATTGTTTTTGATAGTTTTTTTGATGTTAAAACAAAACAAGTACTTGTGCAAGTATTTGCTTTGTTTTTGCAAAAATAATCTATTAAAAATTGTTTTATATCTTTTATACACAAATATATATATATATATATATATATATATATATATATATATATATATATATATATATATATATATATATATATATATATATATATATATATGTATATATATATATATATATATATATATATATATATATATATAATAAATATATAATACATACATATATATATATATACATATATATATATATATACATATATATATATATATATAAATATAAATATATATATATATAAATATATATATATATTTGAGTTGATTTTTTGCAATAAATGTTTGGTCAGGTCATAATGATCACCCTGCTACTGGTAACATCTAGTCCAGTACAACCATGCCACATGGTTGACTAGATGTTACATATCCTGCTGCCTTATAGAGTTTGCTTTATAAGTAAAGGTAGGGGAAGTTAACTCTCACATAAAATACCCCCTGCCTTAGGGCTCTTGGTTGAGGAGAAGTCAGAGATAGTATCTCAAAAAAAGTACTCATGTTGAACATGTTTTAATTGCACCTGGCTGCTGTCTTGTAGAAGTACTTCTTTTGCAAAAACTTTACTAAGACCATTCTTTATTTATTTGGCTGCCATAGATGTAAACTTATGTTACATTGTTTCCTGCTTATGATGATGAGCAATGGATGCATATTAACAGTGACATGTTGAGTATAGATGATGTCTCTGCTAGTGCTTTTTTGTGTGCAGTTTGGTGAAAGGTTACATTCAAAAGATCAGGTAGGCCTTGAATGTTGCCTCTCTTCTGTGACAGATTTTGGCTCAATGTGACTGGTGATTTTTAATCTTAACAAAAGTCAGTTGTTTACTGCTAATAACTATCACAATGTTGTATCCTGATGTTGATGAATGGAAACACTTTTACTGAGTCCTCTAATTTTCTTCTTCCTGAGTTAATGAGTCATAAATCTTATTTACAAATCATTACAAAGTATCTGATATGGCTGACTCTTAATTGTGCTCACCATTTTAGTTATGTTTAATAGATGGAATAAAATTTTTATGCTATCTATTAAACACAAAGAACTTTTAATATTACTTCAATTGGTTAATCTTTAGGCAAACAAAATTTTTATTTAGCAAAAATTTCAACTCCTATTTGTGAAATTTTACTAAGCAAAATTTAAAACTCTTAATTGTGCTCACCATTTTCTTACACCATATTCCATTCTCTACCTTTAAAAATCTCTTACTCGTCCCACTATGGAAGACAATTGTCACATTTGGACTTGTTCTTCTAATGATTCCCTTTCTCTTCGAGAGAAGGTTCACAAATGCTTGTAAATATAGTTGGATCTTGTCCAGCTTACTAGGTTTAGCTCCTGTCCTACCATCATATGACGGCATCTATTTTTCTTTTTTATAGATACAAACATTGTCTCAGCTTCAGCAAGCTTTCTTCTTTTATTCCACCAACTATAACTCAATCTGACATTAGTTGTCATTTAGCATATTTGCATCCACATACTGTATCTGTTCCTTTTGCGCTCTAAAATTCTTTATTCATCTATTATTATTTCTTGTACCTTAAAGGTTGGAATTCTTTCCTGTTCTCATGTTTTCCTAAATCATACGATTTGCAATTTTTTAATTTTGTCTTTTTTTTTCTTAAAAGTTCTTGCTCTTTTACTTTATCTTTTCTTGCTTAAAACTTTTGTTTTTGTCACTACCAACAATGCAAGCAACACTATTTAATTTAGTAACTTTTGACAATAACATTTGCCTTTTTTTTTAGTTTAAAAACTGAAAACATTTGAAATGTCTTTGACTCTATTTAATTCCTAAATTAAATAGGTTTTATTTTTTATATATATTGCAAAAGGTTTCATTCAAGAACAATCTAGAGAAAAAAATTTTTTTTGTTCTTTCAGATCGTTCTTGTTGAAAATTTTTTTGAAAGAAACAATTACAAATAAAAATTCCTTTGGAAGGTGAAAACCATGGGATAGAGTGAGACATGATTAGAAACTTCTACAAACAGTTGCTTGATGCAGTTTATGCCTGCCCAAGATGAATACTTTTATAGATATACCATCCCTAGCTTTTACTCAACAAGAGCCCCAAGCCAGGGGTGTTTTAAATCTGAGTAACATTTTTTACATTCTTTTCTTACCTATGAAAGCAGATCATACAAGGCAACTTGATATAGACCAGATCTTGCCTTTCTCAGCCCATTACCTCTTTGATGTTTGCAGTGGAGAGATGAGTTGAGCTCTGTACCACCAGGGGTTTTTAATCATTCAGGAATCACTTGGATTTACTTAAAAACAAGTCAACTACCTTTTACTTCCGTTATTTTTGTTGTTTTAGGAAAAATAAAACATGGGCACTTCTGATTTTGAAATAATAATTAGTGTAGCATGTAAAACCCTATTTTTTTTTATTTTATATTATTTTTGTATATAATATAAATTTTTATGCACTTTTGCAGGGAAAAGGTGAGTGAAAGTGGAGGCTTTATTACAATTGGGGATTGTGACACAGAGGGAAATCAGTGAATAATTAAACTTGATTCAAAAGGTGCTCTAAATTATAAAGCAGAGGCTAGAATTAAGAGGCTCGTCTAACCTCAAAACTTTCCACATCAGAGAGACAATTATCACACATGCCAAAAGAACAACATTTCAAAAAAGTTTCTGTGAGCTGTTTTGTTGTCACCTCATCCAGGCTGGCTACACTAGTTTTTAATGGAGTAAAATACTTCCAAATATAATTTTTGCTTATTGAGTTATTAAATTTAAAATGAATAGACAATCAGTATATTGTTGTATTATCCTTGGGCATTTGATTATGATGCTAATGACCATTCTACTAGCTGTCTTTTCTCTTTTGGGCTAAATTCATAACTTTTGTCTTTAGTGATGAGTCAACGAATCAAGTCCTTGATAACTAGTGCCAGAACGTTCAAAATTGTTCTGATTAGAAACACTTTCCCAACAGCCTGGTGAAAACTGTGAAGTATCCAACATCAGTAATGGTGTGGTCTTTAATCTCAGTCCATGGTGTTGAAAGACTGTATATAGTGGAGGGTACAATAAGACAGCAACTTGTACTTTATGTTAAACTTACTTGTATTCTGAATTCTAACCTGGACAATTATTTTTTTATTTTACAAGTGTTACTGTTATTGAATCAATATTGAACTGATGTTAAACTAAAATTGAACTATTGAACTTTTCGAGTAATAAACTATAAACTAAACTATAAAATGGCATTATCCAGTTTGAGATCTGCTCCTAAGCACTAGCTTATTGGAAAGCCAATTTCTCAGTTATCTACAGCAAGATTACCACGTATACTGGATGTACTTTAACTGTTCTAGTTTCATCATTTAAGTGAAGGAAAAACTCTTCCTGAAAGTTAAAATCTTGAGATGCAGTAATTTATATTTGGATGAAATTCAGGATACCAAACAGCGGGTTAACTCATGTGTCAGAAAACTGTCCAGCCTGCAACAGAACTATCTGGCTTTAAAGGCACACAGAACACGGCAACAACAGGATGAAAAAAGACATGTTTAAAGGTGATCTTGAAGAATCGTTTGATATTGCGACATTGGATGTGATGACAGAAATACAGAACAAAGAAGATCTACAATTCCTTTACATGCAAAAAGAAGGTATTTTTTCTTGCATCATGAATGGAGTAGATGTAAAGACAGCAACAAAAAAAACAAATATGAAAAAGCAATGAGAATAATGAGAGAGAAAGAGAAAAAAATGAGATCTGAAGAACGCATGACCAAAGGGCATTAACGAAACAGCAGGTGAACTTTCTTTGTTGATATCTAATTCAGAATCACAAGTAGATGAGGAGTATCAGCCAACTCAGCCATGTACGCCAACAGTATCAACATCAACAGATTCAACAACTTCTGCTTCATCACCTATAAAGAAATTTTTATGTTTATCTTTCTGGTGTCTTGGTGGATACAAAGACTGGGAGAAATTTTGAGCTCCCAGTCCAACACATCACGCGCAATAGATAGCAAAAGCCATTTACACACTAAAAATCTTTCTTTTTAAGAATCAGTTCTAGTTGACTGCTCATAAACCCAAGAATATCACAGATTTGGCTTGGCTTGTCAGTCTTGTTTATGTGAAACAGTGGAATGAAGCACCACTTGGAGTCTGAGCCCCTCTCAATAACATAGAATTTTTTTCAAATCTGAAGACCTATTCGAACAAGACTGTTGCCAGCAAGGCACATCAAGCATTTTCAAAGTACCCCTGGTTTCTCTTTGAAGACATTGACATTGTATTATGCAAACCACATCGCTTTCCCCCAGGTCAACCAGCTGTAAAAAAACAGACTTTTTTACAGTGTAACAAAACCTCTTGAGAAACTTAGGATTTATGAAAAAGATTTTATTTGTTTAACTTGGTTCGTCAAAGATTCCATTGCACAAAATTTATTACAAAGTGGTAGTAAAATCTCAAGTAATGATCTTTCTCCTACTGTACCATATATCATTAATGATAAAAGAGCTAATTTACATGAGCTTAAACAATATTTTGATGAGTCTGCTTGAGCTGAAATTGAAGTACGATATAAAAGCACTTCATCTAATAGTTGGCCATGTTATCATTGTCAACAAATTCAATCAGCCTGTAAACTTCAAAAGTGGATTCAGTGCGATCACTGTTTATATTGGTATCATTACTATTGTGTTGGTATTTTAAGAAAACCGAAAGGTCACTGGTTATGTATAGATTGCAAAACTTAATTGAAAACATATAATTATATATATTCATATATATATATATATATATATATATATATATATATATATATATATATATATATATATATATATATATATATATATATATATATATATGTGTGTGTATATATATATCTGTATGTATTAATAGTAAAATGATAGTTTAATATATTAGCATGTATATAACTTAACGATAAGTAGATTCTAATTATAATTTGTCTTTTATTTAAAACTTAACTTTAAAACTTTAAAACTTTAAAATTTAACTTTGACATTTTTTAGACTTTTTAGCGTTAATTGATGTATCCTGTTAATATCGGCACACCAAAAGAACAACGGTTAAACAGAATTTATGTGTTATTTTTAATACAATTCATTTATGCAAGGCTATAACTTTATTAACATTTTACATACCTGTTAGTCATTAGTTACTCTCTGCAGTAGTGCTGGAAGGTATGATAACATAACTGCAAGGTAAACAGCTTTAAACCTTTCATTCATTTTATGAAAGACTGTATAAAGCTGTCTTGACTATTAGCTAAGCTCTGTGACATAAGCACAACTAAGAGGTTCCTTGAAATGTTTTATTTCTATTTTGTTATTGGAATGGTTATAATGTACGCTTTATAATGTATACTAAATATATATATATATAATATATAATAAATTTTATAAAAATTATATTATACTAAATTATGTATTTAAGTGTAAAGTGAATAGAATAATTCTTTAATAATGGAAATTTTCGTAATATGAGCTAACTTTATTATTAATTTAATTATCACAATATGTGATTGTCAATCATGTTGTTAGGATATTGAAACTGCTCCAAAGGTAATAAAAATAAACTCTATTAACTATAAACTAATAAACTATAAACTATATTATCTTAATGTGCGACTTTAAGTTAGTACTTTATTAAGCAAGCCTTTTACCTAATAAAATTATTTCCAAGTACATATTAGTAAAACTTTCTCCTTTATTAAGGAAGTTTTTTTTCATCTCCATATTAAAAAGCCAGGGATTGTCGATAGTGTTTTATATATAGATTTGTACATTTATGTTCATTTGCTCAACTTAAGTAGTTAAACATCCTCCAATTTCATGGGAATCCTTCTCCGCATACACATTTTTGCACCACAAATGTGTATCTAAAGAATTTAGTGCATTTAAATCAAACAATATTACTACCACATTCTTTACAATTTACTTATTTATCCGTGAACACACTTTTGCAATATTTGCTTACCACTTAAATTGTCGAAATTACTACATACCATCTATCCTTAGAGAAGACTAAAAAAGTGTCCTAAATAAATAAAAAAGTGTGTGCAATATGGTTTACATTGTGACAAGAGATATTTATTAGAGATGCCACGAATATTCGACAACAATTATATTGAGGGCTCCAACCTGCTTTGTTGGAGTGCATAAATCAACTACTCTATGGGCATTTATAAATAGCTTGTGTCACAGCATACATTATTTGTTGACTGATACGCCAAATATTTTAACTATAGTTATGCCTAAAAGTTTCATACTCTTCAAACCATTTAGAAAAGTTCAAAAATAACCAGTTCAGGTATATCTTGCACTTCTGAGGTAATTTCAGAAAATGCTATAGAATGAATTAGTATAAAAAACTCTAAACTTATTTAAAATTTTATTTTCATGACAATCTGAACTTAAAGCATGGTTTAACTTTAATGGGAAAGACGATTAAACGATTGTCTTTTTTATTAAATCGCCAAATATTTGTGACATCACTAATATTTATCTTTAATCTATATTCGACATTTGGCATTTTTTTGTAAACACAGCCATAATGCTTTTAAAAAATCGGTAAGTTTTCAAAAAATATAGTCAAAATCATATGAAATTTATTGCAAACTGCCAATATTTATTATAATAAATTTTGTTACTTTCCAAGGAAAATATCAAAAATTCGTTAGTATAAGATACGTTGAAAGTAGCCAAAATCACTTCTTAACTTCTGTGAATTTTAACAGAAAATAGCGAAACTCCTCATATTAAGTTCCGTGAATTTTCACGGAAAATAACCAAAATCGCTTCTTAATTTCCGTGAATTTTCACAGAAAAATAACATTAGGCATTTTGATTAATCATAAATATTTAACTTACAATATCTTCGCACCAAGCACACTGTGGAGATACAGATTTGATACATGCACCACAATCTTCTTTGGTTTGACAGTCGTTAAAATTTCCTTAAAATATTTTTTATCAAAAATGCTTCATCATCATCATCATCATCATCATCATCATCATCATCATCATCATCATCATCATCATCATCATTGTAATCATGTCATAACCATACTAACCAACAAAAGTGATTTTATTTATTTGACTTTGAAACATTTTAATTGAAAAATATTTACCTTTTATTTCAACATACCCCAGTTGCAAAACAAAGATAAAATATAAAAATGATAGAACATCCATGACTAAAAATTATATACCAAATGTTTTTATATAAGCATATATACATTTATATAATTTAAATTATATAATTAAAAACAAATTTAATGCAAAACTATAATTATTATTATTATAACTATAGTTACACAAATAAATATTGTTACTACTATTATTACAATTATTACCATTAATATTATTATTATTGTTACTACTATTATTTTTATTCATCATCATCATCATCATCATCATCATCATCATCATCATCATCATCATCATCATCATCATCATCATCATCATCATCATCATCATCATCATCATCATCATCATCATCATCATCATCATCATCATCATCATCATCATCATCATCATCATCATCATTATTATGTTATTATAACTATAACTATTACAATTTTGTACTGAATTTATTTTATTTTACATTTATACATTTTATTTATACATTTTATTTTATTATAGATTTATACATTTAGTTTATATAGTATATTTCGATTTTTATAGCATACAGCATTTTCAGAAAAAGAAGAAAAAAACAAAGAATAATGATTAGATTGATGTCCTTTGCCAAACCCTCAGTTGATGTAGCAGCACTACTTTGCCTGATGATAAGGTAGAACATGTAAGGAATGCTCCTACATTGACTGAAAAATAGATAGAAAATGTATTTCACTACATTGAAAGCATTTTTATACAACAATTGTGCAAGAGAAAAACTAACAGTTGAGGCAGATCTGTTGTAAATTCTGGTAGTTTTTTTCATAAAATATCAATACAAGTAAATTATCCATCAATTGAAAGTATAAATTTAGTATTTTTATAGACCATCAAACTGTTTTTTATCTCCACAAAACTTAATTTAAAAAAGAACTACCTGAACATTATTTTAAAATATTTTTTAAACCAAATATAATCCTTAAAACAAAAATGTAAGCCACAATATATGTAAACCAGCCAATGTACAAAAATTAACTGTTACAGACAGAGATAATTGTTTGATTAAGCAGAAAGTCTGTATATTGAGAAATATCAGCATTGGCACTGAAGTTTGCTTTAAATCCATCTGAATTAACTGTACAATTAAAATTGCAACAAACTTCAAGACAAGTTTCATTGACAATTTGGCTTTGCCCCTACAACCATTAGACCTAAGCCCCATCAAGCACCTGTGGTCAACAGTGAATAGCAAAAAGGCCAAAAACAACTCATAAATATTAAAATTCTTTTTTGAATGAACCGTAGCACAAATGGGAACTGACTCCTAAGCTGGATATACAAATCAGATTGTTTAGCCTTGGTCTGATTTGGATGCAGCTTTCAACAAATTTAATAAATAGTTTTTTTTATGGGGGCCGCTAAAGAGTTAACCATTTTCAGTTCATGACTAAAAAACTGTAAACCAAGACTTTAAAACAATAGTAATTACAACAAATTAAATTAAAATATTTCTAGCTGCCATAATGATTTTCACACCCGTAAAGCTTACAATAATATATTTATTTGAGGTCCGCATACTTAAGTATTTATGAGAATGTCAAGTAAATTAGTCCCAGTCTTTTTTAAGAAGTTATAAATTAGATTTTTTATTTATAATCATGATTATAATAGAAAACCAATTTAAAATTTTCTTAAAAAGATATCAAAATAACAATTAGAGCAACAAGAGTATTAATAATACATAGTAATACATAATGGTGATAGGAAATAAAAACATTTAGAACCCATTAGTCTGATTATTACCACAGTCTCATAATTTTTGTGAAGCGTATAGTCAACTAGTCATTAGATTCATGGAAAATCATTTGCATAAACTTAATTTTTTGAAAATACTTTGGGTTTTTTTAAGTTTTATTATTGAATTTAATGTTTATTTTGTAAATAGAATTTAATTTAGATAAATGTAATATAAAAACTCATTATCAGAATAACCAGCAAATTTTATTTTTAATTTTTTTTTTATAGAAATGAATATAAATTTTCTTTTAAAGTTTATCAAACTAAATGAAAACACATAAAAGTTAAATTTAACAAGTGTAGCAAAAAACACACACCACTTTACCTTTATTCAAAAACACTTAGACGCTCGCTTTAAAATTTTTAAGGTTTTATTGGGTAAACAAACTTGATCAGAAAAATATAATTGCAACTGAATAAGTCATTTTAGTTTTTAGCGTTAAGTTATTCTAAAATTTCAAAATTCTTATAAAATATTTTAAAGTCTTATTTGAAATTGTCTGCCTGTTCAACAAGCCCCATAAAAAAGTAAATTGAGTCATTGGCAGGGGTATACTTTAGGGAAATGCGGAAAGGGGAAAGGTTTCAACGGGTAAAAAGTGGGAATAAAATGCGGAAACAGGGCCAAGGGCTTGCAAGTCTCAGTGCATTCATCAATCAATTTATTGAGAACATGCAAGGAGTACTGCTACATCAACTGAGGGTTTGAGTTGAGGAAGTAGTATGATTGGGGTTATTCCAGCATTTTACCCGTTGAAGGTTTCCGTGTTTCCGCATTTTATCTGTTTCCGAACTTTAGCACTCAAGTAAATATAACACAAAATCATTTTTTTCTTAATTAAAAAAGTATTCATTTTTGAATTATATCTTTTGATAAAATAATTATCAGTAATTGTTAAAAAATGTATATTTAACACAAATATAATATAATGTAAAAGTAATTTTTTACAAAATGAATCATTAATATGTATACATAACTTAAACAAATGAGAAAATACTCAAAGTTTTTTTTATATAAAAAGAACTTAAAATTTTAAGTCATTCTGCAATCATCAGCATAATGCATATATATATATATATATATATATATATATATATATATATATATATATATATATATATATATATATATATATATATATATATATATATATATATATATATATATATATGTATATATATATATATATATATATATATATGTATATATATATATATATATATATATATATATATATATATATATATATATATATATATACAGTATCGGACAAAACGAGTGCAACCGAATAATGCTAATTTAGTTTCTTTATATAAAAGTGCTGCACTTTTTCAATTTAGAGAAATAACTATGTAACTGTTTAGAGACAAAGTTCTTCAAGTTTTATTTGAACAAATCCAAAAGGCCCAGGTCTTTTGGATTTGTTCAAACAGTTGATCTTTATTACGAACACCTTCACGATTAATTCTGCGGTTGACGATCTCCCACAGGTTTTCGATAGGGTTGAGATCGGGAGATTGAGGCGGCCAATCCATCACCGATAGGTGGTTGTCTTGAAACCACTGCTTGACTACTTTTGCAGTGTGTTTTGGATCGTTGTCTTGCTGAAAAACCCATTTTATTGGCAAATTCCATTCAGCATGAGGTAACATAACATCTTTCAGGATATTTTTATACATGAAACGGTCCATTATTCCATCGTTTCGATGTATTGGACCTAGACCGTTAGCAGATAAACACCCCCAGACCATTACATTGCCTCCATCATGCTTCACGGTCTTATAGCAGTAACGTAAATAGATGTTCTTAAAAGAACAGAGCAATTATATATTAGTAGAAAATCACTTAACTAAATTTTTCCATTTGACACTGTGTTTCATCAACAAAGATTCATCAGAAATCCTTTTTCTGATGAATCTTTGTTGATTTTTGATGAATCTTTGTTGATGAAACACAAATGAAAAAATTTAGTTAAGTGATTTTCTACTAATATATAATTGCTCTGTTCTTTTAAGAACATTGAGCACTCTATTGTGTAGAATACTTTTTAAAGTTGTTTAAATATATATATATATATATATATATATATATATATATATATATATATATATATATATATATATATATATATATATATATATATATATATATATATAGATATATATATATATAGATATATATATATATATATAGATATATATATATATAGATATATATATATATAGATATATATATATGTATATATATATATGTATATATATATACATACATATATATATATATATATATATATATATATATATATATATGTATATATATATATATATATATATATATATATATATATATATATATATATATACATATTTGCATATATGTATACATATATATATATATTGCTGTTGTATGATTTAGTATTAAAAATACTAAACTCTTGATTGTTGTAAAGTGCTCAATATTTAAGAAAATATATATTTTTTCAAAAACAGAGCGTTTTATAATTAAATTAAAAAAACAACAACTTTTAAGTTCCATTAAAAGTTGTTTTTTCTAAAATTTAATTATATATATATATATATATATATATATATATATATATATATATATATATATATATAAATATGTATGTATATATATACATATGTATGTATATATATTTGTATATATATACATATATATATACTTGTGTGTATATGTATATATATATATATGTATATATATACATATATATGTATATTCATAAATATATATATTTATATAAATACATATATATATATATATATATATATATATATATATATATATATATATATATATATATATATATATATATATATATATATATATATATATGTATATATATATATATATATATATATACATATAAATATATATAGGGAGCCCTAAAATTGCTGCTTCATTGTTGGTAGTTTTAATTTTCCGAATATAAAGTAGTCTAATCGTGGTATTAAATCTTTCAACCCAAACAATTCTACTTAGTATGGTTTCTGGATTATTTACTTAAACAGCCTCGTTACACAACAAACTACATTTCCTACTTACAGACATTATGTGTTTGCTTAAGTCATATGTTGGACTTGTTATTTACCTACAGCAGTAATTCTACTATAAATTTATTTCCCAATGTTCAATTTATTAATTTCTAACAACCGTACTGTTTGAGAATATTTTAACCCCAATGTTAATAAGACAAAGAAAAAAGATAATCCTTGGGTCATTTCGAAAATTAAAAACTTAATCCGAGCATAAAAATCCGCTTCGTATATCAACTGCTCAACTAAATGGAAGAATAATAAACTTAAAGTAAATTACAATCCTCTTAATCGTTCGTAAAAGCCTAAATATTTAAAGCAAAAAAGGCACATAAAAAAGAAATAATATTAAAACCCCAGAAAAACCCCAAATTCTTCTACAAACAACTAAAAAATAAAGATTGAGTTTGTTCTCTATTTAATTTTAGTTGAACTCTGTAGTTACACTTCTGAACTCTCAATTCAAATCTGTGTTTACAGAATATTTTCCGTCGTTAAGTAAAAGTGATGTTAAACTATTTCAGACATTGTTAAGGAACGTACCGATCTAAACCACTATAAATCTTTTTTCTACGTACAAAAAACTTTCATAAATCATTTAATTCTGGAACACTACCCATTCTCTGGAAACTAGCGATATTTAGTTTGGTCTCCACAAAAAGATAAATTCCTTGATGAAAACTATTGTTCTATACTAATAACCTCTATTGCCTGTAAAATCTTAAAAAAACTTTCTATAAACAAAAAAAAAGAGCGTGATTTAGAAGCCATTTTTTCATCTAACGCCAAAAATAGCACTCAAAAAGTTGTCTCTAAATCCTTACAAATTCTTGGTATGAAAAAAAGAAATTCACTTTCATTGATAAAAGTATGGTTCTTAAGTCATATAAAGTGTTTATAAGACCATAGGGTCACACCATAAATAAACAGTGTCTATTTGGGCTTTTTATTTAAAAACTGATAAAACCTTGGTTGAATCTGTTTAACGCAAAGCTACAAAATGGGCTTTCAGCTTAAGATATCTTTAGTACTGTGAAAGACTAAGAAGAACGAATCTTCCATCATTGACTTAATGTTTGGGCTAGGGTAACAACAAGGTTAGGATTAGGAGAAATTTTCCGCGCTATATTCCCGCATTTTACACATTGAAAATTTTGGCATTTTCGCATTTTACCCGTGTCCACAATAACATATTGTGGTATAAGTTGCTTATTAATAAATATAATAGCAGCAATTAAGCTGACAATACCCTTTATTATGGCAACTGCAAAAAGATTCCTAAGCGCATGAAAAAGAATAAGATCACGTTTTGTCTTCAATAAACCTAATAGCTATTGAAGCAGAAATAGCAGCTCAATTAAGTTTAAAGGTGAAATATACCAATTTTTAGCCATGAAAACAAGAAAAAAGCGTTTATTAGATTTTCTACTTACTAAACTTACATGGTGTTTCAAACTAGCTTTTATTTTATGTAAACAAAATTGTATTTAAGAAGGATAATTTTTTTTCATGTATAATTTTTGTCAAGGAGGAAGAAGGGAGGAGGGGAGCAGAGAGTAATTTTGGGGCCCGTATTAAAAATGTATGTATATATATATATATATATATATATATATATATATATATATATATATATATATATATATATATATAAATATATATATATATATATGTATATATATATATGTATATATATATATATATATAAATATATATATATATATATATATATATATATATATATATATATATATATATGTATATATATATATGTATATATATATATATATATATGTATATATATATATATATGTATATATATATATATATATATATATATATATATATATATATATATATATATATATATATATATATATATATATATATATATATATATATATATATATAGAAGTATATATATATAAAATATGTACATATACATATTTAAAATACGATAGCAATGGAAAGACCAAGTTCTGGCTTATACTCATTGGAACCATTAGCTTTAATCCTAATTGTATTTACAACAACTATTTTTAGCCGTGGAAATGTGTGGGTTCTGGCAATTACTATTTCTAACAGATACTACATGAAATAAACTTGGTACGGCTAGGAATACAGTTGAGGTTGCCCCAATTTCTTTTTTTGAAATACCAAAAACACTTTGGCGTTTTATCAATTTGATCATTTTTTGTTTTTTTATTTCATTAGTTTTAATATTAATATTTTAAGCTAAAATTATATTCTTCAATAGATTACAAATATCAAATTTTATTTAAGTGTTCAAAAGTTATCACCATATAAAGTTTCCAAAATCTCTCGAAGTGAGGGGGTTTTAAAAAAACAACTGATCCCTGGTTATTGTTGTTTATAATTTCTAAAAAATGGATAAATCTCTAATAAATGGATAAATGGAAAAAATACATTAATCATTATATACTAAGCATAATACTTTTCTTTATTAATAAAAATAATCTTTATAAGCTACAAAACTTACAAACGTATTAAATTTTTTAAATTTATTAAGAATATTTTTAATGTTACTTAAAATTTGTATTAATTTGTTAATAAAAAAATTCCTATTTAAGAATAACTAAAATTAGCAATTAAAATTTTAAATATTTCTCAGTATTCGTGTTAAATAATTACTAATTTTTTTAATCTGGCCTATAGAAGATGTATTTTCAATCGACTACGGTTTATAAAAGTTTTATCAAAACTCAATGTGTAAAAGTTTTTGTTTGCGAATAATTCAATTAAATTTGCCCTCCCGGAAACAAACGTTTCAGCATACTATTTTACTTTTCAAACAAAGGCAATAAACGCATTGCTGCGTTAGTTCTTGTAAGTTGGAACAAAAATTTTTAAAAAGTTTGTGTTAAATATTGTTCATTAAAGCGTAAAGATTGGTCTAAGCGCTCTAAAATGGTCATTAAATTTGCACGGGTGAATGCTTTGTTTTCAAACAAAGACTTTTTTCAGGAATAACGTGTGCACCTGAACAATGAAAACTTACAATCAAATGAACAGAAGATAATGCAAACGAACGCTGAAACAAAAAGGGTTCAGTAATTTTTAACGCGAGGTCGCCAGCACTTTGTGCAAGAAAAAAGTTTTTGGAAATTTTATCATTGATATTGTTACAATTGATTTATATTTTATATTATAAATATTAAAGTTTTAAAAGACAAAGGAAAATATTTAGAAGTGAAATTAAAACATGAAAAAGCTATTAAATAATGCATACAGATTTGGGTAACATTAAAACACGTAGCCAAATGTTCAATACAATAATTTCAGTACTATGACGCACACCAAAAATCACCTATATAAAAAATGGTGGCCTTTGATAATATTGATGCTACAGCAGCTTCGGGGTATGCACTTATAATTTTTATGATTTTCAAATTTATTTTTTCAGAAATTAATTTTTAGAAACCATAACTTAAATTAAATATAGATCACGCTGAGCAGTAAAACAGCAATTTAAAAATGCCAGGTCCAATTTATATTTAAAATGCTTTGCCTTTCAAAAAGAAAATTTTCTTTACTTTTAAATTTAAATTTCACTGGTGGGCGTAAAACACCATACATTAAGTAACAACAAGGAAACGTTTAGGTCACACCTATATAAACTTGTATACACATATAAAAATACTGTTTTTATTATAAACTATTAAACCATTATTTTGCCGATGGTAAGCTAGTAAATACCATAAACTGGGGTGTCTGTTAAGTCTGTCGAGTAATTTAAAGTTCAAAACAGATTCTTATTATTTCTCAAATACGTGGTTTAATATTTTTCGACCGCATTATGATAAAGTATGTAAAGTAAGGAGAGAAAAAACATTTGTACAAACGCGCATTACATACATGGGGTATTAAAGGTAAATTTACATGCATAAAACATTAAAACTAGTAAGTAAACTTGCTTTTATAACGCCTTTAGCAGTAAAACTTCATTTTTATTTAAAAATTATTTTGTGTTTGAATAAACGAAGTGTTTCTAAAATTATTGCTCAAATGACTTCTTTCAAAAACGGGTGTTGTTTTACTAAGATAAAAAAATTGAGGAGTTACTTGATTTATTGGAAAAGAAAGAAAATTAAGAGAATGGAAAAAAAGGTTTAATGCAACTTACGTATTTTTAAATTATCTGTAAAAAAAAAAAAAAGATGTCAAACATTTACGTTATTACTTTTTAGCTATTTTTATTAAATTATTATAACGACTCATAAATTATAAAAAATAATAACAAACTTTGAAACAACAAGAAGTACTTTCAGAGGCGATTTTAGGAATGAGGGGGGAGAGAAATCCCTAAAAACTGCTTTCTAAAAAAAAGAGGTCCTCAAAACTAAAAAACTGCCCACTAAAAAGACTAAACAAGGTTTGATCTTCTTTTTAGAGAGAGGGGAGAGGAGTGGAGTAAGGGAGGAGGTTACGCACCACCACACACAGACCCCTGTCTTCATTCTGATCATTCATATCACTTTCTAATAAAATGTTTACTTATGAACAAAAAGTAAAAAACTAAGTGAGTTTTTACGTGGCGGTTGGTACGAATGTACTATTCTACAATCTCTTAAATGATGTTGTTTTGTTAGAGTCTATAATTTTTTTCTTCCATTTGTCAGACTTTGGCTAGTTTGGCAGATTTAAATGTTATATATTTATATGTTTGGAGATGAGGGTTAAGAATAAAACCCATTTTCTTGAACGACCAATTTTATATAAATTAATTTAGAAAAATATGTTAAGTAGTCGCTTGCACTTCAGCAATAAAAACGATGTGAAGAGAGTTTTGTTCACTTTGGAACGATGTGAAGAGAGTTTTGTCCACTTTTGTGAATTGCAAAATTATGATTATTTTAGCTCAAATTGCGAAAATAAAAAACACATTAAAAAACAAACACTTTTGACAATATAGCAACTACTGACATTTGCAATCATAAAGATTTGGTAACAAGAACTGCTAGCTACATAAGCTATAGCTTAGACGCCAAATGGGGTCTGTAATTTAACAATCTTTATATATTATCTACGTTTTTATTTATTACTACTGGTTTTTATTTATTAAATCTATTTTGCGTTACCAACAATCAGTGAAAAACTTTGCTGTATAAATATGTAAATATGCATATAAACATTTTTGAAACTTTTATTTTTTAATGTTTTTAATTGCATTGAGCTTTTCCAAACACTTACCAGTAATTCAGTAATTTTTTTTCCAGTTTACAAGTAAACATATGCTAAAAATGTTAGTCAGATTTTTTCAAATTAAAGATTTAATTTTTATGCGACTAAATATGCAGGTTTATGCATATTTATTTATTTTCATTCATGCAGACCTAAACTTATCTCAAGGTTAATCTAAACTAATCAACTTTTTTTAACAATTTTTTAAATCTCGTTTTAAAGTTGCTCAAATAAGTTCTTGCGGTTCCAGAACTTTGAAGAAGACCATCTAGCTATGAATTTCCTTACCGATGTTGCAAATATGGCCCGAGTAGGTATTGAACCTTGAACCTCTCGATTCTGAAGCAAGCGCTCATAACTAAAAGATAAAAGTGCTAATAACTTTAAGATAACTCAAATTTTACTAAAAGTTTTGAACTCCTAATTTTAAGAACAATTTTCACACTGTAAATGGTAAAAACAAGCTTGGCACCTATTTCAATCTACACTGAATTAAAACTTATTTTAAGTTATACTAAATTATAGATTGAAATGGGCCCGGTGCTAGTTTTCAACATTTACAGTGTTCATTGTGTAAAATTATAATTATAGTTTTAACAAACAAAACAGAGAAAACATTTTAAATATATAGCAGCACCAACCTACATTTTCGTTTTAAAAGTTAGCAAAAAAAAAAAGTTGTAAAACTACAATGAAAATGTAATGAAACATTATTATTTGAAAGATATCAATTCGCTTTGACTCTGAAAGTCTTTACTTAAAGATATTAATTTTGTTAATTTATGATAAAAACTTTTTTTAAAAAATTGTCAAACAATTGATCTCTACTACACATTAATGACTCAATATCTGACTCCAACGACATCTCGCAGCGTTTTATTTTTTTAATGGATTTCTTTGTGATTTGTGATTTCTGTTTGGTGATTGGTTTAATTTCTGAAAGAACGAGATAATTATTTTTACGTTTTTAGGTTCCGATGTTTTTTTCTTAGCAACATCATTAGATGTACAACATTATTAGGTGTGGATTTTAATTTTCTACAAGTATCTGTTTTTAGATTTGTTGACATTGTTGATGTATCTGTTTTTAGATTTGTTGATGTATTGGAACATTTGATCAATTGATATATTTTTTTTAGATTAACTCTTTTAATTTAGAGTTTGCTTAGTTGGATTTCATTTCATGCAATCGTGAAAGGTTCATCAGTTGCAAGACATTCCGCCGCTTTGGCTTGAATCTTAGCCTATGGAGTGAATTAAGCATTTCTGTCAATGTTATCCTAAAACTAGGGTTTGGGAAAACCGGCATTTTTAGACCCGACGAGTCCGAGTCGAGTCTAAGAATATTTATCGGGTCCGGGTCCAATACGTCTTTTTAACTTGCAATTTTAACAATAGCATGAAAGGATTTTTTGTTCTCTCACCCATTTTTAAAAATGGATTTGGTATACGTTAAGGTAAATAAAACAACTTTTAGCCAGTTCAACGTCTCACGTACATATATTATTCTATACTTTTATTATAATCTTAAACTACCAAATAAACTTGACATTACCTTTTTAAAAATATCGCATTTTATAAAATGCGTGTGAATATACTAGCAAAAATAATTTCAACTCAATTAAAATACTTGCAAGTGTGTAATACAAAATAGAGCAATTATTTTTGCTTACAAAATAAAACTTTAAAAAAACTAATGCACTTAATGAATTGTCCGATAACCTAAAACAAATTCTTGTACAGAAGTTGGATGCTACAGAAAATGTTCGTTCGGAATTTGTTGATGTTGGTTTTATCTTCATTAACGCTTGATGCAATTTTTCTAAATATACAGTTCCTTCGACGTCACCATCGCTCTCATCAGAATAATAATTTTCATCTTGATTATCATTAATATCATCTTGACCATGGTCATTTCTATCTCCATCAACGTCAACTTCATCTTGCAAGATGGTAATACTTTTCTTTTTATATAGTACATCACAAACAGCTAAGTGTATTGTGTGATTCAAACACAAATTATAGAGACTAGGAGCTTCTCATCCAAATTTTATCATTACACTTGCACCGTCGCCGATTGAACCAGCTATATATTTTTTAAAATTAATATTATATGTGTTTAAATGTTGTTCAACTTTTTTAACTAACTGTACAGCTGTACACGAGTTAAAAATTCTCACTAAACCCAGATTATTAACTTCAGAGTCAATTCCATGCAAATTGATATTGAGATATTTCCGAATTTTCATACTCGTCCATTCATCAAGTATAATGCTAAATCGTCGGCCTTCTTTAATTTTTTCTTGTAACAATTCTAATATTTTTTTCATAAAACTTATGAATTAAATTCATAACATCTCTTTACTTTCACGAATAAAACTAGACTTTGTAATCGCCCTAACTGATATACCATCAAGAGCGGCCATTTTAGAGAGAACTTCTTCTAAAGGCTTTCTTGCGACGGAAACGAAAGTGTCGATAGTTTTAAATCGTTTAATGCCAGAATTTTCTCCTATTTCTTCCCGTGTTGGTAAAGAAATTCCGTGTTTAACTTTTAAATGTTTAATCATTGATGAAGTATTTCCATCTTCGTTTGATATTATCGTTGAACACTTATTGCATTTTCCACTTTTCAAATCTTTCCAAAAGATTTAAAAAATCACTCCAAAGAGAGGGAGTATTTCAAAAGAGCGAAATACTCCCACTCTTTGGAGTGCTTCGGCATAATGGGACTGTAAAAAATGTTCTAGTAAAACTATGATATTTCACTTTTTTCCTATATAGAGAAGTAATTAAAAAATGAAATTTGTTTTTCTTTTTTGTTTTTTAAATACGCGCCAAAAGAATTAACTTATTAACTCAATCTTTCTAGTCAATAGTTTTTATATTAGCGAATGCTTCTAAAACATTTGCTAATTATAGAAATATATTATATTAGCAAATCCTTGAAAGCATTCGCTTATATATAAAAACATTTCGATTAGAAAAAATTTAAGTTATGAAGTTAATTCTTTAAGTGTGTATTCGGAGATACATGGAAACATACATAAACTTTAATATTCTCAAGACATCTAAAAAGCCGTGACCAAGTTCAACTTTAAGTTAGATTCACAAACCCTTCTAATATATTTTTCTAGAAAAGGTAGGGATCCAGCTCGACGACGCACCGCTGCCTACGAAATAAGGGAAAACATTCAAACCATGAGACTCACCGAGCCTTAAACTGGGTATCGGATCCGGGTATTTACCCAAAGACTCGCCGAGACCGAGTCCGGGTACCCGGAGCCGAAAAACCCTACCTAAAACTGGTATATGCGTTCAAAATGACGCAAAAAAATCTTAAATGCTTAGTATTTAGAAACAATGTCATAAAAACACATGCAAAATGATATTATAGTATGGTTTTATTTATCTTTTAACCAAAGTTTTTTTCTGCAACACCGAAAAACTAGAAATTAGTTTAATTCATTCCCACAGTTATATTTGTTAATTCATCATCTGGCTACAACATCTGGTAAAATAATTTAAACATTAGTGAACAGGTGACGGGTAAAAACATTTAACACAATTTAACACATGTCAATGTTACCCACATGTCAAAGTACCCGCGTTACCTTACTAAGCTTTGGCCCCTGTTGTAAATTAATGAAGGAAAATCGATCGAGATGGCTTTTTCTACAATAACATAACGACATTAAGGAAAAAAAAGATTAAAAAAAAGATTTAAAGGAAACTGTAATATAGCTCGTATTTGAAAATACCAGTTGGAATTTGTAAGTTTTTTTTCTATTCTTAAAAAAAATATTAGGTCAGAGTTATTATTAATGGATGGTACTCTACGGTAGAATTTTTTTAAGAATGGTTTTTTGCAAAGTTGATTTTAGGTAAAGCCGTTGGTAGTTTAATATAAACTAAAAATGCTGTATTTTATATAATATAAAATATAATTATAAATATATGCTATATTTGGTTTAAAAAATCATAAAAATGACCACATAAAGTAAGTTTTAGTGAAAGTTTTCTTTGCAAAATAAAGGCAATTTTTTCTAATTATTGAATTGGACCGTTGATTTTTTCTAATTATTGAATTGACCGTTGCGGTAGATTTGACTTGAAATAATTACAATTAAACTTTAGTAAAGTTAAAAAACAACAACTTAAAATAAGATAAAATGTAGATACTGAAAGTGATGATAAAGTTCTAAACAGTGTATAATATTATAACTTAATAGCCGTTAGTGTATGATATAAATGTATTGAATAAACAAAGAAATTAGATAAATGAAATAATAAACTTTGTATTAAAAATTATATGGAGTAATTTTTTTTTGTTATTCTTACTACCTATTATTACTTTTTAAACGATTAAAAAACAACGCAAATAAATCAAAGATAAGAAATAAAAAACATTGTTTTGCCACGATAACCAAGAAAATACTGATTCTTAATTTAGTTGGATATAAACCGAAAATTATCAAATTGGAAAATATAAAGAATATAAGGGAAGTCAGTATGCTATACCTAGATTTTATTTTAAGCAAAAGTTTGTTATATTTATTGTTTTTTCATATTTTTTTTAGATTTTTGCTTTTGCTTTTTACTCTAAATATGTTTTTTAATGGCTTTGTAACCGCTAGGTGTTGAATGGCTGCGTAACCGCTAGGTGTTGAACGATAAAAATTTAGCGAGTTTAGCATAACATAATCTAAGTCTATTTTAATTATTTTATTTGTTCATTAAACAAAAATATATTTGCTACCTAAAGTGCCAACTTTCAACTGTTCTAGATCACAGTTTAAAGTAGTAGTTACATATAAATGCAATATGACCATTAGAAGCATTTATGCTATTTTTCGGTTAAGTTAGCCGGAGCTTAGGCTTTTTTATTTTTATTTTTTAAATGTTTTCTTGTTTACTTTGGCAACACAATTATTTATGTTTTTCATTCTGAAATATAAAATTAGGGCATACTATATTGTTTTAAATCAATTTCAGTATTTGAATATAGCCTTTTTAATTATACTTTCTACTTAAATAAATACTCAGTGAACCAGCCCAACTTTTTTTGATTTATTCCATAAAATGAATTATTCAACAACAAACCATGAGCAATTGGGAAAATGGTTTTTGACAAATCTAGGAACACGACATTAACACGTCGTTTATATTACTTTAAATATTGTAGCATAATAGTGCGGTAATCATCATTGTAGAATAATAGTTTTAAAAACCGAATTCACAGTCACTGAAAAGCAATTTTTTTCTATAAGAAACCAAGTAGCCGGCATTTCAGTGATTTTTGAGAACACAAGATTTTCTGAATTTCTAAGTTATTTGCGGACTTTATATTTTGTATATTAAGAAGAATGATACCGGCTTTATTAGACAAGTTAGTGCTAAAGTGTTTACTTTAACATTACTTTTAAATAATAATGCTGAAGAATTGTCATCTTTAGGATAATTAAAATATACATTATTATACAAAAAATTACAAAAGTTTTTTTAAAAAAAAATACTATTAAATAACAGTAAAAAAAACTCTAATCAATTTTCCCAAATATATGTTGATATTATACCCCTTTAACATTTTAAAATTACGTTACGTATTGTAACGTAAACGAGATTCGTTACTTTACGTGCAAAATGTCCGTTATTTTTACGTAACCGAGACGTAACATTTTACGTAACAATACGCAACACTGCAACGTAACGTTACGCGCAAAATGTTCATTATTTTTACGTAACCGAGACGTAACATAGTAACGTAACAATGCGTAGCACTGTAATGCTACGTGCAAAATATTACGTAACAACACGTAACATTTTGACCTAATGACACACAATATTGTACGTCACAATATAAATATTTTGACGTCACAATACGTCACAAATATAAATATTTTGACGCTTTATCACGTCTTTTTTTTTTTTTTTTTTAAAGGTTAAACAATTGAGACGTAACGTAACGTTAAAAAAATCTACCTTTGAGACGTATTTTAGTTACAACTCAAATCTAGATTTAGTTACGATACGTTACGTCTCAATTGGTTACACTTTCAAAAATTAAAAAAAAAAATTTGAGACGTAACTTTGCGAATTGAGACTTTTTTTTTTTTCGTGACAAAGTAACCAATTGAGACGAAGCTATTTTACAATAAAAATAAAACAAAAGTATTTAGCAATAAGGCAATGATGAACAAACATTCACTACATTTTCAAGTTTATTTACTAAATATTAAATTAATAAATAGAGAGTGTATCCTTGTTACCAATTATAGCCGATTGAGACGTAACGTAACTTTAAAATGTTATAAGGGATACTTTTTATACATGTGCATGATACATGCGTTTGATAGAATGCATTTTTTTTGTTGGTTACAGAAAAACATATTTACGGCTTTGGTAAAATGTATCGCAATGTTTGAGTCTTGAACAAAACAGTTAAAGACGTTTTACTTAAACCAGTTTACTCAAACGTTTTACTTCCTCTTAAACTCAAATGTTTTACATCCCTAACGACAAACGTTTTACTTCCCCTTCCTCATCCACTCAAAAACGTATTTGAGTGGATGAGCAAGGGGAAGTGGGCATAATGTACGGAAGATATAAAAAACTATGCGAACTTGGCATTGTTTTTAACTAATTTACCAAATTTTAATGTTTAACTTTGAATGCTCAAAATCTCATTCCAATTTATTTTAAATACTATCGTATTTAAATAACACAATTTAAATAAAGAATAAAAAACAACAATTTCCAATATAGTTAATGATTTTTAATTATTTAAAATCTAAATCCTGAAAAAAACCAAAAACTGAAAAACGTACAAAAAGTTGGGCAGGCTTGAACACGATGACTAAATGCTGTCCTAACCACAACCCTCAAGCAATGTATGAACATTTCGTTGTTTCAATCCCTATGTTCATGTTTGTATTAACTACTTTATAATAACCTCTATTGGTCAATCAATTAGTTCACAAATAATTTTATTGATTAACTTTAGTCGATCAGTAAAGTATCATTGTTGATAAAATGTGTTTGAAATTGAAGGGAAGTGTGTTGTTTACAAGATTCTTTTATGGTGTTATGAACAAGCAATTTTAAAAACTACGTCTGATATTATAGCACTATATTTCTTTAACATGTTCAAGTTATCTTAATAAATCGAATCTCATCAGAAATATATTGCAAAGTGACTTCTTGCATGCCTCTTTTTTTCTTAATTTTAAAGATAATGAGAAAAAATATATAGTCACTGCAAACAATAATCAAGTGATAAATTTAAACAATCTCTGTTTATATATAGTTTTTTATATAGTTTCCATACATTTGATAATAAAACTAATTTTTTAGTCATTAGATAATCCATTTTCACTGACATCTACTTTTCTTGTAATGTAGACTGTTATACTACTCTGAACTGATTTGGCATTCGGTGGCAAACATTTTAAACAATTAATTCAATTATGAAATAGGTTCCAGTCAAACTTTGTGAAACTTATAAATGTTCCCCAATTACATTTTAAAGTTACGTTACGTATTGTAACTTAAATGGGATTCGTTATGTTACGTGCAAAATATCCGTTATTTTTACGTAATCGAGACGTAACATTGTAACGTAACGCTTCGTGAAAAATGTTACGTAACAACACGTAACATTTTGACCTAGTTACACGTAACATTGTAGCCTATGGTATCCTTCTAATAAATTGTTTTTTCATATATATACATACATACATTAAGAGAGAGACTTTTTTTTGTGTTGTTATTCACCTCCTCAAGGCCACTACAGATGAGGAGGCTACTTAATAGTGGTTATAACCCTTTCTCAACTCTATAACTCTGAAACACGAACCTTGACGAACAAGGCCGCTGCGCAGAGAAACAAATTGAGCGCAGAACTTACCAGGGACGTGGTGGGGATCGAACTCAGAACTTCTCGCTTATAAAGCGAGCGCTTTACCAATACACCTCTACCGCACTTATATATAAAAATAGAGAGAAAGAGCTATATACATATAAATAGTGAGAGAGAGTATTAAGGTGGAATGCAAGAAGCAAACTTGAGTCAAGTTCGACTTGAACTTTACATTGTAACCAATAGAGGCAGAGTATGGGTTTTCCCCTCCAAAGGTACTCTACCGCTATTCACAATGTAAAGTTCAAGTCGAACTTGACTCAAGTTCACTTCTTGCATTCCACCCTAAAATGCCACGACATATTAAAAGATTCTAGACAAAAAGAGAGATTAGATAGTGAAAACAGAAAACAAAAAGTGCGAACTACACATAATTGGCTTAAGCAATTTTGTTTAACATTCATTGAAAGAAGATAATAGGTAACATAAGAAAGGTTGACATTTTATATTCATTTTTGCTTGTGGGTAAATAAAAACTTGTGAAGTGTTATTGACAAAAAAAAAACGTAGTGTAACGTAACAAAATTTAGATATGAGACGTAGTTAAAATACGTCTCAAATATAGATTTTTTTAACGTTAAGTTTCGTTTCAGTTTATACTTTTTTAAAGTTGCACTTTAATAAGTTTAAATAAAATAAATGAGACTTTGCGAATTATAACTTCTTTTTTTTTTTAGTAACAAATTAGTTATAAAAAAAAAACTACTTTAAGACGAAAGTAAAAAATAGTAACTAATTAAGACGAATCTTTTTCACAATTAAAATAAACGAAGAGATTAGCAGTTTTTAAGAAAAATGTTTTAGTTACAAATGTCTCGACAAACTCGTGAGTGGGGGTTTTTTCAATGTAATGTTAAAACATAGTTTTAACATTACATCGAAAAACTCTCCAAACATAGCATAAATGTATTCGTTCTTCTAACTTTACTAACCTATAACACATATGCTCAATTAAAGTTTTACAATATAAGCCATATCTCTAGTAATAAAACTTAATTCTGTGTCTGTATTAACCATTCGTTTTATGAGCCTTATATCTAAAATCAAGTAAGAACTGTATGTTAATGTTTAATTTTTAAGAAAGAACTCAGTAGTTAATAATAACTAAAAGAATTTAAAAGTAGAATAATTTTTTTACAATAGCTATTTGTCCTTTTTTTAAAAAAGTAAATGATATCATTCATATTAAGAGGTGGTAACTTTTGAATAAGTTTGAAGAGCAAGTATTACATTACAAAACATTTTTAAACTGTAAAAATATATTGGTTTGTAAATAGGTTGTGGATGTATGGCTACAAGATTTAGCCTCAACTTTCTCAAAATCAAAGGTTACTTCTTATTATAACAGTAAAATTAATGTCTTAGCATACTTGCTCAAACACATGGCTTAATATCTGCTTTTAAAAAAAGAGGAAAACTGTAGTAGAAAAGAATAGATTTTACATAGTGTTCACTCACTAGTATAATACTACCTCTCACTAGTATAATACCTACCTGTTTTTCTTCATTTGAAGTTATACTGTTAATAAAATAGTGCTTAATAACAATTAAATAAAATTAGTACTTAACACTTTTTTTGTTATGGGTGTGGTTTTTTTTCAGTTTTTTTTTTAAACTTGCAGTTTAGAATCTTAATGAAACTGATTGTACAAGCTTTGAAATATTAAAAAATAACAATAAAATTTGACAGTTGTTTCTATATCATAAGTTTTTTACCTAACTCTGATGTACTTATAAGTATAATATGATCTAGTAGTATCAATTTTTGATGAACAATTTCAATCTTGTTTAGATACCAAACTGTTTCTTCAACTCTTGACCAACAATAAGATATGTAATATGATTTTTAGATAGTGAGAAAATTAAGCAACAAATACAAGCATGAAAACTTAAATTTGCTTAAGATATGAATTGCACAAGTATAGAGTGTACATAAAACTTAGATATTCAGTTAATATAAAATATATTCAATTGGATTTGTAAACCTACATTTATTACAAAAATTGTTACAAAACAAACAAACTTAAAATAAAAACTTAAACTTAACTTTTAGTGTCTAAATTTGGTGTTTTAATTTTAGTGTTTAAACATTCTATTCATCCAGAAATAAAACATTTTTTTAACAATTTATTGCAGCTCACGAATGTAACTCTTGAAGTAACTGAATGTTGAAGTGTCTTGAATGTAACTGCTGGAGTAAAATTTACTTTTACTTTTCTGTATAATGCCCTCAGTTGTTTAAAATCTAATTAGAGTAGATAGGTCACCATTCATAATTGAAAGGTCAGCATTTGTTTGGCTTGGCCTGTAAGTATTGCCATACTGTTGTTAGAAATGCATACATTTTCAATGTAATCTTCTAATAAAACTTTTGGTGGCTTCAGCGAAATTTTTTTTAAAAGTTTGTGTTCTATTGTAACTTTGTAAGGTTGTGTATACCATTTATAATATATGTATTTGAGTATTTTTGAAGAGTACAGACATTGAAAATGTTAAGTAGGGTCATTTCGGATAAAGCGAGCCAATAAAACTAAAATCAGTGTGTATTAATAACTATGTGAGATATCTTAATACTTCTTGTACTAGAAAACTCTATAACAGATACCGAAACTATGATATAATGTAAAGTGAGCCACACTAATATAAAGTGAGCCAAGTAAACTATATATGATACATAGGAGAGGCTCGCTTTATATTAACAAATTTATAAAGTGAGCCACCATTATTGGTAAAGCGAGCCAATAGCTTATATGATTATTCTAAAGTGAGCCATTTAGCTTTTATTTCAGACAAAAATTTACAAAATTGGAAGTATTATTACAAATAATATTTACTATATTAATATTAACTTTATTACCTACGATATAGTAAACTGGTATTAAAAGTTTGCAAACATTAACCTCAAATGCATACAATGCAAAAAATTTATAGAACGAAAGCAATATAAAAATGTCAGCGACTAGTCTAATAAAAATAATACTGCTAAAGCTGCAGATAAATGATGCAGTACAAAATGCAAAATATCAAGTCTTAACTAGAGTTAATTTACTTAGTTGTTGTTTGAACACAATCAGCACGTAGTTGTCCACGCACGGTTATTTCGATACAGCTCTCATGTAACCAATCACGGCAAGCGTCACACTCAATCCATTCATCATCAATGAGAGGATCAGTTGCTTCACCATATGCAAACCCACAATATTTGCAAATGTCCTCTTCTTTTTGTTTCATTTCTTTTTTGGATTCTTTCTTTTTCTTTATAACCTTCTGTTTAACAGTTTTCTTCTGTTTCTTTTCTTTGCTGGTCTCTTTCTCTTTAGCTGCTTTTTTTGTGATTGGTTTGGTTCTTTCTTGAATAAATGCTACATTTTCTTCTGATGTCAATTCATAAGATGGTGGTTTCTTACGTGGCCGACTGCTTTGTGGTCGATCTCTGTGTGGCACTGGCATCAAGTTTTCGAAAGACACATCGAGGTCTGCTTGTTCAATTGACACAATTACATTTTCATCAGTGATAGGTAAACAAGTACTACCAGCAATATCAGTATTGACATGTTGCTCATGCTGCTTATCTAGGCGAGTATTAGAATTAGATGCATTAATATTATCTTTATTAGCTGTATCAACAAGTTTAGCACTAGAACTATTTGAAATATCTGGCAATTGCATTTCTTTCAGATTAATTATGTCAACGGATTCGGTCACAGAAATCAACTGCAAATTCATAGCTGCATTAGGTACAGGTGGCTGTTCAATACTCGATCGCAGTGGCAAACAAGAATTTTCAATATTTGACAACATTTTGGGCTGAGAATCCAATGGCTCGGTTTACCTGAATGCCCTTGGCTCGGTTTATCTAACAGTTATGCAAAACCGAGCCAGGTTGAAAATTCGATTAAAAAACTTTATCATCGCTCAAATACATATCAACACTGTATTTTTTGAAATAGTTTCTCATATTACTAATATTACAATCATATTTACTATAAATAGTGTCAAATATGAAATACTCACTTTTCTTAATTGAAGCTAAACAAAATATAAGGTCTTAAAGCGAAAAAACGTTTTGTTACTACTCGAATGATTATAATTATACCACCGCGAAAATAATTGCTTAGCAACTGTTTTTAAAATATTCATTAGACTTTAAAATGAATAACTAATATTAAATAAATTGTTATAAATCGAAAGCATAATTTGATTTCGTAAAATTGCAATATTTAGGCGACCGGCTCGCTTTATCCGAAATGACCCTAGAATAAACAAACAGTTGGAATAACAGCAAACAAAAACTTTAAAACACTATCAAAAAAAATAAACATGGATTTAAATTATTTCAGATCTTAAATATAAAGTTTTTCTCTCCAGAAAATCTTATGTAATTTGTTTCTATACAATTTAAAAAAAATATAGTATTCAAATCCTTTTTTTGGAAAAGCCTAATACTTTACTGCTCACTTATAAAAAATGCAGCAGAAAAACTTTAGGAAAAAAAAATTAAGAAGTTAATGCATTAGAATACTAAAGAGAACAAATTAAATCAAGATGTTAATGTGTTCTCCTGTAAAGAGAGATAAATGATAGTTGATTTAATGACCATATAGAGTAAAGTAAGTTATAAATAGTGAGTGAATAGAATAAAATATGTAAATATGATAGTGTTACATTTGTATCATTAAGTTTATATGTAAATATAAGAGTTATGTTTATATCATTAAGTTTATACGTGAATGTAAGAGTTATATTTAGGGTTAGGACTATTGTATTTGTAAAAATTCAATACAATTACACATTACAATGCAATAATATTGTATTGTAACATTACAGAAACAATAAAAAAAATTTATTTTGGTATTGTATTGCTGTGATGAAAAACAATTACAATAATTATTGTATTGTTTTGATGAAAACAATACAATAATTATTGTAGTGTATTACTTTACATTAAAGTAGAAAAGCTAACGTATTTTAATGTATTTATTTTCATCTCTGATGAACTTACTATTATTTTTGCTATTTTTTATTTATGGATTTGCAATATATTGCATATTTTATTTTTTACATATTTAGATTTTGCATCACCTTTCTTGTTATGTATTTCTAAGCTCTAAATGGCCGCAAAATATTGCCTGTCTGATGATAGCCTTACTATTATGAAAAATAACATTCATAAATTATTTTGTTCAGCCCTTTTATTTTTTCCTCTTGGTTTTAATGCTGCAAAGGAACTTAAAATATAAACAAACAGTTAAACATAATAGTTCTTCTTAAATAAAAATGTTAATGTCTTTTATTACAATAACAATATATTGTTATTGTATTACAAAGACGAATTACAATACAATATTTATTGTTATTGTATTGGGTCATTACAATACATTTTTTTTTCAGATATTGTTATTGTTTTATAAAGATGAATTGAAATACAATATTTATTGTTATTGTATTACAGAAATACAATAGTTGAAAATCACAAGTATTGTTATTGTTTCTAAATTAAGTTAATACAATAACAATAATTATTGTTACTGTTATTGTTTTCATTACAATTACAATAGACCTAACCCTAGTTATATTTATATCATTAATTAAATTAGATCTACTTTATATTCAAGTGGATTTAAACATGTAGAGAATGTGAAAAATAAACATAGAAAAACTTTATCTAAGTTTATATTTTTTATTTGTATAAAACATAGACTTTATTAAAGTAACATTTAATTTATTGATAAATAATATAAAAAAATAAGGAACTTGAAAGTGTTTCTTTTTTTTCTCATGTTTTGCTTTGCTCTCAAGATTTTTTTTCTCTCTTTAGGTGATGTTAAAAGTAGCTGCCGAATTACAAACATTATTAGTGGTTATTATTTAAAGTCTGGAATAAATCAACCAAACATTAAAAAATTAGGGGAATCTGACAATTTAGCTCTTTGCAAAAAGCTTTCTTGTAAAGAGGATATATATGACTTTGGCTTGTTTGATGGAAAACAATGCTATGGTATTCTTTGCCTCCACAATACTGACAAAAGATGTATGCTTAAAAGAGATGGAAATGCAGATTACACAATTTTTAAAATACATGCTCAGTCATCGCCAAAAAGAAAAAAGCATGATAGATGTAAGTAATAAAAATCCTTTGTGTATGGGTTGATACTAAGTGTGCATATTCATCTATTTTTGATCAATGAACACATTAAAACATTAAACTGTGTAAAGACGAATGTTAATTTGAATAGTTTTAAGAATTAAAATGCATGCATACTAAGTATGCATACCCAGATGTAACATATGCATGCCAAGCATGTCCAATAATAAAGTTAGAGCAGTTTGCATATCTACAACAACCTTTAAAATAGCATATAGTAGTGCTGAAGTTGCAATCTGCACTAAAGTTATTAGACGATAAAATTAGAGTAACTTTAGTATTTATATATTTAAGTTTTAAATTTAGAATCCATTTGAAATTAAAACAATCAATCTACATGAAGTTTTGTATTTTAAAATTTGTTAACTTGTTTCATTTATTTGTTTGAAATTTTTATAACTTTTATTCTTTATCAGGCTTCTTTTACCAGGTCTAAAGTAATTACTTTTACAGGCTTGGTCATATTTAGGAAACCACTAAAAAAGTTTATTAATAAACTTTTTTAGTGGTTTCCTAAATATTTATAAATAATTTCTTAATTTGATTATAAATATTTAATTTTAATTAACAACTTCATCTTTATCCAATCCCAATCTACCTTAAACATATTTGTAAGCAATCTACTCTTAACATTGTACTTGTTACATAATTGTAAGCAAGTGTTTAAAATGCTGCCAAGAAACAATTCAAAAAAAAGGTAACATTACTAAAGTTTGCCATTACAAATGTATCAATGTTATTAATATTGTTATTATAATATAGGGGAAACTAAGGTAAAATAGGGTATTAGGATAAAATAGGGTTTTGCAAATGCAGAGCCTCAAAAATGATAGCAAATGATTGGATTTGAAGTAATACAATATAAGACAAGGTCATTTTGATCTATAGTTCACTTTTTTTGCATTATTATTGTTACAAGGTAAATACAAATTTATAAATGTTTTTCTTTAAATTTTTTTAAGAAACTTGTATTTAATAATTGAAGCTTTGAACTAAAACTTTTATTATATCTGAATAATGTTTAATTACCAACAAACAATTTTCATATAACAATAAAATCCCAGTTTCAATTATAATTATTTTCAAGTAAATTTGTATTAGTTTTGATAATTTTTTTACTCTAGAAGTTTTTTTAAAGTACGTTTTACCCAAGTTTCACGTATAAATGTCTGTTATAAAATATGTATGAATGTTTTAATTAGTTTATTTAAAAATTTTTTAATAAATTTTATAAATTATAGTAGTCAAAATAAAAATTTAAATGTGTTTGATTGAGACATTTAAACAATTGTACCACTCTAAACATTTTTTGAGTTTAATTTTATATTTAACGTATTATTTCAAGTATGCAATAACTAATAGAATTAAACATTGTAAAATAATAATAATGCAGTTATATTTTTAATAGAAAAGAAATATATACCTTTAAATAATATTACGTATAAGTTACATATAAAATCAATTACAAAAAAAAGTATAAAAATCTTATTGCACAAGGTTTTTTTAAATTTGGCATAATTCAATTTTGTAAAAAGAACATATCAACCTCATTGTTATAAACTTTTTTTAAATTTTCACATGTATATACACAGTATGTAGCATAGCTGCAATGTTTCTGCAGCATATTTTCTATATATTTGGTATGTTATTATTTGAAACTAAATTACCGTATTCCTTTTAAACTAAATTATTGTATGCTCATTTGTAGAAAAATCTTTATAAATATTTTTAATTTTTTTAGATCATAGTACAAAGAAAAATGGTTATCAAATAAGTAATAATTCACTGCAAATTCCATTGAAAAATAAGTTTGTAGGGAATAGAACATTTATTATTCAATCACATAGGACTACTAATGTGCATAAAGAAAATAAACAACTTCATAGGAAACATAAAAAAAGGAGAGAAAAACGAAAAGCACAAATAGATGCTGGTAAACATGCTGTGTTCCAGAATATGTTTTTATACAACAATCAAACTGAACTTTTAACTAAAAAACAATTAACAAAAAAACCATATTTTTCTACTCTCACTTCACTTAACCCTAATTTTAAACTAGTCTCATATTCAAAACCATTTAATGTTTATGGTTTTTCTACAAATCAACAAAACCCACCTAAAAAGTTATTAGTTGTTAATCCTAGTTCGAATGAAGTTTCTTATTCAATGCCAAGTTTTGTTTCAAAAGAAGTACCATCTCAAAATCCTGCTTTAATCAATTCTTACATTCACCCAGAAACATTATCAAATGGGGAAAAAATGTTGTATTCGTTCACTTATCCACCACTTACAAATAACTACAATAAAGATTTATCCACAGCTAATTTTGTTATACAAGAAAGTCTATCCAACTCAAGTAATCTTTTGGGAGAAAGTAATGTAAATAAAAGGATGAATATTGATTCAACTGCATTTTCTAGTTTTAATGAAGATCAGCATCAGCCATTTCTGAATAATTTGACAAAATCAAATAATCTTTCAGAAAAAAAAGATAATCTTATAATACCACCAGTCCAAAATGAAATAGTGCAAAAAGCAGTTCAATCCAGTAATTATGGTAGCCAAAATTTTAATAACAGAAAAGGAATAATATCAGATGTGCAACCTTTGAGAGATTTTCCTACTGATACAGATTTAGCAGTTGAAGAAAAAGATATTATCCCCAGTCCTGATGAGCTTAGAAAATTAGATGATCAAACCATGGCTGCAAAAGATAGTGTTATCGATATTCCATTTTCTTCTAAGAATCAACTACAAGATTTACCAGTTCTACAGAAAGGTTTGTTTAACGCTTCAAAACATACGCAAGCACAAACATCAAATGCAACACTCACACGTCTATATACACCAAAAAAAACTTATCAAGTTCTTCTTCAGCAACGTAAGATCACAGGACACTCATTATACCATCATATTCCTTCTATATCTCATACAGAAGAAAGTGTTGTTAGTGATACTGATAAAAAAGAACCAAAGTTTATTACTGAAAATTCAAATGTAAAATCTACCATCTTAAAAAATTCAAATGTAAAATCTAACATCTTAAAAAGTAGGTTTAGTAGTATTAACAATCGCGATATGGTTCCCAGACCATCAGAAAATATTGAAAAGCTGATTCCTGAAAATTTTCAAAAGTCAGAAGTCCAAAGGCTGTTAGGCCCTTTAGATCCTTTTAGTTTTCCAAATAATTTTAATCCTAGTAATTCATCAATTTTAAAATTTGGAAACATACATAATGTGACATCTGAAACAGATGACACTGATGAATACATGATGCTTGATGCTCAACATTTAGGATTCCAAACTGCAATATCAAATGATCATAATAAAAATTATGACATTTTAAATTCAGGTAACAGTGCGAGAATCTTAAATGAGGTTTACTTAATCATATTGCTATTATCTAAAACGTTAAAATATTTATTGACATAAAAGCTATTTTTGCAGTTAAATACTTCTTTATAATTTCACATAAATTTATTTATTTTCAGTTTTAGTAGATAAACAAAATTTTCTAGGTAATTAAACTTTTTTTTAATAAAAAATACCAAGTTAAGAAAACAAGAAACGCTTTAACATATTACTGTCTGACATTAATAACAGCAACATATGGTTACAAAGTCACTGTACCTTTTATTGTTATGCAAACACACAAAGATGTTTACAACAGAGTGTATACTATTAACCTTAAATTTCAATTTACATTACAATATGTTTACAACAGGGTGTTACTGTTAACATTTAATTTCAAATTACATTACAATATGCAGTTAGAACATTAATTTCGGTACATATCAGTTACTTATTATTTAACAAGATTACTAACAACGCTATCTTCTGATAATATGACTGACTCAAACTATTGATAAAAAAATATATAATACAGATTTTTTATAAAGTGTCTCATAAAAGTGAGATGAATCTTTTATGCACTTATTAATTATTTAATAAATTTAAAAAATGTGATGTTTTTTTAAAAAAAATACAGGCTGTGTAAATCCAATTGGAATAAGTCAGCCCGCTTTAATTAAAGACTTCCAGTTTAGTGCATCATCCTCTATGGAAAATTTTCCACCTTCAAAAGCAAGATTGTTACTGAAAGAAAATGGAGAGGGTACATTTTTAACTCTTTTTTTTTTTTAAAGTTTTTTACAAGATAGTTTTAAATGGTTGTTTACCTTTTTATTTTAATAGGAGAAAAAGAATTTACTAATTTATTTTAAAACAGTCATGTTTGTAATAATAATTATACTTAATTTAAAACAAAATTTTTTGATTTTTCAGAATATTCAGGGTCATGGTGTTCTTCAGCGAATAGTAAAATGGAAAATATGCAGCCATTTCTACAAGTTGACTTAAGAAAGCGCACAATGTTTTGCAGACTTGCAATTCAAGGGGATGACAATGTCAGAAAATGGGTGAAAAAGTTTAAAGTACATTATAGTGATGATGGTGTCAAATGGGATCCATACAGTGAGGAGGGTGTAGCAAAGGTGAGGAGGGTGTATCAAAGGTTTTTTTTTTGCAAAAGTTGTATATGCGTTAGTTTAAACTAATAACTTTCAATTATTAACAACAAAATTTATATAATTTGAAAAAGTTCAAAAAAAAAATGATTTAACAATTTTTAAATCTGCTTGTTTAAAGAGAAATAAAGAATTGTAGATCATTTAAAATTATTCAATATTAATTTGTACAATAATCCAATTGGTTATATAGTAAAAAAAAAAAAAATTAGCATTATGGCTGTTTTAATGTTTATATAATGTTTCAAAGTTGCGCAACATTAGTGCTAATAAGTATTATAACACTTTGTTAGATATTTATGGGTAATGAAGATGAAAAAGATATAACATTTCGAACACTTAAAAATCCTGTAATTGCACGATATGTTAGGTTTAAACCTATACAATGGGAAGGTGACTCTCCTTGTATGAGAGTCGAGATGTTTAATGCTGGAGTGCAAGGTAATGGTTAATGATAACTTATACTATAGAAAATGTTTTTAAATCTTTTGTATGTGTGCTATTTGATATAAATGATATTTGTACCAAATCTTTGTGTTGCAAAATTGAGCATAAACATCTGTAATGATACTGCAAAATTTTAAATATTTTTGTAAAATAATCTATATATTTTAAATAGTTATTGTGGGCTTGAGTACATTCATCAACTGACTTTGATTTTATTATAGTTAGCATATCAAAAATCAATTAGTGAGCAACTATATTAGTATATGCCAACTTAATACAGAGTAGGAATATATATATATATATATATATATATATATATATATATATATATATATATATATATATATATATATATATATATATATATATATATATATATATATATACATATTAAATCTTTAACACTTTCTGATTCTGACATAATTAAACTGACATAGATAAGTTTACTAAAATAAATAACAATAAAAATAAGCATAATAATACTTAATGACTAAAACTTCAAAGTTTCTTCCATAAATTAAATGTTCTATAAGTTAAAGTCTATGTTTCAAAACTAAATAAAAAAATTCAATAAATATTTTTAATTAAATTCATTAGCGATTTATTTGTGTTTCAGTTGCTAAAAAAAAAATTGCTTTTATTTATTACATTTATTTTTTAACAAGCTTTCTTTTATTTTATCTCTTGTTTATTAAACTTGTGGCTAAATCTTAAAAACAGCATCATTTTTGCTGAAATTGAAAACTTAAGTCTTTTTTTTTTAGCAATCTTTAAGTTAATTACTAAGCCACAAATTGAACAATGTATTCAGTCGCAGCTTTAAAGTTGCTTTTATTGGCTAGAAAAAATAGGGAGATTTTAATAAACCAAATGTCTTTTAAATAACTTAACACAGGGTTCCCGCTCCTCTTTAAAAACCTTAAATGTCCTTAAAAAAAAAAACTCCTTAAAAGTCCTTAAATAACCTTAAAAAAAGTTAAAATTTAACTGCTCTCCTTAATTTCTCCTTACTTTCTTTTTTTTTATCATCTAGGAAATTTTATTAAAGCAAATGGATTATACTTATCCATAGAGAAGCATAAAGTTACTTCTTTGATGAGTTAAAATCCTATACTTTCGTTTTATATATATATATATATATATATATATATATATATATATATATATATATATATATATATATATATATATATATATATATAAATATATATATATATATATATATATATGTCACAGAAAAGTGTGATTATTTTTTTGACAAACTGTTGATGAAGCTTGTTACTTTCAAGAAAATTACATATATATACATATATACATATATATATATATATATATATATATATATATATATATATATATATATATATATATATATATATATATATATATATATATATTTATATATATATATATATATATATATATACATATACATATATACATATATACATATATATATATATATATATATATATATATATATATATATATATATATATATATATATATATATATATATATATGTATATATGTATATATGTATATATGTATATATGTATATATGTATATATATATATATATATATATATATATATATATATATATATATATATATATATATATATATATATATACATTTTAATATAATATAATTGTTTTGATTTAATATAATTGTTTTCTCCTTAATTCTCCTTACTTTTTCCGCCAAAAATTTGTTGTTCGCGACCGAATCTCCTTAGATATTAAGAAAATATCTCCTTAAATCTCCTTAAAATCTTTAATTTTAGCCCCAGTTTTAATAGTGGGAACCCTGTAACACCAACAACAAGCTTTTTGCAGTTTCTCTTTTAATGATAGTATCATGATAAAAATACTTCTAAACTGTGCAAAATAGATTAACTCTTGGAAGGTCATCCAGTTGTTAAAATCTTCTTCAAAACCACACAATGTCACAAAAAAAAAATGGATTTCATCATCTGTCTCCCAGATAGCTGATCCTTGCTAACTGCCTTAAGAGAGTTATTATCACTTATCAGAAAAATATACTTGGTCAGTGGCATCTATGTTATTTGCTGTAACATACATGGCACTGTTGTAAAATTAGTCAACCACCCTGTAAAGTTGAAGATGAGTCTACTACTACTACTACTACTACTACTACTACTACTACTACTACTACTACTACTACTACTACTACTGCTGCTGCTTCTGCTGCTGCTGCTACTACTACTTTGTTAATGGCAGTTTAATAATATTTTACTTTTAGATTTTTAAATTATACTTTTGGTTGGATTACGATTGCCTGCCCAAACCAAATCCCTCAGTCGATATATGGACACATATATCGACTGAGGGATTTGTTCTAACTGGCACATGTTCTAACTATTTAAGTCAGTCCATGTATGGACACTCCTCACATGTTCTACCTATTTAGATCAGTCATTGTATGCACACTCCTCACATGTTCTCTTTATTTAAGTAAGTTGATGTAAGGAAAAAAATGAAAAAACAAACAAAAAAAAACTAGAAAAAAAAAACAAAAAAAAAATGAATAAAGCAAATAAGCGAAAAAATTGTGTAAACAAACACTTATTGCTTTGTAATTTGAATTGCGATTTTTAAAGTAAAAGAAATTCAATTATTTACTTTAAACGAAATCATATTAGTCGTTAACTGTTGTTGTCAATGAAAATAAAAAATCTGCTTATTAATAACAATAATATTGCTGTAATAATATTAATATATATAATAATAAAATAATAATATTAAAATGTAATATTTTTATTTTAGTTTTTGTTATTATTTTTTGAACTCTTAATTATTTATACCTTTAAGGACTTGATAACTCTGTTTTGCGATCTACCATCCCTTCTGTTCATTTTGGACTCGTAGTAGATCTTGATTTTGAAAAAATGGATGAACTTATAGCACTAGATAAATCATCATTTGGCAACAACGGATTTTTACATGGCGGTGCAAAAATATTTGACACTCACAGCTCATGTAGGCATGCGGTGCAAATTCCAATAGGCTCTGATATTGTCATTGATGGAAGTGTGATGAAAGTTCATCCACGTAAAGCTATTTCTATTGCTCTTTGGATACAGTTAAATCGTGTTGATGGTGTTCATTCAATTTTTGATACAGTTGGCAGAAACTCAAAGCACAATTTAGGGCAGTTTCATTTTGAAATTGTTGGTGGTGATGTCAGATGGTTTCACAGAAATGAAACTGAAAGTGAAATTTTTAACTTAATTACAGGTAGGTGTTATATACATTATGTCTTAGTATTCAATAAAGAGATCCTTCTAGAATAAGTTTAATTTTTTGATGGATAGTTCCATCATTTTTACCTATATTATCATTTATCCTGAAACAATTATAATATTATTTAAAAGTTTCCAGTTAGTTTCCAGTTCCCTTTTATCTTGAACTTTAAACTTTTTTTTTCATTCAGCTTTAATTTTTTAAAAGAGTTACAGCTTGTATTTAATTATATACATTTATATTTATAGCTTCTCTAAAAATTGCATTAAAGGGGCTTCTTTTTTTGATTATGTAAGTTTAAAAAATATGATGTCTAGAATTTCATTTTCACATAATGACTGTCAATCTCCATTTTTGGGTTTATTAAATTGAATTTTAATAAAGTCTCAAACTAGTGCAAAGTTTAAGGCCATTAAAAGTGGCATTATATAATAGATGATATATATATATATTTATATATATACATATATATATATATATATATATATATATATATATATATATACATATATATATATATATGTATATATATATATATGTGTATATATATATATATATATATATATATATATATATATATATATATATATATATATATATATATATATATATATATATACATATTTATATATATATATTTAAATGTATATCATAAATTTAAAACTTTAAATGAAATAATGTGCTATTTTTATTAGAACAAAAACTTATAAAGTCGCATGAATGGAATCATATTGCTGCAACGTATGATTCAAAGACTGGTGCTACAATTATATATATCAATGGTACTGAACAGGTTCGTGGTAAAGGACAGGGCCTAATCTCAAAGGACTGGTCTGAACATGTTGGAATTGGGCAACATAAAGGTGTTAGGTTTTTGGACGGACAAATTGATGAGTTTAAAATTTATGATTCAGCAATTACTGCTGAGCATGTTGATGAATTAGCATCCAAATGTGACTTTTCCAGATATTGTAAGGAGATCATCTAATTTTTTTTTTTCTTCTAAATTTGTAGAAATGATAAAAATGAGAAATATAAAATGTTTTATTTTTTTTTTAATTTTTTAACATGTATTAATATTTATTAAAGATTGCGGGCAAACATTAACTGAAGAAACTGGATCAATATTTAGTCCCTCCTATCCAGATACTCAAAATGGTCCTGTTGAATGCGTATGGAATATACAGGGCGATATAGGAGAGACTGTTTCACTAGACATGTCTCAATTTAAACTTGGTTACAAAAGTGATTGTGGAAAAGGAAACTTAGAAGTTAGAGACAAAAATTCAGTAATAGGTGTTTATTGTGGAGCATCTATTACTCCACGGAGGATATTGTCTCATTCCAATCAATTAACTATAAAGTATTCTACAGATGGTGCATTCACGGGTGAAAAGTTTAGGATTGATTTTAAAGGTAAAGTTTTTCTTTGATTTTGAAATTTATTTTGAAATTGAATAATTATTTATACCAAAAAAGCAAAGGAAATCTATTTTTAAAATAGTTTAAGTTTATTGTATTAAATGAAAGTGTATGTGAGCCTCAGAAGATGGCTGTTATAAGTTGATGACCTTAATGTTTAAATAGGTAAGTCTAAAGCTGTTGCCATTTGTGCTTCTAAAGTTTCTCAGATGTTAGGTTTTAGAGACTTTTGGAAAACTTTTAACATTAATTTTATTGTCATTAATTAAAGCAATTCAAATATATCATCTCTCATACATGGGGGTCTGATCCTATTACCTCTCCAAAGAATAAAGTGGTACTACTTGCAAAAAACCTTTTTCGCTAATTTATCTCTGAACCTAATGACCTCATTCTTTTTTTCATGCTAGAGAAACAGGCTAATCCATTGTTAGTCATCCCAATCACTCCAGCTTTTGTAGCTAAAGTTATTTCCTGACATATAGAATACTTTTGCTCTTTTCTTATGGTGCATCTATAAAAGTTTTTTAAAGTTATTGAATCAGTTTTGCAGTTTTATTTGATAAATAACTTTTTTCTATGGAACAACAAGGTTAAATCTTGTATTTATCCTTGTACAGAATATTGCTGTCATATTTAGGCTGGTTCTTATAATGATGCAAGTTCTTGTGCATGATGCTTAAATTGTAATTTTTGAAAAATGAATTTTAAAGATCAAGAGAGCTATTGGAAGTTTTGAAAATAATTTTTTTTAGTAAAGTCATTTCTTTTGAAAATTAAAAAAAATCTATTTTAACATTAGATGTTGTCTACTTTTAGAATAAAATAAACCCAAAGATTTATTCTTAAATAAAACTTGATAACAGCATGCAAGCCAGAGGGTTTTCATAGATTTGTATTTCTTAAGAAGAGTTGTCACTCTGTTTTACATTCTAGTATTAAAAGCCATTTTTATCAAAACTTTGGTAACAATAAGATCTCATTCCTTTAAGTTTTCAATGACTTTTACAGGTAGAATTCCCTGTACATAACTGAATAGGTTTAATAGATATACCTTGTCATGGTTCACATGTTTTGCTTACTTGCTTTCCTATTTGTACTTTATTGAAATGTCATCTTGGCTATCTTTCATTCCTATCTTCTTATTCTTATCTTTCATATCACTATAAAAAAAAAGAAAAACTTATTTCATGATCAATTTAAGGAGAGCTCTGAGATTCAAAATATAAATTAATATAAATTAAAATATTATTTAATTGACAAATAACTTTTAGACTAAACTGATTCTTCAGCTGAGTCAATTATATATATATATATATATATATATATATATATATATATATATATATATATATATATATATATATATATATATATATATATATATATATATATATATATATATATATATATATATATATATATATATATATATCTATCAAAACTTGAAATCTTTTTATATATAAACACTGAAAATTTCTTTTTCATTTAATTTTTGTCACTTCTTTATGAATTTTATGCCTTTTTTTTTTCTTTACTTTTTTAAACTTTAGTTTTGACTTTGACGTTTTTAAAAGTTGAAAACAAGACAATATCTTCTTCTGCATCTGCTCTGGTTTTTATTCAAATTGAAATAAAGATGCACCAAGAATTACACCAAATTGAATTTAAAAAATTTATTGATTAAATTTTTGAAAATAAAATTTTAAAAATACATAAAATTTTTTTTTTTAAGTAAAACTTTTATAAAAATAAATTATCTTTAAAACTAAGTTTTTGAAATTGAATTTTTTTTTTAAATTTAAGTCAAATTTAAATAAAATTTAATAATACTATTTTAAAATTTAAATACTATTTTTAAGATAATAAATTTTTAAAATAATTTGAATATTATTTTTGTATAATTTTGATATTATTTTAAAATAACTTGAATACTATTTTTAAAATAATTAATTTTTAAAAATAAATTATTTAAATAAATTTTAAAATAAGTTATTTAAAAAAATCCCAAATATGCTCAATTATATTCAAAATTGGACTCTGCGGTGGCCAGTTCATCAATTCCAGTACTCCTCCCTCTGCCATTTCATTTAAATAATTTTTTGCCTCTCGGGAAAAATGTTTTAAGTCATTGTCCTGCTGCAGAATAAAATTATGACCAATTAGTCTCATTCCGGACGATACAGTGTGGTGCCTTAGGATATCCACATAACGTTCCCTGGTGAGTCGCCCCCCTATTTTGATCAAATCACCTACTCCAGGTGAAGATAAACAGCCCCAAACTTGTAAAGAGCCTCCTCTGTATTTAATAGTCGGGTTTAAACATTTGGGCTGATAGGCTTCTTCAATTCTTCTTCAAACATATTGACGTCCTTTTGTTCTAAAAATTTCAAACTTGGACTCATTGGTGTACGGAACCCGATTAAACTTTTCCTGGGCCCAATCTTTGTGTTGTTTCGCATATTAAAGTTGTTTTTCTTTATTGCAACACTGTAATAATGGTTTTCGAATTGCAACACACCCTCTTAATCCCGATTTAAGTAGGTGCCGTCGAATAAAAGAAGAGCTGACATTTTTCCCAGTTGCTGTGTTAATGTATTTTGCCAGCTCGGTTGATGCTTTTTTTGTATTTCTTAAAGATAGGGATTTTAAATATTTATTGTTATCTTTTGTTAGCTTAAGAAATCTACCACTTTTCTTTCCATCTTCAAGGGAGCTAATTTCTCTGATTTCTGTAACAGCATTCTTCGAATATCCTGTTTTGGATGTAGTTGTTATGACAAATCGTTTTAATAAATAAACAAACAAATCCCTCATGTTTCCTCATCAATTTTGTTTATTTATTCAAAATAATATATTCTTTCAACTTTTCTTATATATTATTAAACTTAAGTACGCTTTAAAAAAATTACATAGGAAAAAAATTGTAAATACATCTAATTATACAAGTGGTCTAAAACTTATTCACATTACTGTATATATATATATATATATATATATATATATATATATATATATATATATATATATATATATATATATATATATATATATATATATATATATATATATATATATTTATATATATATTTATATATATATATATATATATATATTTATATATAGTAAAAAAATATTTTAGTTAATAGGAAAAAAACCAAAAAGAATTCAGTTAATCATCAGTGCGTAGCATCTAAAACAATAGGAAATGTAACATTAGTTGGTGGAGTAAAAGCAGGAAATTTTACAGACCTTGGATCTGTTTCAAATATGGAAGATTGTAAAAACAGATGTTGTAATTTAGAGGAATGTCAAGTTGCTTTTCTCATTGATGATAGTTGTTATGCAGTAAAATGTGCTCGACCTCAATTATGCCAACCACGTAGGGCAAAATCAACTGCACTTTATCCTCAATTATTATATATTAAAAATCGAATCAGTAAGAAAGTTTTATAATCATTTTTTTTTAAATGATAATTAATAATATAAAATATTATAATCTAAATAATTAAAATAATAGTTAATTAGATTTAATTGTTAGTTAAACCTTTTTTTTTAACGTTTTTTATATTTTTGTTATAACGGTTGTTTAATTTTATTTTAAAATTTTTTAATTTTAGAGCTACCATTTTTAAGTGATCCCACAGATCCCAACATTAATCCATCAGAATCTGATATTCAACCACATAAACTATGTCCTCATGATGAAAAACTTGTCAATGTTACTTTAGTAGGAGGCATTAAATCTGGAAATTTCACATCTCACGGAACTGTGCAAAACTTTGAAGAATGTCTCCAGTACTGTTGTCTTATGAATAATTGCGATCTAGCATTTATGGTGAAACAAACTTGTTTTTCTTTAAAATGTGCAAACTCTGAGGTGTGCACTGTACGACCAGCAAGACCATCTGTTTACAATCCTACTGTCGCTTTTATTAAAAGAAATAAAGCTCTTTCAACATTTAAAGTTCCTACAGTGTCAAGTATTTATTAAATATTTATTTTTAATTTTAGGCTATTTTTTTTTTTTTTTAGCACATGCATACATACCAAGATCCATTAGGGTGATGCAGAAGGCAACAACTTAAAAAAAAAATCACCCACCACTCTCTAAAATAACACTCGATTGAAAAAATATTTGAACTAAAAAAAAAAAATAGAGGTTCCATAAAACTCTCAAACATTTAACTAATCTCTAACTTTATCATAAAAAGTACTTTACCCTGTGTCTCAAATGAATTGAAATTTTCCATATTTTTTTAAAAAACATCTTTTTTATGCATTAAAGCATAATATTTATTATTATTTCATTATTATTAACTTTTTATTTTGATTATTATTTTTGAAAATTTGTGAAGGTTTCTGTTTGTTTAAAAGTAGTTTTTAAACAGTTTTTTTCAGCTTAAAATAATTTTTATTCAAAAATATTCAGTTATTTTATTATATAAAACACATTTAGGAGGGAGGGGGCAATATACCATTTTTGAAATTTTTTTTTGAAGACCCCTAACATACATACATACATACATACATACATACATATATGCATACATATTTAAATATATATGGATGCATCTAACGCCCCCTACTTTCAAAAAGAGATTTTGATCAACTATAAATCTTTTAATTGATTCTTATATGCAACTCTGTTAACTTTTTCTAAAGTAATAAACTGGGTTTAAGGGGCCAACTCAAGTCTGAGTTTGCAATCCAACCTTAAATGCAGAAAAAAAAACCCAACATGAAATACTTATAAAAAGTTTATTAAAAAGTATATAATGTTAGGTCTCAAAAGTAGCAAAATTATATAAAAATCTAAAAGTTTTTTACAACTTTTTATTTAACTTGCTTTCTTGTTGGTTTATTTTTTTGGTGTCCTCGCAAAACAAACACAAGGTCAGCCGTAATAATAAAAGAAATTGTTAAAAAAGTAATTAAAACAAACAAGTAAAACAGACTTTAGTTAAGCGTAAATAAAAGAAATCGTTAAGAAAAGTAATTAAAACAAAAAATAAACAACAAACTTTAAGTGTTTTAGTTTAATGTAAATAAATAGAATAAATGTTGAATAATAAAAAAGATATATAAAAAACACTTTTTAAAAACAAAATTTTAAAAATGGACTAAAAAGTAAAAAATAAACTATTTCACGGGACCCAAGGACTTTGTGTATATACACAAACTGAAATATCCATTAAAGTCAATGACTGAAAATGTTGGGCACCAATAGAACGAGTTGTACTTAGTTGCCCAACATTTTCAGTCATTGACTTTAATGGATATTTTAGGTTGTGTAAGTCCTTGGGTCCCGTGATGTAGCTTATTTTTTACTTTTTAGTCCATTTTTAAATGCTTTTAAAAACATTTTTTAAATATATTTTTTTAGAAATCATTTTATAAAAATAAAAAAAGTGCAATTTTACAAGATTTTTGATTTTAGTTATCTTTTTCTGATGTTTTTTTATAAAATGATTATTATTTTATATATGAAATTTTATATAATTTTTCTTCTTTTGAGACCCAACATCACATACTTTTTAATAAATGTTTTTTAAAGTCATGTTAGATTTTTACTAAAAGTTTTACTTTTTTTACTTTAAAATAATTACTTTTTTTTAAAATGATGATTATTTTTGACATTGTATATAATTTTGCTTTATTTGAGAACCAACATTATATACTTAAAATTTTTTTTTTTTTTTTGAGATTTAGAGTCATGTTGTGAAATTCAGACTTGAAGTAGCCCCCCCCCCCTCCCCGCCTCCCTAAATCCAATTTGCATTTTTCAAAAAATTGAAAAAAAAAACAGTAAAGAAATTTAAAAATAAGCCCTGATCTTTTTTTTGAAAGTAGGGGGCATTAGATGCACATTGTTTTTATCTAGTTTTGGAAAAGACTGAAACAAGTTTAAAGACTTATTAAGGAAATTTTTAATAATTAATAAACTGCCTGCCCAAAACTTTTTACTCAATAAATATTTGTGTGTGTAATATACACAAACTCACACACATTTGTTGTATTTTGTTCTTATCATTACAGAAGTACCTGCTGTAATACCAAAAGTACTACCAATAGAAAGCAATAAAGCAGCATGTAAGGATATAAGATTGTCAAAAGTTCATCATGGTGTTACACTTAGTGGAGGCATAAATGCAGGAGAGTTTACAGATAAAGGTCATGTGGAAACAATGGATGAATGTGTTGAAAGGTGCTGTAGCTCTGATTCTTGCAATGTGGCGTTTGTTATAAAAGACACTTGTTTTGCAGTTAAATGTAAGTCTTACAATGACTGCAATCTGAAGTCTGCAATGTCTGAATACTACAATCCTAGAATTGTGTTTGTTAATTGGAGTCCTCCTAAAGATTTAGGTGAATCAGGTAAAGTTTCAATTTGATTTAAAAAATAGAATAAAATAGTATTCAATAAATTAGTTTTTTTTTCATACTATTTTATTGGTTACTTCAAACCTTTTCTTAATGGTTACTTCAAACTTTTTTTTGATAGTTACCTCAAACTTTTTCTTGATAGTTTCTTTAAACTTTTTCTTGATGGTTACTTCAAACTTTTTCTTAATGATTACACTTCAAAAAATTCATATTTATTTATTTTTATTATTATTTAGATTTTTTTTCATAAAAAGTGACAGATTCTTTTTCACCAAAAATGACCGATTTTTCACCAAAAGCGACAGATTCTTTTTTACCAAGTGTCAATTTCTTTTTGAATAAAACTGATGGATTCTTTCTTCTTTTTTAGATAAAATTAGCTTGAAAGTTCAGAAAATAAATTTTTGAAACAAATTTATTTATAAAATTAATTATAAATTATATATAATATTTATTTATAAATTTTTATAAATATGTTTATCAATGTAATATTTATTTATTTATAAATTTATTTATAATATTATATATTTATTTATAAATTTTAATAAATAAATATTACTGATTTTATTTATTTTTTATTCTGCAATATAAGAAAAACAAAATCTAAAAGTTTATAAACAAGTTGCAACAAGAACATATGAAATTTATTGATAAGTGTTTAAAAACGCTTATCCAAGATTAATAAATATGAGAATAACTTACAGAATAAATTGCATGCAAAATTTGCAAGCGCAATAAATAATTACTCAGTAAAAATGATAAAAAGAACTTTTATACACTTGTATAGTTCATTTTTACAGGATAAGTTTCAAAAGAAGACCAAAAGTTAACATGATACATGATAAGTTTCAAAGCAATACCAAAATTTCTTACTCTAGTTAAGTCAGTGGATTTTTTTGTTAGTGATAAGGATTTGTCCTCTCAGCCTCCTAGTTTTTTTGCACCCTCACTGGCGCTAGACATTTGTTAAAACTCAGACGCAGAAGTAGTAAAGTAACTTTTTTTGCTGAGTTGAATTTTTTGCTAATTTTATCTACTTGTTAACCACATTGCCATTCACTAATAACCAAATTGATTAATACTAATTTAATAACTGTGTAGTTAATTATATATCTATATTAAAAAGGTGTTAGTGAAATCATTTTTACATACTGTTAAATATATATTATTTGGCTATATATTTTACTATATTTGACATTGTTAAATGTATTAACTGAAATTTCCTTATTTATCATATAACTCAATATTTTATATTTTAATTATGAATAACTATGTTAGTAATGTTAGTTATAACATGTTAGTTATTTAATTATGAATAATTATGTTATTTATCTTATAATTCAATATTTTATAATTCAATAATTATATTATTTATAATTATCTTATAATTCAATAATTTATTTATCTTATAATTCAATATTTTATATTTTAATTAGGAATAACTATGTTATGTTAGTTATAAAATGTTAGTTATTTAATTATGAATAATTATGTTAATTATATTAGTTATTTAATTATTAATAATTATGTTAATTATGTTAGTTATTTAATTATGAGTAATTATGTTAGTAATGTAACTAATGTTAGTTTATTTTGTACTTTTTTATTTCAGTTCCATACTTGTATGAGGGGTGTTGGCACGATTTTGACATATCTGCATTTGCACTTCCACTTTTAGAGGGCACTAGTCCTATACTAAACACTCTATATAAGAAAAGACAAGATCCAGTAAATGATTGTTCTAGTGTTTCACAGAGTCGCGGCTATAAAGGTATTTATGTAAAAATGTTCAGTTAGAATATGCCCATGTTTTATTTATATTGTTTATATAAATATTATTAATTTAGATCCTAGTTATAATATATTTCTAAGGTATTTAAGACTTAAATATTAGTTATATATTTATATATCGTTGTAAAATAGTTGTATTTTAGCTAAAAAATACTTTAAAATAATATTTGAATTGGTATAAAAATTATGCATTATTCTTGCTTTTTCAATACTTAACATAAAATAGCATTGTTAAATACTCTAAAAGTATTTTTATCTCTTAAATTAAATATTATATATTAATATAAAATTAATAGCCACTTAATTAAATAAGAGAATGAGTTGTCACGAAGAAATATTTTCAATATAAATTATCTTTTTACTAAATTTACATTATTTTTTTTTTCTATATTTTTGTTTTCAATTTATCATTTCCCAGTTTTATTTTTTTTTATTATTCATTTTTTAGTATTCATTATTATCCAATTTATTCATTTTCCCAGTTTTTATTTAGTTTTTGCCATTCAAAATGGCGGAGCTTGTTTTAGTGGTCCAAATGCAGAACAAACATATAAACGTTATGGCAAATCTGATGCATGCAAAGAAGGAAAAGGAGGTCCATTTGCAAACAGTGTTTACAAATTATTTGATGATGGTATTATACTTTTTTTTGTAAAGTTTAAATAAAAAATATACATATGAGATATGTATTTTTTATTATAACAAAAAATGTGTTTATGTATATTTTATTATAATATAACATACAGAATATCTAATCAAATATATGTTTACATATATTTAACTATATTAGAAATTTATTTAATATTTCTGGTAATAATTTTTCTCATACATTAGTATTTCTGTTTATTAGTTTTAATGTACATTATGTTAGTATTTAAAAGCATCAATTAAAACTGTTTATTTACTATTACTTGTAATTAAAGAACTGTTTTATTTTTTTAAATTGTATTAAAATTCCTGATTATTTTTATTCATAAATTTACATATCTACAGTGATTTACATATCTACAGACAAACAGTTTTATATAAAAAAAATCTTTAGTTAAAATAGAATCAATGAGGCAAACATTTCATAAAATGCAAAATTTAGCAGTTTTATAAAAATATACAATTAAAAGTGTTAAAGATCAAACCTTAAAGTAGCACTAAGGTAATACTAAGGTAGCACTTTAATGACTTGTGGTACAAGCAACAAAAGTAATTAATTAAATTTAAAGACAAAAACTTTTAAATACATCTTTTAAAGCTAAGTTTACTTCATCAAGATTCACACTTAATAAATGTTTACAAATATTGACAATTTCAATATGAATAATAGACTCAAAAACATTTGTTATTTTTATTAATTGCATTTGTTTTCTTTACTGTTTGAATAAATATTCTTTTTTTGGATTCTTGAAGTATTCTACTTTTGGATTTAGCAAAGCACAGACTCAGCAGATACACTATCTGAACTCCTGTTCAGTGTTGCATTTGCTGTGCTTCTGTTACTGAGAATTTCCTTACTATTACCTTACTTACTAAGAATAAAATTTACAACCTTTCAGATATTTAGATTACTTAAATTTATGGTCTCAGTGTAGACTGTAAGAATGCTAAATTATTTGCACAAACTTTTCCTTTAAGTATTGATGTCCGTTTTATATATAGCACACACAGTTGGAGTATAGTGAATAAGATGCTTGAAAATTTAAAGCAAACTAAATGTTATTTGTTGATAAATGTAAGTGGTATTTTATCATAACTTAAATCCAACAGTAGCCTTTTTATTTGTTCAGTAAAATATTAAATTCATACAAAAACTTTAAATTCAAAAAAAGTTTTTTTATCAGTAAGATAAAAGTCTGCAAGGTCTTGTTAAAATAACAATTTCTTGTAGATTATATAAAATAGTTTTATATTAATTAATCAAACCATATTAATTAGTAATAGGATATTTAGCACAATTTTTTCTTTATTTTTTATTTTTGTTTCCTTTTTCTGCACTTGAATACTTTTGTGGAGTGATTTTTATACTTTTTAAAGAATTTTTCTTTTGAGACCTCTTTTCTTTATTTTTATATTATTCAAGGAATTTTTTTTCTCCTGTTCAATATTTGTAGTAAAATAATTTGTACATAAATAAAATATTTCATTTACAATTTTATATTTAAATAGGATCTGTCATTGCTCTTGGATGCTGGGCAGATTTGCAAGATCGATCATTTCGTAGAATGGAGTCAAATGACCCATTACTTTTTGACAGCTTTGAATCGCGCGCTGATCCAATTGGAACTTGTGCTAGAGTGGCAACAAAAATGAAAATTAAGTATTTTGCAATGCAAAAAGGTGGTCAATGTTTTGTAGCAAAAGACAAACAGAAAGTTAACTATAATAGGTACTCACCTTCTCGGAAATGTAAATATGGTTTAGGAGGGCCCATGGCTAATGATGTGTATATGCTAAAGCTTAGTAAGTTTGTACACGTATTAAATATTGAAATTTTTTTTTCTTTGGTTGCTTGTTTACTTAACAATTTTAAATTTTTAGTAAACCAAGTTATTTAATTTATTATTATTGTTGATCAAATTATTTTATAATGGTTTGTTATAATTATCATTCAAAGTTAATAGCCTTATAATTATTTAGTTGCTGGAGCTTAAATTTCATTAAAGCTCCATTAGCTATTAGAAATATTGGAGTTAATTGTTAATAAATGAAAGTTTTAAGTTTATATTTGATAATAAATCATTAGTATTTCAAATTCAGTTTTAATTAACCCTAAAACCCTGTCTTAAAGTTGGTTTAGCAACCAAGAGTTAAATTAAAGGTTGTATAATGGTAGACTTTAACAACTAAAAGATGTACTAAAGTTTGTATAATGACAGACATTAGGGGAAAAGACTTTATTTGAATCAATTTTAAAATGATTATCTTGAAATTGCAAAAATGATTCATCATGAGTCTCTGATATGGATAATGAGGGATTTATCTCGAAATCGTTATAGAGAAAATCTTCCTAAAATTTAGTTAGAAAAAATCTTAATTAATTTTTAAATTAGAAAAAATTCAAAAAAAATTCAAAATTCAAAGTTGAAGTAGCTTAATCAAGATTTTGATTTCAGAAAACAAAAAAAAAGAAGCGAAGAATAATGAATAAACAATTGCTACCCCATCCCAAACCCTAAGTCAATGTAGCAGCACTCCTTTGCGGAAGCAGGCTATAAGATAGTCGATGCATTTACTGAAGCCTTACCATTTTTGAAATGATAAGGCTTCAGTAAATGCATCAACTACAAAACACCTTGATAAACAAGGCTTTATAACTCCAAAACAAACCTTGACAAACAAGGCTGCTGCGCAGAGAAACAAGTTGAACATGGTACTACCAGAGACATAGTTGGGATCAAACTCAGAAAATCTTGCTTATGAAGCGAGTGCTCAACCGCTACACCACAACCGTATTAATATATATAATAATATAAAACATACTAATACTTAAAATAAACAGATTTATTAAAAAAAAAAATATTTTTAATAAATGAATAAATGTTTTTAAATACTTAATTACTAACTTAGTTTTTGTTCCTGTGTAGACTTTACAGATAATCCAGATGTAATAAACAAGACTAAAGTTCAACTCCCTCAAGATGATATTTTTCCTGGCGAAACTGTATACAAAGAAGAAATAGTTGGAAATCATTATATTCGTTATCTTTACAAGGCAACTCCACCAATGAATAATGTAACTCTTGCATCTGCAATAAATGCTGGAACTTTTGAAGATAAAGGAAAAATGGATACAATAAGTGAATGTATTAAAGCATGTGGAGTTTCACCAGATTGTAATGTTGCCTTTATGCTCAGTTCACAATGTTTTAATGTTCATTGTTTTTCTGATGAAACTTGCAGAACTAAGCCTGCATATTCCACAATATATAAACCAGAACTTTCATATATCAAACATAGGGTTATAAGAAAACCCAGGAATAAAAGTAACTTTTTAAATTTTTTTTAATATACATATTTAAATCTTTTCTATATATATATATATATATATATATATATATATATATATATATATATATATATATATATATATATATATATATATATATATATATATATATATATATATATATATATATATATATATATATATATATATATCGAGCTGGGATAGCTCAGTTGGTTAAAGCGCTGCTAAAAGTTCAGATTAATTATTGGCCATAGCAGCAGGGTTGCAGGTTCAAATCTCAGCTCCGCCTTCTCAGCGTATGAGTATTACTTCGGTACGAAGGGAACTTTTCTCGATTAGCTCTGCTATTACGATGTTTCCTTCTCAACTAGTAAATAAATAATCTAGTCGAGTAAATGAAAATTTTTATTATATATATATATAAATATATATACATATATATATATGTATATATTTATATATATATATATATATATGTATATATATATATATATATATATATAAATATATATATATATATATATATATATATATATATATATATATATATATATATATATATATATATATATATATATATATATATATATATATATATATATATATGATTAAGTAATGTTGACATAATGCTTACGTATTAATTATGCAGAAGTTATTTTATTTTAAAATGTGTTAATTACTTTAATAATATCATGCATCAAAACAAGTTCATTTTATTTAAACTTTATTGACTTATGAGTTACTTATTGTGTTATTATTTACTTATGAGTCACTTATTTAGTTATTTAGCCATTGGCCAGGTGAGTGTACATTCTTCACCTTAACGTTTTGGTTAGGGGAGTTTTCTTTTAATAAATTTTTAACTACTTTAACAAATTTAGTTTTAACTTTAACAAGTTTAGTCAACTTTAACATATTTTTTTAGTAATATTTTATTACTTTATGTTCCTAATAGGATTGGCTGTGGTTTTAATTAAATAAAATTAATTACATATTTGCCTTCATTTCTCAAAATAAATATCATTTACAAGTGTAAAAGGTTGTTAAAAACAAGCGCCACAGGCACCCATGAATTTTCTAGTATATATATATATATATATATATATATATATATATATATATATATATATATATATATATATATATATATATATATATATGTATGTATGTATGTATGTATTAGGGTGTCCCAAAAAGCAACATTTTAGAAAAATATATGCTGCCACTCTCTTAATGTATTATATATGATATATTTTTTGAATCAAAAACATTTCTAGGGGTCCCTCAAGACTCTTAAACATATAACGAGTTCCTAATATTATCACAAAAAAATTCTGTTGGTCTCAAATGAAGTGAAATCATACAAAAATTTATTTAAAAAAAATATTGTCAAAAAAATTGGTAAAAATGCACTTTTTTTATTAAATTAATAAACTTCATTTTTTATGCTCTTCAATTCAAAATATTTATTAATATTTTAAATTCAATTTATAAAGTTACCATTTTTGAAATTTTAATATGGTTTCGCTTCATTAGAGATTTAACATTATACACTTTTGAAGTTTTTTTTTATAGTATTAGGAACTCGTTATATGCTTAAGGGTCTTGAGAGACCCCTAAAAATATCTTTTCTTCAAAAATTAAAAAAACAACTTATTTTTTTATCATATAGAACACATCATGGGTGTGGCAGCATATATTTTTCAAAGATGTTTTTTTTTTGGAACAATTAATTTTCAATTAATTAATTTATTTATTTTAAAAAGTTAATACTTATTCAATATTAAAACAAAACATGATAAATTTAATTGTGTTTTTTTAAGCTGAAATTGCTGTCAAAGACAAAACATGCAAAGCAATATCTGAGCATAACAATGTAACATTTATTGCTGGTATCAATGCAGGAAACTTTTCCGATATGGGTCATACTACTACTATGGATGATTGCAAAGCAAGATGCTGTCATGACAAAGACTGCAACATTGCTTTTAAAATTGAAGATGATTGTTATGGAGTTCGGTGTTACAGCAAATCTAGTTGTCAGATGAGACCTGCTAAAAATGCTTACTTATTCAATCCTCAAATGGCAGTTATTCGAAAAATTAATGATTCATTGGAACAAGCTGTGGAAGAGAGTTAGTGTTTTTTATTGAATTTAATTTTGCATTTAATAATTTAATCCTGAAGGTAAAACAAATAGATCTTTGTTACCATTCTTAATTTACACTCATTGATTGCTTGTCTTAATAGTTACTTACTGTTTGTTTTAAAAGATTGCAAGATTACTTATGTTGTAAAAATGACTCTATTATTTTTTACTATTGCAACTAACAGAAAGTTATTGAAGAAAAAAACTTATAAAAGTATATATTATTATTTCATTATTATTTTCATATTATTTAAAAAACTAATTAAAGATCTTATTCATTTTTATTTTATAAAAAGAATTTACATATTTACAAACCTTTCTCATAAAAACAAAGCAGACACAAATGAATTTGAAAAGTATTTTTGGAGGCACTGCTACTAGTTTTGTATTTGGATACTTAAAAACTTTAATTATTGAAATGTTAAAAGCATAGATTTGTAGTTTTTATTTAATCTTTAATTGAATAAATTTATTTGTAAAATAAATGTTTGATAGAATAGTTTTTTTTGAATAGATTTAGCTTTTAATATTTTTGAATGGATTAGTAAAAAATTAAGTATTCAAAAGAAAAAAGGCTAGCCAACTATAAAGATGACCTGTTACTATGACAATTGAAGGTTATTATTTTTGTTTTCTCCTGCTAATGACTTTAGTTTGAATGAACCAAGACAAACATATATCAACAACACTACTATTCAAGACAAACATATATCAGCAACACTATTAATCAAGACAAACATATCAACAACACTATTAACAGATACAACAGATTACACAAACCTTCTGAAGCATTTTAAAAACCAATACTGGGTAAAACACTCTAATAGACCTTTCTCAAAAAAAAACACAACAGACACAAACGAACTGCAATTAATGTTTTTCTAAACAAATTTTTATGTTATTTGTATCCATTTCCAGACATAACAGCTCCTTTGGTTTCACTCAAGATTGAATTGACAACTACCGTTTCTCCTCAAACCACATCTTCTCTTTCAACAACTATGAAGAAATGTAGTGGAGATTTATGGGACGAAGAAGTGGTAAGAAATAGTACTTTAGTAGGTGGAATAAATGCTGGCACTTTTCGTGACCATGGTCAAGTGGATAGCATTGGGGAATGCATGGAGTATTGCTGCAGTGAAAGTGACTGTGATTTGAGCTTTATGATAGACCAGGATTGCTATACAGTCAAATGTTATAGTGAAAGTGTATGTTTAACTAGAAAAGCGAAACCTACTGCGTTTACTACTTTAATTGCATATAAGAAAGCATATAAAATAGGTATGCATTTTTTGTAACAGAAAATTTAATTTTTCAATTGAATTTTAAGACATTTTAAATGCATGTTTTTCAAAATAAATTTATCGAGTTGTTAGCAACTTAAAACTATGTTTACTTAAAACTATGTTTTTATAAATGCTTGTAGTTGCTCTGATAGTGCAGGTAGTTGATCTGATAGTGCAGGTAGTTGATCTGATAGTGCAGGTATTTGATCTGATATCTTCACATATGATCATACTCAGAAATAAAAAGTTTTGTTTACTTTTTTAAAATTTGTATTTTCAGCAATAAGGAAAGCCAATCTTACAACTCTCCTAAAGGTTTATAAGTATCCAAGCCCTGAAAAAGAGTTATCTCCTGATATTGCCTATGCGTCATTAAAATCCGAGTTGTTACATCCTACTATTCTTGATATGAATAGGTTAACAAATGTAACGGAGATCAGTTTGGTAGAATACATCAATAGTTTGCTGAATGGTATGATTAAAGTTCACAGAACACACATATAACATACGCATACAAAACTAAACAAATTTAAAAAGTACACTAGAAAATATACGTTTGGATATAAACTTCTGATTTACGTATTTACGCAAAACTAACATGTGAATAGTATCAAACATAGTGTGTTGTGTATAACTTTAGCATACAAATACAGTGTACAAATATTTATAAAATTACTACCTTAGAACTTCTCCTACAAAGTTTACTGTTTTCTAAAATCTAAAACATGCCTTATTGTATTTAAGACAACATTAGTTGTATTTAAGACAACATCAACTGTATTTAAGACAACATAAGTTGTTGAAATTAAAAATAATAAAAACAAGGTTTGTTAAATTTTTGTTAAGAAATTTATTTTAATTTACTTTTTTTAAATGATATAAATTGAAAAATAAAAATTCAATACGACAGGTATAAATCAGGTGATTGGATTTGTTAAAGACACACTAACTGAACTTGCAGACGATAAAGGAAGTATTGAGAAAACATTTCGTATACTTTACAATGGACTTAGTACAACTCCAACTGCCCCAACTGTGACAATACATAAACATCGTACTATCATACCTAGACCAAAAACAGGTTAGTGACTTAGACTGAACATACAAATAATACATTTTACTTTGATAATTAAGAATGACAGAAATTTTTTTCATTTTTGAAATAAAATTGTAAAATATTTTTAATTAAACTAAAATAAAACTAAAACAAAAATATACAAATTAAAAACATTAACAGATAAATAAAATTCATACAGAGTAAATATAGGAGAAGTTTTTAAGAAAATATCAAATATTAAAAAAAAAATTAAAAAAAAAATAGTTAAAAAAAAAAAAGGAAAAAACATTGTCGGTGTTTAAGGCTGGTATTGGAACAGTATTGCAAAGCACAGTGACAAAATCCTTGCAATAACTATTGAGCAGATGACAAAAGATTGAACTGAGATTTTTAAAAGACAACAAGAACACATAAAGACAGTAAAATATTAAAAGTAAACTGACCTCAAGAGAGCTGCAGAATTTAAGAAAATCAAATAAAATTTAAATGATAAATAATTTTTTAAATTTTTTTAAATTTTATAAATAAAATTTAAAGCAAATAGGTATAATAAAGTTTAAGCTGGAAACATTATGGGTTAAACTTTTAATTTAAAAAAAAAAACTTGTTTTGATATGCACATTTTCTCAACACATAAAATTAGAAAGCAACTCTATTGGAATTAAAGAAATTTCAACTTAACAAAAACAGAACAAATGATTTTGGAATCTACATCTTGACATCACATGAAAAATACCACTTAATAATTTATCATTTGTTTGTGAATAAATCTAATTTAATTTTTAAATATTTTTAGGTACAACGCCATCTTCAACTTTCATGTTTTCATCTGCAACCAATGTTGCAACACCTTCATTTGGTAAGTCACAATTAAATTAGTTCACTATATATATATATATATATATATATACATACACCTATATATATATATATATATATATATATATATATATATATATATATATATATATATATATATATATATATATATATATATATATATATATATATATATATGATATATATATATATATATATATATATATGTATATATATATATATATGATATATATATATATATATATATATATATATATATATATATATATATATATATATATATATATATATATATATATATATTAAATATCCAAAAACAATAATCATTTTATATATAGATTACTAGTTTAAATTTTATGGCTTAAAAACTATCGTTTATTAAAAAAAATAGTTTTTTTAAATAAACTTTTTTATACTGTGTTTTCATAAATTTTTTTATTTATTTTTGAAGTTTTTATAAAATTTTACTTCTTTTAAGACATGATATACTTTTAAAGAACTTTTTTTTTCGAAATAATAGGGAGCCATTTTTTCATATTTGATTCCCCTCCCCCCTAGCCACTCTTTTTTTCTAAAAAAATGACACAAAGGACTAAAATTATTTTTGATAATCAACTATGTTCGGATTTTTTATAATTATCTTGTGTAATTTTGTTTAATAAAACTTAATCAAATGTTATTTTCAAAAAAATTTCATATTTGACCCCCCTTTAACCCCTTTAATGTGTTTTTCCCCCAAAACAATCCCTAGTATACTCCTTTTATATATCTATTATTTATATCCAATATAATTAACTATTATTATAATTTCAAATAGTTTTGTAATAAGTAAAAATAAAAATTTATTAGAAGTAAATTTTTACCTGGTTTATGACCCCCCCCCCCCCATCCTTTCTAATAGTACCCTTGTCATATGATTTTTTTCTGCCTAAATATGGAACTTTATAAATTATTATTTTATTAATTAAAACAAAACAGCAACAGCAACATCAATTTTTCAACGTCAATTTTTTTATAAATAAGCATTTCTTTGTAGAATTACAAGTTATTAAATGGGGCATCGATTGTGCTTGTGCACGTAAGCCATATTTTCACATAAAATAGTAAAGTAAATTTACAAAACCGTGATAATTTCTCTATAAAACTTTCTTTATACTCTGCCAGGTCAGCTAAAGCAAACATTTTAGATGTGTACAAGATTGTACACATTTATCTAGCATGATGGAAGGCTCCAGGTTTGTGCCACTGTATATTTATTTGTTTTGGATTGAGTAATTGCAAAGCAAGTTGACAACATTCTCGATAATCATCTTGTAATATTTTTCGAGATTTCCGGTTAAGTAAACCAGGCAAAAAAAATATTACTTCTGCTTGTTTGGTCTTTAATACTGGTTCTTCGATTTTTATTTTTCTAAAGGTAGTATCTGAAGTTAATTAAAGTTTAGGCCATACCTCATTTTTAAAGTGTCTAAATGATTCGTATTTTGGTCTACATTCTCCAAAAACTTTTAAGTAAACAGAAGGCAAAACTCTTTCAAAAATATGGTGTCTGCAGACGCACCAAAGTAACTTTTTATTAAAGTGTTCTTCAATTAACTTTGCAGAACCATTTATCTAACCTGAGTTTGATGGAGTTGTGTCAAAAATTATTGCCACAAGCATTTTTTCTAGTTTCCATGCCTTTACAGTATCTATGGTAGCTGTTGCCTGACTTCGCTCAGTTGTATTAGGAATCCTGGATACACACAACAATTTACCTTCAGGTGCACTTGGTTTTCCTGGTACTACAATAGCCAAACGATCCACTTTACCATTAACCTCAGATACCAGCTTTGAATCCCAGTGAATAAAAGAGTACATGATTGAAATGAATGTTTTCTTAATACCATTTGAAACTTGCTGTCAAATTTTATTACCTGATCTGTTCGCTGTGCTTTTTGAGATATTTCATCTAAATTGTGACCTAATGCTTCAGCTACAGCTAAAATGATTCCAGATCTTTCTCTGTTGGATAGATTCAACCTATCAGCCATTTAGGAAACTTTAGAATTTTCTAATATCTTGATTTTTTTTTTCTGTCTATCAATAGTACTTTCTTCATTTTTATTATGAATTTTGTCTTCATTATCAAATGCTACCAATACTTTTTTCTTTTATGTTTTTTTCCTCCTTTCTTTTCAGTTTCATAGCATAACTCTTGCTTAATGGGGCCAAAATTTGCTTTTTTTAGTGATGCTGATCTGAGAGAAAATCTATATCTGAGATCTGACTATTGATACTACGCGAGGTATCTTTTCTTATCAAATTTTCTGCATTTGATGCTGCAATATCAAACAATGATAGCTTATTAGTAAAACTCAGAAGTTGAGCTGCATAACTTTTTTTGTGTGTGCAATTTTCATCAAGTTCTCTCTAAGATGAATCAGATGCAGTATCATTCTAACAATATCTTACTTCTGTTTTGTTGGAATTCCTGCCATTTTCCAAAAAACATTAACTTTTTCCCAAACTACAGATGCAACTTCTTTTTTACAAGTTAATTTCAAATCAAATCTTGTAAGATAAAGATAATGGCATACAACATCTCCATTTGTTGGTAGTTGACTATACATCTTTGCTTCAAGTGTTGGTAATAATTTACCAACAATATTATCAAACTTCTCATCATTTTTTCTTAATTTACTACTGCTCATAACTGATCAAATATTTTTTATATATGCTATTATATCTATAGATAAAAAGTAACTATAAATTATAAAATTATTAGAATAATGTATGCAACATTAATATTCATCATAAAAAATTTTCTAATCTCAAACATTGTAAATAAAATTAATTAATGATTTTTGAGAATCATTGAATTGAAACAAATTATGTTTACTAATATTAGCTATGATACATAGTTTAGAATTATAGAATTAAGAGTGATGCGGAGGTGGTAAAAACTTTAAAATAAGGGGGGTTAAACTTCATAATTTTCCAAAAATCTTCTTTTAACTTTTTTTTCACTTCTAACTTCTTAACACTTTTCACTTTTCTTTTCTTTCTTTTCACTTTTAATGGACAAAACTACACACAAAACTAAAGGAAATTTTTTTTTTTTTCGGGACACCCTAATATATATATATATATATATATATATATATATATATATATATATATATATATATATATTTATTACATCAAAATAAAATCAACATTTATTGATTTTATTTTGATGTAAGTTAACTTTTTAGCAACATTAATTTTTTTTACTTATCAACATTGAATTTTTTTATTTTTTAATTAATTTTTTTTTGTTTGGTTATATTTATATAATGATTTTCCATTTTTATTAAATATTTACCAATTATTTCACATACAGTTGTTTCTAATTTACATGAATAAATTCTTGATTGGTTTATTGACTATGTAAAGTATAGTAAAAAAAGTAATAAATTTCTGAAATGTCATCAGTTGTTGATTGGAAACCAATTAAAGAGTTATAGTGTTTTAGACTTACACTAAAGCAGCAAACTTTCTAAAGTGCTAGCAAACTTTCTTTATATCATGAAGAAGAAAAAAAAAATACTAAACTCAAATGCAAACATTTTTTTACTAGAAAAATGCTATCATATCTACTACATCAGTCAGATATGACTAAAAGATAATGGCTAAAAAGTTGATGAAAAATTTTGTCTACAAATCATGTGAAAATAAAGTCTTTTAAAAATATTTGATAAATACTTAATGAACAAAGAAACTTTAAAAATGAAACTTTTAAATGCTGCAAGATCAGATTATGCAAAAAAAAAAAAATTTAAAAACCAATTCAAAGACTATAGACAGTCTTTTAATTTGTCCTTTGTCTATTTTGTTAGTTGCTCATATGAAAAAGTGCAATTTTAATTAACTATAGTCATACACTATACCAGTTTCGTGGTAAACGCCATCTTTGTTTTGTTTACGAACCATATGACTCTCAGTACTTAAAAAATATAAAAACAAATTTATACCAACATTTTTTGTTAGCTATCTTATCATTATTTGTTATTTGTTGTTCTGTCTATGGAAAATTTTGGAATAAAGCTAATTTGAGAGAAACATGCATTAAATGCATTAGGGCGAATAATGACTTGAAATTTTTAAGACTTTGAAATAATTATACCTGCATTAGTGTTGTTAGAGATGCAGCAATGATAGGTCTAAAATAATACTTGTTATTTGCCTGAACACTTGATTGGTTTTGCTTTTTTTGACTCTTGCAATAATTTTATACAAAAGCCGTCAGCATAAAAAGTTACCAAAAAAAAAGTTACCATGGAAAATGCAAAGCATTCAAAATTGAGAACTTACTGGAATCTTACAGAACTCAGAAGTTACTGGAATGATACAAGAAAGCTTGTTATTTCTACTACTTTCTTATTTGAAATGGGAAGGCTATATTTTTATTTTGATGCCACCTGAATTTTGGCAAATATAATCTATATATATTTAGTTCAAGAAAGAAGAGAGTTGAAAAGATGAAAGATAAAAATTGTCGGTGGCTATACAGAGAGAAAGATTTCTCTTTGAAGACCTTTGACTCTTCTATAAGGAAAGATGAAATGCTAAAGCAATACCAATTGTGAGTTGTCAGTAGTTACTTAAAAGTTTCCTCAGAGCCATCAATATTTAAAAAAATTCTAAAACTAATAAACAAAGCTTTGCATTCAAATTTGACTTTATATCAGAATATTTGCAACCTCTTAAAGTCTTAAATTATTTTATTAAGTTGAAAAATTGTTTTTTTATATATATATATATATATATACATATATATATATATATATATATATATATATATATATATATATATATATATATATATATATATATATATATATATATATATATATATATATATATATATATATATATATATATATATATATATATATATATATATATATATATATGTATATATATATATATATACATATATATATATATATATATATATATATATATATATATAAATAAAAATATAAATATATATATATATATAAAAAAAATATATATATATATATATATATATATATATATATATATATATATATATATATATATATATATATATATGGGCAATTTCGCAAAAAAGAGGAAAAAATAAAAAAAGCAAAAAAGTCATGAAACACATACTAAACTCCATAACTCTTTTTTTAAACTATTTTAAAATACTTTTAAGCAAAAAAGTTATTTAAAAAAATCATTTTATCATACTATATCATGGTTTTTAAGTTGTAAAGATTGTATAAACGTATTTTGATGCTTATTTACAGTCCTGTTGAGTAGCATTAAAAATTGTATCGTATATCCATAATTAAGAACTTTGATAATGTTATAGTGCATTTTTTTAACATAATATACATGGTTGTTAATAATCATTTATAATTTTTTTCTTACATCATTGATTGCGTTGTTTTATTTGTTGTTTATTAGCACTTGATTTTTTGTTACGACCGTCATGACAAAAAAAACATAAAAATGCTCGTAAAACTTTAAGTAAAAACTATTAAACTCAACATGTAATAGTATCAATATGTGCTGAATACACACACCAAAAGTTTTTTATTTTTACCATGTCGTTCACTGCATTAAGTCTGACAAAGTTGTTTTGTTCAGAAATGGTAAAATGTAAGCATTACAATCGTCACACTAACTAGAGTTAATTTTTGAAAAAAGTTGATGGCATTAATGCTGTAACTTTAACATACTAAATTATATGATAGTATTTCACATTTCTGAAAGTTTCAAGTCATTCCCATTCTTGGTTCATTTTTAATAGCTTAAAGGGTGTCAAATGTTACGACTGCCATGCTCGCAGAATATATATATGTGTGTATATATAGACTTGGACAGGAATGGCGTGCAATCAAACGCTATTGCTGACCACGCAAAATGATTTTTTTTGTTGACTACTTGACCACAACTGTTTTAGATGTTTTGATGATTTAAACTTCAGAAATGCGCTGAAAAAAGAAACACTAAGCTAAACTTAACTTGGAGAAAAATTTTAAAAATGGTGAAAAAAGAAAACAATTTCTTATGAAAAGGAAAATATATAAGCTTTAAAATAAAGCTCAAATTCAAAGAAAAAATTACTTTTTATGTTTTTAATCGCATTTGAAATAAATTGCTATAAAAATTGTCTCTTAAAATGTTTTTTTAAAGTTATGCAAAATGCTTTTAATGATTGTTTAATAAATGAACAAATTTTATTTAAGTTACTGAAAAGTGAAATTAAATTAGTGAAAAGAAAAAAATATTATTTTTAAATTGTTTTTAAACTTTTTGAAAAAAATGTATTAACATTTTTTTTAGAAAATTACATAAAAAAAAAAATTGTGTAAAAAAGTAACAGTCTTTTTAAAATAGTAATTTTTAAATCATTTTATGATATGATTAGTTAGTCAAGTTTAAAAAAGAAAACTTTTAAATCTTTTTTTGCTTTTTTTTGTATTGCATAATTAAGTAAAACTTATTTAAGCAATATTTTATTTTAAATGCCAAAGATGTTTTTCACTATTTTTATTCATGTAAAATATGACTCAACCTAAAAAACATTAATAAATTTTTCTGCTATAAAAACAAATAGTTTTATTTTGCGCAAGCAACATTTTGCTTGTGTGCAAAATAATGCTTGCGCAATTATATATATATATATATATATATATATATATATATATATATATATATATATATATATATATATATATATATATATATATATATATATATATATTACCCCACTTTTTTTGCTGACATAAATTTAAATTAGTACAATAAATGCAAAGCATTTAAGAATAATGGGAATAATTAATGTAACAACATGTAAAATAACAACAAAAAATACTTTAGAGTTTGCAATGATTTTTATTATATTTTTTACTATTTTGTTACTCTGCTTAGTTTTAATATACTTAGTTTAGTTTACTTATTTTTAATACACTTATAAACAAGCAAAGTAAGAACTTTTAAATATTATATTTTAGGATCACCAAAGGAACATTCATGTAAAGCTGATCCAATAATTTTTAACGCTACCCTTAGAATGGGTATGCATTCCGGTTTATTCACTAAACTTGGCAGAGTGAAGCAAATGGATGACTGCATTGAGCGTTGTTGTCATTCTTCAAATGCAGATGTGGCATATATGTTAGGACCTTTTTGTTTTGCTGTAAAATGTAAAACAAAAGAAATGTGTAAGCCTTCACCAGCAATGTATTCTGATATTAAAAGCCTCAATCTAAATCCTGCAATATCTTTTTTAAACAAACCTGGTTTGTTAGGTTTATCAGGTAATTTTAAAAAAACTATGTTTATAAGGGTTTAAGTGGTCAAGCTTCATTACAAAATGTTATGTTTAAATATGTTTTCAAATGGAATTCAGTTCTGTCTACCATTTTGGTCTAAAAGTCATTTGCATTGTCATATGAAAGTTTTTAGATGTAGATGGATTTAATTTATTGTTACTTTTTTAAATATTACTCATTTATTTAGATCAAAACTGGAGTTTAAATCAAAAATTTAAGCAAATTGAATCATAGAAACACAATCTGTGTTTAACTATATAATTATAAAATAAAAAATCAAATTTTTTAAAAATCAAATTTTGATAAATTTTCACTCATATTGTAGACAGAACATCATTTGTTTATTTGCTTTGGTATTTGTTATTTATTTGTATTAAAGACCACTGTGTGGCAAGTTTAGGGAATTCCAGTAGAATTAGACATTGAGTTTCTTTAATTTGTGAATATTTATGTTTATGTTCTGCTTATTTCCAATTTTCTTATCTTATTGTAATTATTTTTATCTCTATTAAGTTTATAATTATATTACAGACATTGACAATGACAAGAATGTACTTGATACTGTTTTTGACAGTGTTAATGACACTGAAGACCTAATACAACAAGTTAAAGCAAACCTTACACAAGAATACTTGACAGAGCAAGAATACTTAACGAAGCACATTAACAAAACAAATAACTATTCAACAACTTCAACCTTGGTTCCTACCATGTTTGATCAAAAAAATAAATCTTCACAAGAAAAAGGTGAAATATTGATTCTGTAAATGTACAGTTCACATTCACTAAGTGCATAATGAATATAATATAAATATAGTATCTATTATTAAATAATAATTTGTTAAATGCATATATATATATATATATATATATATATATATATATATATATATATATATATATTATGTTTATATAGCAGCCATTAGGTAGAAAACAAATGTTTCTAAAGAAAAAGTACTATGTATTCCATACTGCAATCGTGACAAAAATGCCACAGTGTTAATTGTTAATTTTTTGTATTGCGATTATTAAATTAGAATTTAATACCATTAAAATACTAATTCTATTTTTTGTTAATTAAAAGTATAATTCTTAAATATAAAATTTTTAACCTCTTTATTTTTAAATTGTTTAAATATGTTTATAGTAAAAATATTATACTCTAAAATATTTATAAACAAAATACCTTTAAAATTATAGCTTGACAAAACATCATAAGATGCCACAACAAAAAACTAGGGTCTAAAGATTGAGAAAAAAACTTACCCTGCAATATACCCTGCAACTTACCCTGCAATAGCTCAGTAAAAGATAGTATTTATTTGAATGGGTATCATTAAAATTTATTGACTTTATTGTACCTATTACCTGACAAACGACTCAACAACAAAAAAAGTTAGATTTACTTGCTACAGTTGGCATATTTCTTGGTTGGTCCAAAATGGACTAACTGTTTTAGTATGAATAATAAACTTTGTTTTTTTAGGCTAACAATAAATCATAACATAATTTTTTTTCATTAATCAATTCCAATCTACATACTTAAAGAACTTTTGAAAGTTTTTTTTATTGGGTATTCTCTATACTACTAGAACAGGCAAGAGTTTTTTTTTATCTCTACCTGTGTCTAAACATGCAGTTCTTTTTACAAAGTTTTTTAATTTCTATATTTACTAATTTAAGTAAGTTATTGGCTTCCAAAATGTAATTATGTATCTAAATCAATTTTAGATTATTCAGATTTCAGATTTTTTTCATGTCATTTTTTGTTTATAAGTTTATATTAATTTTGATTTTTGTTCTTGTTTGAGGAAAGTTTTTATTATGACATTTGTAATTGACGTTTGTAATTGACGTTTGTAATTGACATTTGTAATTGGCATTTGTAATTGATAAGGTTATTGAAGTTAACTTGTTAATTTTGTTTTGAAGAAACTTTATTTTACTAAATCCCAACAATGCTCTAAACAATCATTATTTAAACTGAAAGTTTTTAGGTAAATAAATAAGGTAGGTAAATAAATAGACAGTTTAAAAAAAAAAAAAAAAGTTGATAAATTAATTGTCTTCAACATAAAATGTTAAAAATTTTATTTTTCTTGACAAATTTTAATTTTAACCTTCTATTCAATTTTGAAGGTACTTTGAATAAGCATAATTTAAAAAAGTAAAATAATTTTATAATTTGTTTTGAAGCATAAGTTAGAACCTATTATTATTTTTATCACAGCATCAGTTTTGGTTGTTTTAATGTTGTGTAAAGAAATTAGTTCTACAAGTGTAATCAGTATGACCTTTGGACCTATTCTTTTTAATAACGCTTTGCTTAAGAAAAGTTTTTCTTTTTAGTCTGTTAAAGATTTAATTAAATTTTTTTATTCTGATTCACTCCCAACAAGGCTTCAAACAATCTCTATTAAGTTGGGAGTTACTTGAAAAAAAGAATAGAGTTAAAGAGCATGGTAACGGTTGACAGAGATTTAAAAAGTTGAAGGTTGTATGAGTAAGGAAAACATGAAGATGGGAGAGAGAGTTTTTAGAGCATGCAGGGACATTAAAAAAATGAGAATTTGATGAATGACAAGTCAAGTGAGGTTGAATTTTAGTTGATAGAACTAGAGATGAAAAGAGAAAGAGATGCAACTTAACGACAATGAAATGAGGCTCAAGCTTAGCAGATTGATCGGCTCCAAATAAGTTAACAATGCGTTTTTGGACCTTGTCTAGAAGAGAAAGAGCATTAGTAGAAGAACCAGCCCAAATATGACAGTAGTATTCCATACAGGGACGAATAAGAGATTTGTAGAGGTAGACTATGAAATCAGGAGAAAGAAAATGGCAACCAGTATAAAGAGAAGCAACCTTAACAGTTGTTAATTTAGCAATCAATTGTATGTATGGTTTCCATGAAAGGTCAGTAGTAAATGATAATTTGAGTAGTATACAACCGGGGTTGATATCTGACCGGGGCCGGGTTTGATAAAATATAGCCAGGGTAAGGGCCGGGGCCGAGTTTGGAACCGGGGCTGCATAAACAATTATACATCATAAAGTATTTTTTTTTTATTCAAAACTTATGTTATATTTTGTATATATATGCATATATAAACATATGATCAACATGATCATCATAATCATCATTACCATCATGATTATTATCACCCTCATTATCATCATCATCATTGTCATCATCATCAGGCTTTAGCTTTCTTTTTTTATTCTGTTTCTCTAATATAAACAAACTAGAGCATTTTCTTTCTTTAACTAAACCTCATTCATACAATATATAAGGCACTCTCTTCAAGTTTTCTTACTTCTACCAGTACCATTTTCTCCTGAAGCTTTTACCTCTCTATTTGCTGATATCTAAATCACTTTAATCTTCTCTAACAAACGTTGTCTGATAAGACGCTTTTTTCTAATCTGTCTAAAACTATGCCTCCTTTTCTTGTCGTGTTAGAGTCACAGAGTCATCTGGTCATCTTCTATTTTGGCAAATACTACACCATATAAATACTAAAGTTGATATAAATATGAAAGAATATTGTTTGCTAGCATCTAAATAAATAGCAAAAATATGCTTATACCCATAATATGTATGCATAAAGCACATCTTGGAAGCTTTTATTCTTTATGGAATAAAAGCTCGGAAGCTTCTATTCCTTCTCTTCAATATTAAGTCAAGCCTCATTCTACTCCACATTTTTTACCATCTTGAGCAATGGCTTTATTAAACAGTAATCATTTTTTTCGTCTTTTTTACAAAAACATGGCTTCTAATGCTTAAGTTAGTTCTCAATTGAAAACTTCTACAGTTTGTGCTCCAGAATTCTCTTCTTTTTTTGCTAAACTTTTAAAAAGTGCTAAATAAGTGGTTTCAATTTTTCAAAACTCTAGAAAACACTTTGAACTCTCCAACTATCCTATGATTAGTCTTCACTATGTTATTAGTTTCTTTATATAAAGTTTTTGAGATTAATAAATTATTTCTTTCTAACTGCAGAATTAAAGTTATTCTTGAAGGTCAACACTTCACTTTATTTCAAGTAACTTTAAGGGTACCACAAAGTTCTATCTTTGCTTCTGTAATGTTTCTTATCTACAACAACAATCTTCATGAAAATATTACATCTAAAGTACCTCTATAAGCTAAGGACTCAACTTTACACTATTGTCTTAACAAAAAATCTTCACTTTTTGATTGCTTAGAATAAGCACCGACTTTTAATCTGATCTCTCTTCTGTAATAGCCTAAGACTTGCAGTGGCTTGTGGATTTAAATTTTTTAAGGCAACAAAACTCATTTACTGCAAAATAATATTGCAATATTGTTGGCATTCCTATATTGACGAAAAACAACCCTCTTACTATCAGACAAAGTCTAAAAGCACAATGTAAATGTAATTAGACCTGCTTTATCTGCCAAGCTTAAACCACTCTCCCATTGTTGTAAGGTTGCATTTCTTTCTTTTTTCTAAAAATACTATCATGGTCAATGTTTAAACAAGCTATCATCACTATTACAATAAACCAAAACTCATTTATAATTGGCTTCTTAACCAACAAGTTGCATCCTTTTACTGTATCTGTCCCTTCATGCTATAAAAACTTTTATTAATTCAGTTTTTTGTCCTTTCACATCAAAAAATTTTTAATACATCCTGCAACTTTTAAAGTCTTCAGTTAACCATTTTCTAGTATTTTAACCTGTCCTCTATTTTAAAGTAATTCATTTAATAGTGGTTGCTTGCAATCTTGTTGAAAGTAAATTAAAGTTTAAAAATATATAAATATATGCCAGTATGTAATAAATAATAAATGTAAAAATAAAATTATAATACAAAAAGTATTATAAATTTTTTTCCAGCCCCGGCTATCCACCCCTGCTAAATCATATAATTTTGTAGAGTAGATGTAAAGATGAGGACTCAGTAAGAGGATTGCCATTTATTAATATAGGAATGTTGACAATACTGCGACAGTTGTTTGCAGTAAATAATTGAGTTTTATTGGTGTTAATATTTATAAGCCTCTGTGAGCCGCAATCTGTTACAGAAGTGAAATCAGATTCAAGATGCCGATCTTTTCTATGCAAGCAAAAAGAGAAGACTTTTTGTAAAGACAGGAGTATAAAGTTGAGTCATCATTAAAAAGAGCTACTTAGATGTAAGATTGTCAAGAAGATCATAAATTTAGATAAGAAACAAAATAGGACCAAGGATAGAACCTTGAGGTACCTCAGAATTTACTGGAAATAAAGAAGAGTGTTAGCTTTCAAGGATGGCTTTAATAAAGCGATTAGAAAAAAACAATTTGATAATCAAAAGCATTCCCAGATACACCATATGAAACAAGCTTATGGAGAATATGCCAAAGTATGCCAGTATGCCAAAATATGCCAGTATGCCAAACTTTTTCAAAAGCCTTTTATGTCAAGAGCAATACGTCTCAGACATGAAAGGCCCTAGCCTCCATCTAATGCACGATAAAATCTTTTAGCCACAGCAGTTAGCAAGTCAGCCGTAAAGCAAGAGGATCAAAAACTGTACTGATTGTCTGGCAGCAAGTTATTTGACTCAAGATAGAATGTAAGAAATTTGTTTATCAAAGGCTCAAAGACCTTGCTAATAATGGAAAGAAGACTGATAACTGGAGGGGTCAGAATATTCACCGGAGTTTTTGAAATTTGGACAACAGATGCCATTTTCAAGCAGGCTGGTAGACAAGACTCAGTCAAGCACTTATTGGATAGTTTAGAGAGAATTGAAGAGAGTCCTGCTGCCTTGTGGGATTTGGTTTCTAAACAAAGGCTGGAAGGAGTTTGCTTTCTATCATCAGTACTATTTAAAACCGGTTATGCCTATAGTAATATATACATATATATACATGTATATATATATATATATATATATACATGTATATATATGTATATATATATATATATATATATATATATATATATATATATATATATATATATATATATATATATATATATATATATATATATATATATATATATATATATGAAGTGCTTGTTGTGAAACAATGACAAGCCACAAAAACAAATATTTGAGACAAATGACTTTTAAGTTTTATTTAAATCTATAAAATCAGTGCTTACCTATTATTCTCTCAAATTTATACATCATAAAAATACTAATGGATATTATATATTGGACAAAAAAAATAAATAAAAATGCGAAGTAATGTGGAAAAAATAAATTTTATTGAAAAAAACTGTGGCTTGTAATACTATTTCGAAAAAATAAACATAACTAATCTAATCTACATATTTAACAATAAAAATCACTTTTATCTAAAATAATCTCAGGATCTTTTTCTTCAGTCTCACCAATCATGGCTTGTAAATTATTATAAAATTGGTGGTGTGTTGGCGGTATATACGGCAATAGAGTTTTAATATTGTCAATCTTTTTCTTCGATATTTTTAACAATGTTATATATTTCTGCTCTAACTCAGCAAGTGATGTCTGCAACGGTCTTCCTTTCATTGCAATATTTACTTGTTTGTACTCATCTTCATCAACATCATGTTTGATATAGAAAACCTTAGTATTTTCTGCATTAAAGTGATAGGAAACTGTGATAGCGAAATCTAATCTTTTACCATCGTTTGTATACATAGTTCTTTTAATATTTGCAAGAATAAAGGCAAAATTTAAAAAATCTGTTTGCCTCATATCTGTTACTTCAAGCTGTGTTTTTCTGTTTGCTTTGCTAGTAATATCGTGCCATTCTCCTAGAGAATAAATTTTTGGTGCATTTTTTCTATTAGATTTTTCTATAAGAGCAAAGTCTCTATCCGAAGGAAGATGAGTATGGCCACTTATAAGAAAATTATGAATTATGCTTTTAAATTTTTTCACTTTTACCAACTGTAACCAGAGAGCCATCAGTAGCCAATTTTTGTTTTGTCGGGGACAATTATCATTTAAGATTATTAAGTCATCTACTTCAGTTATTTTGCTTAAATACTTTAATTTAATTTAAATACAATAAAATGCTGGACCAGTTGTTAATTTCGGAAGTGGCAAAGCCTGTTGTAAATCGAAAGTTTTTACTAATTTTCTATTGTTGTTTTTTGAAACTGTCGTTACCAATTTAAGCTTTTCTTGCATAGCTAGGGTCTTTGCATTATGGAGTCTAAGTTCATTTTGTAATCGAATCAACTCTTGATTGTTGGCAACTATTCTTTTTGGCTCTATTTTAATATTGAGTTAATCACAAGTTTTGCAGGAGTCCGATTTTGGTAATTTAAAACCAATTTGTTTGGGGTGTTACTCTAAAATAAATATACAATAATATAACAAGCCACAATATTGAACTATTTTTCTTGTCTTATAATATTAAGTGCAATATAATAACAAGCCACAAAATAAATGTTTACCTGTTGATTTAAAGCTATATTTTCAATGTCATCAGGGACATAGTCTTTATCAGCATCACTATCTTCAAAATCACTACTTGTAGCACTATTATCACTGATATTTTTTTTTAAATCAGCAGAAACTGTTTTATCGTGTTGGCGTTTTGGCGCCATTTTGTACGGCATGTCATTGTATAACCTCAAAATATCCTAATTAACACATTTTGCAGTGAGATGATTTTATAATTATAGCTCCTATTTTAAGAATTATGCCTTAATATCTTTTTTGTGTGTGTGTCTTTTATACAGTTTGAGGTGCCTTAGTTACTGTTTTAGCTCACCTGTAATCTACTTTACTACTTTATATTTATGTTTGCATTCTGTCTAAAACTCTGGCCCAGTATTGACTCACCCATAAACTGCTCTCTGTATGTTTGTGTTCTGTCTATTTATGTTTATATGTATGTTTGTGTTCTGTCTGAACTGCTGGCTCAGTGTTTACTCACTCGTAAGTTACTTTATGTATGTATGATTTCTGTTTAAATGTTTAATTGTTTAAATCTGTTTTGATGCATTAACTAATTAGACACTCCAACTATTAAACCTACGCTCACCCTTATCTCTAGAATTTTGTTGGGTATAATATTTTTCCTAATGCATTTCCAAAATATCATACCAGATGTTTCTTTATCTATTAGACTGGCATAGATGTGGTAGTGGTGTAGTGGTAGAGTGGTGTAGTGGTAGTGGTGTAGTGGTAGTGGTGTAGTGGTAGAGTGGCGTACATGCGGTAGTGGTGTAGTGGTAGAGAGCTCGCTTCATAAGCAAGAGGTTCCACGTTCGATCCCCACCACGTCCCTGGTAGTACCGTGCTCAACTTGTTTCTCTGCGCAGCGGCCTTGTTCGTCAAGTTTTGTGTTTCAGAGTTATAGAGTTGAGAGAGGGTTATAACCACAATTAAGTAGGCTCCTCGTCTGTAGTGGCATTCTGGGCCTTGGGGAGGTGAACTAAAAAAAAAAAAAAAAAAAAAAGATGTAAACCTGTGCTACATTGTTTCCTGCCTAGGATGAAGTATGCTAGATCTTCTTGACTCTTCTCATATGTTTTTGCTTGTGCCTCTTTGATAGTGGCTATGCAACACTTCCTGTTATCTCCTAATAAGAGTACAGATCTAAAACTCAGTTGAATAGTTCTGAGACCGGCTGGTAAGTAAGGTTTCCAAAACTCTGTGGTAGCAGAGTTTTGGAAACATTACTTATTCTGTTAGTAAACCAAAATATTAAACATAAAAACCAACCCCACTACCTAACTATTTTAATATATATTTTACTAATATTCATGTTCTATGAAGCAAACTTCCATCATTTAAATCTTACCTCCTGCAATATTCACCAGACTTGTTTGCTCTTAGTGAGACTAATTGAAATTCTGCGATTCCTTCTTCAGTGTTGTTAGGTACTATCCTTTGATTTGCAAAGACTCCAATACTCACATGCTTGGCTAAGGGGTATACATACGCATTAATTCACCTATTTGTCGTAGAATCAAGTTTGAATCCTTTGACCATTCCTTTATGTGTTTCCGCTTACACCTCTTCACTCTATCACCTTTCTCTTTATTCTCTATTGTTTTCCTTCTTCCCAAGACTGCGCTCTTTTAGGTATACTTTCTGATCAAATTGACCTTTCTCTCTTTACTCCTCTGCCAATATTGTTGTTATTGGTGATTTTAATGCTCATCACACTGAATGGCTTGGCTCTAACACCACTGACCCTGCTGGCACTAAAGCCAATAACTTCTGCATTTCTCGAACTCTTACTCAGATAGTTAACTTTGTGATTTATTTTCCTGACAACAAGAATTATTTACCTTCATTCCTTTATTTATGTCTGATCTTTGATCCTAGCTTGTTGCCAGTTTCTCCTTTTTCTCCCTTAGATGGTCCTGACCATGCAATGATCTCTTCAAATCTTTCATCTCATACTTTATTTTTGAACTCGCCCTATCATCGCAGTACTTACTACTACCCGAAAGCTGACTGGGACTCTTTTCGTGATTTTCTTTGTGATGGTCCTTGGGTTAATGTCTTTTCCTTCTTAACTGAAAAATGGGCCTCCTACATAACATCCTGGATTCAAGCAGGAATGGAAGCTTTTATTCCTTCTCATCGGTTCCAAGTCAAGTCTCATTCTACTCCATGGTTTTCACCCTCTTGTGCAGCTGCTATATTTAATTGTAATCATTTTTATCATCTTTTTCAAAAGAAAAACTCTTATAAGAACAAACAGCTATTTTATTATTGCAAGAAATTGATGTAAAAAGATCCTATCAGATGCTAAGCTCCATTATTCTCAATTCACTAAATCTCATATTTTATCTCAGAAGTTAGGCTGTAGAGACTTTTGAACAACATTCCTGTCACAGTTTTACAAAAGTGTTTTTGGCATTACTTGAATGATCAAAAATTAGTATTTATTTTAAATCTCCTTAATAATCTTTATTTTATTTTAGTCTTCTTTATCATCCTAATCTTAATTACCATTATTGCATTATTATATACATCTATATTATATATATATATATATATATATATATATATATATATATATATATATATATATATATATATATATATACATATATATAATATATATATATATATATATATATATATATATATATATATATATATATATATATATATATATATATATATATATATATATATTATATATGTATATATATTATATACATATTATATGCATCTTGTTTTTAAATAGATACAGTAGTGGTAAAATGTAACTAAATGATTATTTTGTTTGAAACAAACAACGATGGAATACTTTTTAACTAATTTTTTACTATTTTAATTGTTTACAAGAAGGCCCATTGTTTAATTATCAAAAAAAATTTGTTACAATCAAGTTGATATATAGTAATGAAAAATTAAAATTCACTTTAATAATGACATGAGGAAGACCATGCAAGAAGTTACTGTGAATAAAAAGACCATACAAGATGTTTCAGTGTAAAAAAATACTAATTTATGTTATTATAAAATTTATAAACAAGAGACAATTTATGAATCACAGAATTTGTGGAACACAGACAATTAATAGAGAATGTCCTGGTTATAACATTAAACTATTTCCATATAAGGACAGGTTCAAGACCAGGACATCAAACAGGGACAGTTCTCTTTAGTTATGGTGAAAGCATTGTAACTTAAAAATAATAACTCTAATATAAAAAAATTAAGATACTAATATATTTGTAAATTTGAAAATCAAGTTGCAGATTTGAACTGGGAAATTAAATACGGTTTTTTAAATATCAGTTATTTGTATATTAAGTTCTTTTCTATTTTTGGAACAAAATTTTTCGAAATTTTGTTTCAAAAATAAATTTCATAGAAAAAGGTGTATTTTCCTTTATGAAAAAAAAAATATATTTTTCATAAAGAAAAAAAAATTATATATATATATATATATGTGTATATATATATATATATATATATATATATATATATATATATATATATATATATATATATATATATTTATATATGCAAACTTTTCTCATTATACACTGTGTTTCATCTCATGATGTAAAATCTCAATCTGTGACTCATCAGAAAATCTTAATTGATAAAACACACTAAAAATTCAAAAAAATTTGACAAGTGATTTTCTACTAATTTATTATTGTTGTGTTTTTTAAGAGCAATGAGCACTTTCTTTTGTAGAATACATTTAAAATTATTCAAAAAACGATTTAATATGTGTGTGTATGTATATTATATATATGTGTGTGTTTGTGTGTGTGTGTGTGTGTGTGTGTGTGTGTGTGTGTGTGTGTGTATGTGTATGTGTATATATATATATATATATATATATATATATATATATATATATATATATATATATATATATATATATATATATATATATGTGTGTGTGTATATATATATATATATATCAAAATAAGGAAAAAAAGTTAAAGTTGAATTTAATTGTTTTGTTTATAATGTTAGGTCAAAGTCAAACAAATAATAATGAAAAAGGAGTATGTGCTGACAGCCCAATAAATTACAATGTCACACTTCGAGGTGGAGTTCATTCTGGTAAGTTTTTTAAACATTTGTTGCCTGTTGATAAATTGGACAAGCTAACAAAATGAAATATGTTAGCCATTGGTTTTTTGATAAACCTGTGTATAAATTATGCTTGACTTTAAAATGTCATTGTTTTTTTACATAGAAAGGATGTTGATAATTTAAATGGTATTTAATGGTTTTTAGAAGTTAATTACATTTATATTAATACAGGAAAATTTATTGAGCTTGGAGAAGGAATCAATATGCGTGAATGTGTTTCAAAGTGTTGTGATACTCCATTGTGCGATGTTGCTTTTATGTTTTCTGATAAATGCTATGCAGTTGGTTGCTTTGATGAGGCCAGTTGCCAGGCAGTAATAGCAAAACCTTCTAATTTAAATCCAAAACTGGCATACGTGACAAAATACAGACCAAATACAGTTTTATCATTGGATTCAGCTACCTCAGGTAAATCTTTATTCATTGGGTAATATTTACAGACTTTAAATTTTTTTAATTTTTAGGTTGATTAACTTTCATAGATAGAAATGTTTCCCATAATCCTTTTTTTTTTTACAGCGTTTGTTTTTTTATAAATAAGCTTTCTTTTGCATCATGCTCAAGCCACCTTTACCTTTACTGTGACACCCTAATACACTCTATTAGACACACTATTTTTAAACATATATAGATTGATTTTTTGATTGATTTTTAAGATTTTTTGTTTGTTTGTTTGTTTATTTTTTTTCAAAATTGTATTTGTACTTTGTGTTTTGCTTTGCGTATAACTTTTACTTATTTATGTCAGGTATTCTATTTGACATTAACAATGAGAATCCCAAAACCTGTGATCCTGAAACTATTGAGCACGGACCAATTCATGTTAACAAAACATTATCTGGTGGAATGAAATATGGCTACTACTCTTACCTTGGAAAAGCTTAGTAAGTTGTTGCTCATGTATAAAAATGTTGTTGTTCATGTATAAAAAGAGTTTGATTACATTTAGATAATAAGAAGCAGCACACAGCACTTTTTTGATCACTAACATTCAATTTTTAACATATCTGTTGAAACTTTTTGTAAAGTTCAAAGTTATTCATAAAATGGTTTTTAAAATTACTTTTTTTTAATGACAAACTATATTATGTTTATTCGTAACACCATTTGCTTATGTTTCCAAAATTATCACAAAATTTAGGTCATTATCACAAAATCATAGAAAAAACTCAAAGCAGCATTAGTCATAATTTACTCAAATTGTCTGCTTGCCCTGTGTGTGGGGCAAGATGGTTTAAACAAGTTAAACATAACAATACATGTTGAATGTTCACCAGGTGTTCACACTTATCTTTCCAGATTTATCAATCTATTTTATAAGTTAAATTTTTAATTTTTTGTTGCTCTTTCTTAATCTCATTCTTGTTTGGTTGAATCATGTTAGCTTTAGTTTAACTACATTTTTTAAAGCATTTAACTCAACCCAAAATCTTTTCAAAATTTTATGTTTGGCTAATTCTTTGGTTGTAAAAGCATTACAGAAAGCATCTATTTTAGGCAGACCTAATCTATATGCAACTCTATTTTTAATTATTACAGTTATGTATCTTTTATTGGTTCTACTGGTATATTTATCAATAAAGTTTTTCTAACAGCTATTGATAAGTCAGTCTTTTTTTTGCAATGACATTGTTGTATTGGTTAAATACATCCTTGACCAACGTGATCTTCCATCAGTTGAATATGTGATCAAAGCAGATATTGTTGGAGACTTAGAGTTTCTATAGGCCTGTATAAATAAATTGAATAACCTATAAGAAAAAGTAAAACAAAAATAAAACTTTTCCTATTACTAAGGTATATATATATATATATATATATATATATATATATATATATATATATATATATATATATATATATATATATATATATATATATATATATATATATATATATATATATCTTAGTATATTATATATATAGAAAAAATATTTTAACAATTTTGGATTGTTATTTTGTTTAAAAACTCCCCTTGGGTATAATTTACTTTTATATTTGAATAAAAATGTTTATCAAATATAAAATATGTTATAGTTTAATCTGAAAAACTACTAACCTGTTATAAAGACAAATTTGTTCTGATTTGAGATTAATAAAAGAAAAACTTAGTATTAGTAAAACTTAGTGAAGGACTTATTATTCATTTCAATGTGTGTAAAAAATAAAAAAATACACTACAAATAAATCAAGTTCTAATGTTTTCACTAAATAGAATCAAATAACAAAAATACTGACTAATCCTCACATGTGCACCTTTAAAAAAAAAAATTTGATAAAAATTAAAATGAAACTTTTTTATTTTTAAGCTTTCAAAAATTAAATTTTGTGTGATAAAAATCTTTACATAATGTTATAAAATTTAAAATCTAAAACTTCTTTTTTTTGCTTGTGAAAATATTTTAAAAATTCACTTAAAAGAATGCATATAAAATATAACTTACTTGGCAGCTCTTTTGCATTTTCATCATTATCATTATCATCTACTTTCTCCTCCTTCTTCTTCTCCTCCTCCTCCTCCTCCTCATCATCATCATGGAGTTTTAATAACAAACTCAGTTCCCACTCTATATTTTACGAAAGTATATTTCTGATTTTGTTGATTGCTTCTGAATAATATCCAGGGCATATCACTAAAATCTCAACTACCATTTATTATCTTGGTTAAGGTACAAATAGTAGTAAATACAAATGGTATAAAATATAAGATATAAATGGTAGTTAAGATAAGGTAGAGACTTAACTATAAACTATATATATACTATTATTTTTAATATTACTACCTTATAGCATAAACTATAAGGTAGTAATATTAAAACAAATTTATGGAAATAAAATTGATAGTTGAATTAATAATCATAATAAAATATTTTTACTTATCAATTTTTTTATATTGAAAATGTCATCTGAGCTTTCCAGCCATTATTAATTACTTTACTATTGGGTCAAGTTGAAATAAGGATACTATCTACAGCTGTTAAACAAGCTGTTGGAGTAGTTTTTGTAATGTTGGCAATTTTAATCATGTTTTTTTTTTTTTTTTTGTAAATTGTTAGTATATAAATTTTGTTGAATATTTTTTTCTTCTGGTAATTGTTAACATTTAAATTCTAATAATAATTTTTTTTTATTCTTTTGTTTAAAAAAAAATTTTCATAAATGTTATTATTATTTATTTATAGCATTATATCTGCTTTTTCTACCGAGCTTTATTTATCAAACTAAAATTTGATTAGAATCTATCCCTGGTTTTGTAATAAATTTGGAAATGAGCTTTAGGCTATAACTCTTTTTTATAAAAATGTGGTTTAACATAGACTAGATACAAGAAATCATTTATATATATATATATATATATATATATATATCTATATATATATATATATATATATATATATATATATATATATATATATATTTATTAGGGTGTCCCAAAAATATGAAGTTTTAAAATATTGATGTCTCACCCCATTAAATATGTCTGTATGGTAACAGTAGTTTACTTGCCAAGTTTTAGCCCATTTGGACAATGTTTAGAGGTCCCTCAAGGGGTCGAAAGTTTCCGATTTTGGTGTTTGATCGTTCACTACCAACTTTTGATACAGTGTTATATGATATGTTTATAAATGTTTTATGATTTGTTTATACAAATGAAGCAAAACATATAATTCTGAAAAAATATCTGCAATGCCTTTTATTTTTTAATTTCAAAAATTCGGTCAAAAATGATTGAAAAACAAGATTTTATTGAATTTCAGTTCGCTTGAATATTAATTAACAAGCATTAATGTAGATTATGGAAATAATTCAAATTTTAGCTAACAGTTCACGATTATATTCTGCAAAGTTTTTCCTATGCTGTTCAACCACTTGAAGCAAAAATTGTTTCTGCTCTTCGTCTTTGGTGATGGTTTCATTGAAATGTTGTACCAACGCTACTCCCCGTTCTGCAGAGTCATTGATGCAAACCAGATTCCTTACAAACACTGCTGCAACTTGGAAAGAAGGAGTATCTGACCAGTTTTCAATAGGTACATTAAGAAAACTGGCATCAATATTGGATGTTTCAAAAAATGTTTTAGACGCACGCAAATTGTCAAAGCTTTGTGGTAGTGTTTTCATCAGATGTGGGCCTCGATCTGCTTGTATTGTGCGGACAAGATCAGTCTTTTCTTTATCAGACAGGAGAGATGAAAAAAGAGCAAGAGTTGCCAATTCTGGACTCATGGACCAAGAATGACGCAGCATCATTTTTAATCCAGTCGAACCAAGAACTGCATCGTCGTAGTCATGCAAACGCTGTATCAACAAAATATCATTCACAGGTGCATCAGCAGTGAGCCTGCATGAAAACCATGACTGAAGATAAGTCATGGTTTTCATGACTTATCTTCAGTTTTAGATAACGGATGATAAACCGATTCAAACATTGAATACCTTGTAATTCTTGAGCTGTTAAGTTAAAAATGCTTTTATTTACGGTGAATAATAGTTCAATTTTTAATGCGTAGATGGTTTTTGCCATCCATCATTCCCTGTGCAGTGCACCAGGTTTGCGAATAGCTACATCAACCTGCAGCCCAACCATTTGTGCAGCAAGAAGTAGAAACTCTAAATAGTCATCTCGTGAATGTCTGACCTCAAGTTGACATTTGATGAATGCTTTAATTGCATCTGAAACAATTATCAAAGGGGTTGATCTGGCTTCTGGTGTGTGATTCATTTCTGTCCATTTTTCACGAAACCTTTTGAAAAATAAAATTTCTGGTCCAGTGGATGGTCCAAGACAAACATTGAATACATCGGCAAGCAACACTTCAAACATATGATGACGGCAAGCCATCCATAATAAATTACGTCCCATGGCTTTTTCTAGAAGAGTGCAAGCTCCATTGAGTTTTCCAGTATTGGAAGCTGTCGTGTCAAAGCACATGCCAACAACCATTAATTCACACTTCCAAGATTTTATATGTTCATGAACTGCATCAGCAGCTGCTCGTCCTGATCCAGATGCTAACTTTGGAACTTCAAGAAGTTTTGTAGTGCCATCGACAAGTGATGAGAGCAGGTAACCAATCTACGTTGACCACACCAGTAACATCGGTCAAAAGTTTCCCATCCCAATGAACAATGGATTTTGAGGGAACATAATTTTCTTTTATAAGAGCTGCAGCTTGTTGATGATGGTGCTGACGATGTCTATGCATTGTACTCTTGGAAAATATTGTCTCTGATATCGGAACACCAGCTTCGTTGAATGCCGATGCAATAATCATAGTTGACTTTCTAATGCTGAAATTGTCCTATCCAGCACAGCTGCAACTTTGGGAGATATAATGTCTCTGCGATGTCTGCGTTGTGTTGTAGAATTTGTTTTACTTAAGCATGCTGATTGTACAAGAAATTCTTCATCAGATTTATCATCTTCATTAGAATCATGGCAAACGGATGATGTTGTTGAATGTGTTGCACTGTCCAGTTGTTGGTCTGCAGCTGACTCTGCTGTTGATGATAACCTACTCCGTCCACGGTAAACAATTTTTGATACAGCATCTTTTGCTGCATTATCGACATCCCTGATAAATTGTTTTTGACGTTTAGCAACTCGTTTTTCTTTAACCATAAGTTTTTTGTCCACAGACCCAATCGATCCCATTCTTGATTGTTGTTGTAATTTCAAAAACTGTCTGTCTTCATCAGTTTTTATCAACTGTTCAGAGTTGGCATGGCTTAGATGTCAAAAAGTTGATTCAACTTATTTGTGTATTTTTTTTGGTTCATTTGATCAGTAGAGTTCTCTTACAATGCTTCATCAAACGAACTTGGTCAGCATACAGATCTTTAATTTTCTGTATTATGTGATGAACTTGGTCAGCATACAGATCTTTAATTTTCTGTATTATGTGATGTTTTTGTCGTACAGGCAGTCTTGATTTTACCCAAAATGGGAGCAGTTGCATCGTGCACTTGTTGTGCAGCTTTATTAATGTTTAGCTTCTGTACACGGTAATAGAATACAAAATTTTTCATGACATCTTGGCCTGAAGGGAGGCGAGCACCTGAGATGGTTTCTTTTGGAAAGTCGATAAGCCATATATTGTTATTGCTTCTGGTTACTGTAGCCATACCCTAAAAAAATAATACAAGTACCAATGACAGTATAAGTGTTATTAAGTATAAGTAGTTTAATATTGTATTTAAATATTTTAATATATTTTAGAAATATTTGGAGAATGCAATTAAAAAATGATTACATAATTGTTATATTATTAGTACAATAATTAACAAACTTACAAATTGTTGCTGTATTTCTTGTTTTTTTCACCAATTTATATACAATAAAACATGAACAAATTGTGTTTACTAAAAATAAAAGAAAACAAAATGGCCACTTGGTCATGTGACAATAGCACTGCAGCAAATAATAATAAGTAAAAGTAAAATTTGTTTCTAAACTTTTGTTTAAAATAGCGAGTTGACTGGTCAAAAATATACATTTTTTGCATTCTCTAATAAAGATTATCATTCTATAGGTAATTGTTAATAATATTTTAAACTCTAATTAATGTCAGCAGTGAGATAATTAAACTAGTTTGCATTTCTAGCTTTATTTCACTCATTTTGTGCATATTGTTTAAGATTATTGATATGGATTTTGAATTAACTCGATAGTAAAATTTTAAAAGCCCTTGGGGGACCTCTCAAACTTGTTCAAATGAGCTGTAACTTCACCAATTTAATTATTGTACCCAAGAGACACTTTTCAGAGGGTGAGACATCAACTATTTAAAAAAAAAAATTTCTGTTCATTTCTGGGACACCCTAATATATATATATATATATATATATATATATATATATATATATATATATATATATATATATATATATATATATATATATATATATATTTATATATATATATATATATATATATATATATATATATATATATATATATATATATATATATATATACATATATATACATATGTATATATATATACATATATATATATACATATATATACATATATATATATATATATATGTATATATATATACATATATGTATATATGTATATATATATGTATAAATATATATATATATATATATATATATAGTATATATATAGTATATATATAGTATATATATAATATATATATATATATATATATATATATATTTATATATATATATATATAGTAAAAAAAGTGGTTTATTGTTACCTTTGCCTTGTTTAAAAAGGCAAAGTAACAGTGAAGAAATTATGTGATATTTCTCCATCAAGCATAAATTATATGATTTACCAATAGGTTTTAATGATTCAGCCTGATCTAAGATTTTCCACAAAATAACAGGATTTAAACCCTTCCTTTTAATACTCCGCACAAATTTAGAAAGTTCTTTTAGTTTATTTTGGTTAAATAGTTTATGGAGCTTATGATTTTTTGGGAAGCTTTCATTGATTAAATTAAGGAAAAGTTTGACTATGTTTGCCTTGAGGTTAATTATAAACGGAGGGTTAAAACTTTTGTAGAGTTCTTGGGAACTGAAGAACTTTTTTACTCGAGGAAATATTTCTTATACCGTTAGATATTGTGGGAATAGGTTTAAGAATATGCGGAAGATGGTTTGAATTAACATTCGGGGGATGGTTTGAATAACAGATTGTCAGATTCTATATAGCAGAAAAGAGTTGTTAGACAGGTAGAGCAAAATAGTCAATAAAGTTATCAGTTTTTAAAATAATTTTTATTGTTATATTTAGCATTATATTTAGAATTTTCCTTTAAAAAAATGATGAGATTTTTCTTTATTATTTCTGATTGCAGTCCACAAATATTATGGAAACAGCAAAGTCTGCCATCTCAATATAAACCGTTGGTACGTAATTCATATTCTTTACTAATGGTAAATAAAATAAAAAAGCCTACCAATTCACTTAACTCAGCTTCGTCAAAGCTTCCTATTGTCTTCAAAAATCTTAATCTCCTGATTTTTTAACTCACATTTTTTTGTAAAAAGTAAGAATTTATTTAGGAATTGTGGAGGAAAATCAGGACACTTAGTTTTTGCATTGTAAAAACTGGCATAAATGCAAATTGGCATAAGTGCGCCGAAGAAATTTCCAAACATTGGCATAAGTGTGAAGCAGTTACAAAAACTGGCATAAGTGCAAACTGGCACAAGTGCGAATTGGCATAAGTGCGCCAAAAGAATTTACAAACATTGGCATAAGTGCAAACTGGCATAAGTACGAAGTAGTTGTAAAAACTGGCACAAGTGCGAACTTACGTCATCCGCACTTATGCCAGTTTGCACTTATGAAATTCATGCTTATTCAGTCGGCCCAAGAATATGTGTTCCAAAAGTCCCATAATTTTGATAATAGTTTTTAATTTAGTATATCATTAACTGTAAAGTTTAGTTATTTGATTATTTAGCGAATTTATTTTTTGTAAAAAAATTTGAAAAAATGTTTTTTTTGTTTCATCAAAATCAAATTAAGAATTGAACAGAAAATAAAAAATTTCAATAAAATTTTTTCTTTTTCTTTTGAGAGGGAGAGAATATATATATATATATATATATATATATATATATATATATATATATATATATATATATATATTTATTTATGTTTATATATATAGATTTATATGTATGTATATGTATGTGTATATATATATATATATATATATGTATATATGTATATATATATATATATATATATATATTTATTTATGTTTATATATATAGATATATATGTATGTATGTATGTGTATATATATATATATATATATATGTATATATGTATATATATATATATATTTATTTATTTATGTTTATATATATAGATATATATGTATGTATGTATGTATGTGTATATATATATACGTATATATATATATATATATATATATATATATATATATATATATATATATATATATATATGTATATATATATATATATATATATATATATATATATATATATATGTATATATATATATATATATATATATATATGTATGTATATGCTTATATACAATGTATATAAACAACTATTAAATCTAATATTTTGCAAATCTATGTTAAAAGTTGTTACATCAAAAGTTTTATTACAATTTCTTACATTTTATTGAAAAAAACAATTTCAAGTTTTAAATTTTATTTTTATGTCATTTTGTTTAAATATAGTGATATTAAAAGTTGTCTCAGTAAGTGCTGCGAGTCGGGAAAATGTGACATGGCCTATTTAGTAAACAAAGAGCAGTGTTTCTCCGTCAAATGTTTAACACCTGAGCTATGTGAAATAAGAGATCATCCTTTTAAAAATAAATGGATTGAAATTTCAGCACTTGTAAAAAGTTCAGAAACAAAGAAAAAAAAATATCAAGCAGGTAAATTTTTGAATTTTATGAAATGGGTTTCCAAATCTTTTGTTTATTTCCTTTTTAGATGTATTTTAAAATTGTTTGTCATTTTATCTTCACATTTTTTAAAATTAAAAAAACATTTTTTTTCTAGTTAAGTGTTATTCAAAATGTTTAAGGGGCTTGGTGATAAGACTGAGTTTGTCTTCTTTTTGCCCCAGCCATGGGGAAAAAAGAAGACAAATTTTACAATTTTTCTCAAAAGAAGACAAAATACTTACATTTCTTGTTTAAATTTTGTAACTTTTTCTTTATTGCAAAATACATAATGATATTAAAAAATAAAAAGACATAAACAATTAACTTTAATAAAATTATTAATTTTTAGTTTCTGTGTTACCTTTGTTGCTTGTTTCTTTGGTTGTTATGACAGCTGGTTTGACAGGTTTAATTTGGGCTATCCTAATATTTGTGAGACGGTAAGTAATAACTTTCAATTTTTCTAATTTGTTTTTATTTTATAACAACTATATAACAATCACATTGAATGATTTAAAAAAATATTGGTTGATAAAAATGTACACTGTATAGTCTGTATACACTTACTATTAACTACTAAGATTTTCACTTTTTTCTTGACTTTTACAGTAACATTGCCCATTCATCGTTGATCGTCATAAATCTACCTTCTTTTTTTAATGCTACATTATATCTTCAAATTTCACTGCTGGCCATTAAAACACTGAGGCATATACTTTACTGGTTTGTTTTGAACTTTCAATATGGACTTCTTGTTATTTAAGCAGATAGGAATTAATTAAAAACAGTCATTTTAATAATTAATTCAATTTAATAACAACCAGTTTTAATTTCATTTCAATTTTTTTTTTTAAATTACCTAAAAAACAAATGTTACTTTTTTTTTCTTCTTATTTTTGTTTGACCAAACTATGTGTTGTTAATAAATATACTGTTTTTAATTTGATTAGCAATATTTTTATCAAACTATTTGTTATTAACTAGTTAAGCACTTGGTTTGATCCTTAAACTTTTTATATAAATCTTTGTTATTATCAAAAATTTGATATTTTCTGAGTACTTATACCTTTTGAATTTTAACATCTAATTTTTCAATAGGATTAATGACATATTATCAGATATCACTTTACTTTTGATTATTAGCTCTACATGTTGAATCACATTATTTGCTGTTGGACAACCATCTTTGTTGGATTTAAAATGTTTATTAAAAACTTTTTAAAGTGAATCAAGTGCTTTTAAATTTATTTCTGAACCTAAACTGTAATCTAAATACTAATCAATACACTTGGCTTTTACTTGATGCATTTTAAATACATGGTACATCATCTTTTTGGTACCAAAATAATGACACCTGAGCTTTTCAACCAATATATAAAAATTTGAATAAGCAATTCATACCCAATTTCTTGCTGGCATCGTGCGTCTGGCATTGCGTGTCTTTTTTCCTTCTAATCTTATTTCTACAAGTCTTTTCATTTCCTCCATGTCAGTAAGTTTCATGGAAAATTTGCATGCAGAATTTTAAGGTGGTATTTATGACTTGGAATGTAAGTGATGAATTTTAATGAATAATGTCAAAACTAATCACCAGTCTTTCTTCCATTTTTTATTTCCATGCTTAAATAATATTTTTAAGTTTAACTAAGAAATCAAAATAATTAAAATGTCATTAATTTTATATAAACTTAAATTATAAATTAAAATTTAAGATTCCAAACTTAAGTTATAAACCTATTTTAAGTTTTATAAGTGGTATAAGTTAAGGTACAAGTTGTGTAATTTTATGTAAGTTGCGAATTGGTGGTTGCAAGTTAGTGGTTGCAATTTAGTAGGTAACCACAAACTCGCAACTTACATAACTTGCACAATTTAAAAAACTTTTTTTCAGTTTTACCTTGGTTGTTCATTACCTTTTTTCAAACTACATTGCAACTAATCAATTTCTTTTGAACCCCTTAACCATTTTTTATGTACTTCCAATGCCACTAATTAATTTATAAATTAGCCTCTCTTCACTTAGTCACCTTTCTCTTTTGTCTCTTTCTGACTGTATTCCTTTGGATGCAATTTCTGACCAAATTAACCAAGCCCTTTCTCTTTATTCTTTAGCCAATATTAATGTTATTGGTGACTTCAATTCTAATCTCCATTATTTCAGTTTACTAAATTTTGTATCTTATTTCATAAGTTAGGCACTAGAGACTTTTGGAAAATCTTCAACAATGTCATTAACAAAGGTAAATTAAACATTTTATCTCTAATTCGTGGGACTAATCTTTTTTCCTCTGGCAAGAATAAGATAGAATATTTCTTTCATTGTCTTACAAAAGTTTTGTCCAGACCTCTTTTTAATCCTCTCTAAACTATTTAATGCTGAATCTTGTTTTCCTGGCTGCTGGAACTTCTGTGGTTCCAATTTTTAATAACTCTGAAGAACACTTTGACCCCTCCAACTATCCTCTGATCAGCCTTCTGACTATTATTAGACAATCAACGTGATTCTTGATCTTTTTGTTCTATAGCTGACTTAGTAACTGCTGTAACTAAAAGATTCTATCATGCGCTAGATAGAGGCAGCAAGGCAAGGAGACATAGACAAAGCAACTGCTCTTGACATATTAAAAGCTTTCAGTGAAATTTGGCATGCTAGTCTTCTCCATAAGTTTGCTTCATATTTTTGAGTCTTCTCCATAAGTTTGCTTCATTATTTTTCTTGTTTATTCATTATTGTTTCTTATCCACGTTAATGAACTTCTTGATCTCACATCTAATGTGACTTTATTTGCTAACAAATTAACTTTATACTCTTGTCATGACCAAAAGTCTTCTCTTTTGAATTGCTTAGAACAGATTTCAAATCTGATCTCTCTTTTGAATTATGAATTTTAACTTCTACAAAAAGTTATTTACTGCAAACAACTATTGCAATATTGTCAATATTCTTATATTATTCAATGGCACCCTCTCACTGAATCCTCTTCTTCATGTTTTCTTAGATTATTATTCAGTACTGAGCTCTCATATAAACTCATCATTTTTAAATCATATAAATCGCAAATGTTATACAAACTATTGCAAAGTTAGCATTTGCTAAGATTCTATTTATTGTGCTTGCCATTTTTTTACTCTCGAATTTATTCTCTACCTCTTCAAATCTCTTGTTCTTCCCTGTATGGAATACTGTTGTCATATTTAAGCTGGCTCTTCTAATGACGCTCTTTCTCTTCTAGACAAGGTCCAAAACTGGTCCAAAATCCAAGAAGGTCTAAAACTGTATAGTAAATCTTGTTGATGCTCAAATGAGCTATCATCTCTATGAGCTATCATCTCAAGTTCTATCAACCTCGCCTGACTCCTCATTCAGCAAAATTGTATCCTTTTACTGTATCTGTCCCTTCATGCTCTAAAAGTTTGTCTAGTTTTTTTATTTACCCATCAATGATTTGAAAACTTCTCTCCCAATTTCATTTTTTTAATCACAATCTTCAACTTTCAAGTATTCTTCTAAACTTAATTAGTATTCTTTCTAAACTTAATAGTGGTTGCTTGCAGCTTTTTTGGGAGAGAATTAGTATTTATTTTTTAAATAAGATAAATAAAATAGATATATTTAAATAATATAAGATGAATTCTTTATTGTATTATTTTATAGTGAGTGTTAATTGTTTAGTGGGAATTTCAGTCATCCATTATAATTATTTGAGTATTTTTTCTGAGTGTATCCTTACTTACATGATGTTAAATGATTAGTACTCCAAGGGATTTGTTGATGGCAGTTATTAATAAAGAACTTAATTTAATGTTATGTGTTATAACAACATTGATTTCATTATTTGATATACTTGTTAGATTTTAAATTAACATGATTTTTCAATATTCTTATAAAAATGTAATTACTACTAATTTCGATTAGATTCTTGCTTTTCACAAGTGAAGTCAAACCTAACCAATTTTGAAAAAATAAAAATGTTTCATTCTTTGTGTTATACTGCCACTGCACTTTTCTGTTTGGTGACCTTATAATATAATATATGTTTTAATGAATTGTATACTAGAGCAAATGCTAGAGTATAATACAGAGTAAACTATAATACTAGAATACTACAAATAGCAGGCTATAATACTAGAATACTATACATAGTTAACTCTAATACTACAATACTACAGATAGTTAATTATAATACTACAATACTATACATAGTTAACTATAATACTAGAACACTACACATAGCAAACTATAATACTACAATACTACACATAGTTAACTATAATACTAGAAAATTATATTCTATTACATAATTATAAAAAGTACAGTTATTCGTTTTTATCACATTTTATAAAAAGGTCTGAAATTTTTTAGACATAAAACAAAGAAGCAAAATGAAAAATCAAATGACGATGAGGATGATGGTATTCCTCGACCAGAGAGATAAAGTCCGGATCAGAGAGATGAAAAGTTATAGAAGCAATTCTTGCAGGATTAAAGAATTTTAAAAATTAAAACAGAAAAATTATAGAAAATAAGATATGGAATAATAGATGGAATGAAAAGAAAATTGGAATAATGATAATAATAAATGAAAATAATATTTGGAATGAAAGCAAGCACATCTGATAAAAGTATTTGAACCATTTGAGTGAAATTTTAAAGTAAAGTGTTTAATGTTTGGTAATCGATTAAATAAATGATTAATGACAGATATTAATAAAGTTTGATAAACGACCAAATTTTATGATTATTTAAAGTTCGGAAGTCATTAAATACCGCTAAGATAGCAAAGGACAAAATTCCTGTCTTCATTATTTTCTTGTTTACAAAGTGACCGAATTTATTCATAAAAAAGTTATTTATATATGAAAGTTAGTTGAAGAATCAGTTTATAAAATGACGAGCCTTCATTAAAACAATGCAATGGCGATTGTTTTTAGTTAGAATAAAAGACGAGTATAAAAAGTTATGCAACAAAATAAAAAATGGTAAACCAATAGTTTGAGCTTCCAAATAAAATTAGTAATGAAGAACTTGTTTATTAATTGACAACTTGTTCATGATGACCTTGTATTTACAATGCTGAGCTGTGTTTTACCCATGAACTTGTTTATACAATGACAAACCTTAATTCAAGGAAAACTTGTTTATACGACGACAAACCTTAATTCAAGGAAAACTTGTTTATACGATGACAAACCTTAATTCAAGGAAAACTTGTTTATACGATGACAAACCTTAGTTTAAGGAAAACTTGTTAATACGATGGCAAACCTTAACTCAAGGAAAACTTGTTTATACGATGACGAGCTTAGTTCATTGAGAACTTGCATGGGCGATTTTTTTAAGTTTGATTTTCAACAGCGTTTTTGTTTTCTTTTTTTAAATGTTAATGTATGTTTTCAATTTTTGTTATTTTTATAACATTTTGTGATGTTGTACACTTTCTTCTACATGCATGCATTCATATCCGCCAAATTTTTTATGACTTTTTTTCTTCTTCATCGAATTGAAGACATTTTTTAGCAACTAAAAGTTTTTTAAAAATTGCTGAAAACTAAAAAAGTTTTTGCAATTTGTTTTGCAGTGAAAAGAAAAATGTCATTTCTTTGCAACCCGATATATTTAGTGTTAAATATTACTGACGCTGAAAGTGTATTTAGTTTTTCAGAATTTAGTTTTTATATATGTGTATATGTTGAAGGTACTGTAAATATAAACTCAAAGTAGATTTTGTTTATTACATTGTTTTTTTTTTATCAATTGTTTATTGCTTTAAATTTTCAAAATTGAATCTTCGCCATTAGTTCCCAGCTTTATGATGGCCGAATTGTTAAAGATATTACTGGGTTCCTAAAGCTGATGCAGTGGTCAACTTGGCGTTTCTAATTGTTGTCAGACAATTCTGTGGTGTTAATCGTAAAATAGTTTAATCAATTATTGATTCGGACTAGTTTTGAAGAGTTGTTATTAGAAAGTATTATGTTCCGCTGAATTTTTTTGTTAACAGTTTTTGAACCGTTGCTGCAGAAGACCCTGTTAACATAAAAAAAATGTAACACTTAAATTCTTTTAAAAATATGAGTTGCATTATTTGTAAAAACTCTTAGGGTAGAGCGGGGCATATACTAGGGTAGAGCGGGGCTCATTGGGACACTTAAGAAACAAAAGTTGCGAATAAACTAATCATAGTAACACTTTTTTTATAAATTTCCTAAAATTCATCAGTATAAGAAAACCAAAAAACAAAAAAAAAAGTTCTAAATCACCTACGACAACCAACGAAACTCAAGACTAGCAAAATTTAAACATTTTGCAAGTGGGTGGCGCATAAGTGGGTGGGGCAAAGCAGGACAGTTTAAAAGCACCAGTTATTTGTTAATTATAAAGCTTTAAAAATGATAAAAAATAAAAGCTATCTATCATTTAAACAAGTTCAAACATTAAACTCTCAAAAAAGTAACACCAATACAAACTACACGTCCATACACCACAAAAAAGAAATAATTAAAAAATTTGTTTTTTATTATAAAATACCTCCACCCTACCCTAACCTATATATTATTAAATTGGTAGCTACTACTAAATTTAAAATTAAACAAAAAGTATTATGAATCTCACAATCACACAAAAAATATCAAGAAACTATTTGGTAATATTTTTGATGAGCTGGCTTTTTAGCAATATGCCAATATATAACAAATTTAAATATGTCGTATGTATCAGCAGCTTTTGTAGTTCTAAGTTCCTTTTTACTCATAACTGAAACTGCATTTTATCCCAATTTGGATGATTGATCTTTCTTAAATAATTTCTTACCATGTTTGTTTACTTTAAACACTATTAATAATCGAAGTTAAGTTATAAAAATTTCTTTGAATTTATTACTAATATTGCTTTTCTAAATAAGGAAAATAATATTTTTGATTATAAATAAATACTTTGGATTAAAAATAAAATCATCAAACTGTAAACATCATCACGGAATGGTAGTAATATAGTCAATTATATAAATAACTTGTTCTCCCGATATGCCCGACAAAAGTTATTTTACTGAAATTTTTATTCAAAAAGTTCTCTAGATATTCTTTAATAACCCGGTTCTAAAAAAGGATATAAAATACTCTCTAAAAAAGGATATAAAATACTCTCTAAAAAAGGATATAAAATACTCTCTAAAAAAGGATATAAAATACTCTCTAAAAAAGGATATAAAATACTCTCTGAAAAAGGATATAAAATACTCTCTGAAAAAGGATATAAAATACTCTCTGAAAGATATAAACTTTTTATAAATAAAGGAAATCAGCAATAGTTCAAGATAAATCTTTTGTCGTTGTATCGCTTGAGAAAATACACTAGTTTTGTTTTTTTGCAAACTTACTGATGCAGTTTGGTGCTTTTAATGCACTTTAGTATTCCTAAAATATAATTATTATTAATATATATATTATAAATATATATATATTATAAATATTATTCCTAAAATAAGATTTTTTTTACAATAATGAAGCACAATAATTTAAAATATTTTATCAAAAAAATTTTGAAAAAAAATAACTTTTTGTTGAGATTAAGCTTCAGGTATAACTGTTCCCTTGTGCGCTACTGTCCCGATATGCCCCGCTCTACCCTAAAATATTTTACATTTAGAATTAGTTTTCTTATTTGCACAAGTTTTTGACTTTATTGGCTAGATATAAGCAGCTTTATTTAAAAAAAAATACCTTTGAAGAAATTTTTTTTTTAAATACAGACTTTCCGCACTAGTCATTTATTTATGCAAATACTTTTAAAGAACTTATCTAACGACCAAAAATTAATATTTTGAACTGAAGGAAATTAGCAAAAAGTTGCGGGCAAGCTTTCTCAAAACTTTAAAATAAAAAAGTCTGAAAAAATTATTACCTTGGATGTTACACTGACAGTGGCTTATAATAAAACATCTTATAAAAAGGGTTTTCATAGGATGCTTCGTTGACATTAGGGTCCGTTTGAATTAGGAATCTTGAATTAGGTATTGTTCCTGATAAGTTAAAATTACACTAATCTTAAGGTTGACTTCAATACCAAAAATCTCAAATAACAAAGCAATCTCTATCTTGAGATTTGTTATTTGAGATTACTGGTATTGAAGTCAACCTAATCAGGGTTTGTTTCTTGAAAAGCAGACCCCGAAGAACGACTTGTTGTATAGAAAGCAGTTTGGTTTCAAAAATATACATTCACTTAGTAGTTGAACTACTCGACGTAGTTAGGCGAGTTAGCAAAACTTAAATCAAAATTTTTTTCTAAAAATTAGTGTTGTGACCAAAACTAAAAATCGTAACTAACTAAACTAAAAAAACCGTAACTAAAACTAACCGACTAACTTTTTAGCCTAACTAAAACTAGTCGACTAACTCTTTAGTTAACTAAAATTACCCGACTAACTTTTTAGTTCACTAAAATTAGTTGACTAACATTTTAGTTAACTAAAATTACCCGACTAACATTTTAGTCTTACTAAAATTAGTCGACTAATGTTTTAGTTAACTAAAATTAGTCGACTAACTTTTTAGTCTAACTAAAAATAGTCGACTAACTTTTTAGCTAATTTAAATTAGTCGACTAAATTTTAAGTCTAAATAATACAAGCATGGGTGTCGATAGCCTTTACACCGCCTGGGACAGAAAAACCAGGTCGGCGCCTCTATTTCTCAAAATTTTCCTATATTTTCCTATATTTTTTTTTTTTAGATACCTTCTTTTTCTTTGGCTCCCCTTGGACATCTGCCGCCTTGGACAAACTGTCCCATTCGCCAAACTTTTCCCTTTATAATTTATTTTATATATTAATAATATATAAAATATTATTTAATATATTAATAAATATATAATATAAATAATTTATATAATATATGTATTAATAACTATAATATTTAAATTAATTAGGGGAAAGTGGGATAATATGGGATACTTAATTTTAACGACCTATAAAATTGAAATTTAAAAATTAATCTTGTTGCTAATAGTCAGTTAGTTTCAATAGCTATCAAATATCATTTCTGTAAAAGATGAGTCTAACAGCTTCAATACACTTTGAGAAAATTTAATAAACAGAAAATGTTTGGGCATCCCATATTACCCTTAAGGGTGGGGTAATATGGGACACCTGAACAATGTCAGCTAAGGATGGTAATAAGTTATGCAAGATCTTATGAATCAATGAAACAAAACAAAAATTTATAAAAAAAAATAAAAACAGCTTTAATATTACAAAAAAAAAAGAAAAGATTAATAAAAACGAATTTCAATTTTTAATCGCTGTCAATGCATAAATCACATTTAAATTCGTCTTCATCAGCCCCTGCACATTCTGTGTGGGCCCATTTTCTGCAAGTTTGGCACATGACCCTCTGCTCTCCTTGGCCATCTTCCGAGAATAAGCCAGTATAGTATATGCATGGAGTGTCATTATCAACCATTAACGCACTCGTCATTGTTGCGCCTGTTTGTTTTGACTTTTTATTTTCGGCTGAAAAAAGTTTTTTTTTCAATTTTGATTTTCCTTTTGCACGGCAGTAAATCCCTTACGCCTTCTGGTTCTGTTCACCCTTTCTTTGGCTACGGGTAAGGACTTATGTCACTAGCCAACATGGGTGTATCACTATAGGTGCTGGCCACTGGCGGATGTTGCGATTGAATGGTTATCTCACTTTCAGGGGCAGGTATTTCTGTTGTTTCTGCCGCCTTAAACTCCCACTCCTCAAATACATTCCTATTCACTGGCCAAATTCCAGTCTTTTCATATCCATTAACTGCTGTTGCGAGGCTGGCAGTGCGCAGATAGGCCTTTGCAAATATAGAAGTTATTTGGAATTCTGTGACGATTCGCCCAGGATGTGAGCGGAGTCACATCTGAATCTCGGAGTCATAATAAGTAGATAACGACTTCATAAATGCAACATCAAGAGGTTGCATTCTGTGATTGCATTCCGGTGGGAGACAGATAATTGTTATAAAATGTTGTCTAGCCAAAATAATGGCCTCCAAATTCTTGGTATGTGAGGCATGACCATCTAATATAAGTAAAGAAGGGCTTTCCTGACTAGGCTTTACACATTCAATGAAATGTCTGAGCCATTGGGTAAACAATTCAAGCTGAATCTAGCCAGTCTTATGACAGGCATAAGTAGATCCTGCTGGTGTGCCGTCCATTAACTCCATTTTCATGCACTGCCGAGGAAAAATAAACATAGGTGGGATGTATGTCCCAGATGCACTCATGCAAAGTATTGTAGTAACCAACCGTCCTCTTTCAGCTGAAGAAAGGATGCCACCTTTTTTTTTCTCCTTTCAGTGCTATTATTTTGGCATTATTGGACTGGACAGTGGTAATGCCCTTTTCATCCACATTAAAAATTTTATGAGGTTTAAATTTCTTCTCATCAATTTCCCTTTCCAAAAGGTCAAAAAATTTGCCCACATTTACTGTGTTAAATCCTGTAGCTCTTGCAATGGAAGTGAATTCTGGGGTTCTTATAGATAAGTGTAAATATCGTCTTAAAAACGATGCTAGCCAGTCTTTTCCAGCTCTTTCTTTTGCAGAGTTAAAACGGTTGGGAATACCGTTAATTTTTGCAAGCTGAAAGGCCAGTCTACGGACATCTAAACTGGTAAGACCAAAAAGCCTGGCTTCCATTTCTACTATGTAATCAGCCAGATCTGATTCAAATTTGAAAGAGAAAATGGGTTTTCGTCCAAGTGGGAGACTGGTCAATTCTTGTACTGGATGATCGTTGCATTTTACCTTGCGTTCCAGAGTTGACCGAGGGACATTGAAGACTCTGCTAGCTTTTAGATAGCCCATTTCTTTTTTTCTAACGGCATTAATAGCTGCTGTCATAGCTTCTGCTGACTGCTGTTGCCTCACTTTTTTTTTTTCAAATTTTCTCGGCATCTAAAAAAATGACCAAAAAAAAAAGAGTGAGAACTTTTATACGTTTTATTTTCTAGAATTTTAAACCTCTTAAGGGTTTATAAAATAAAAACATAAAAATGTAGTTTTTAAAAAAGAGTTAAACACATTAGAGTCTATTTTCAATGTGCTATTCCTGAATGGGACCCCAATCAAAAATGTATGAAAGAAAAAATATCTAAAAATGATAAAGTTTTTTTAGCGTAAAAAGAAATTTTAAAAATTAACACATTTATCATTATGACTAATAATATGACTTAAGGAAGTTGTTAGTGTCTATTTAATTAATGCACTTTAAAATTCTGAACATTTTTACAGAACTGTTGGATCTTAAGGTGGTTTATACTAATGAGAAACTGTGGTTGGTTTTTTAGCTTTTTTTAATCATGAATAACAAAATTGGTTATAAATTGTTTATTTTTTAATCTCAAGTTTATACTGAACACACCCAGACTAATAATTAATGTCAATGAAACTCCTGGCTTGCTCAATACTGACAATTCAATAAAAGCAGAATTAGCATTGAAAATATAATAAGATGAAAAGGAAATAATATAAACAACGTGGTTAATATGGGATAGTATCCCATATTATCCCCATTTAGGTATCTCATATTACCCCACTATATAGCACACTTCTAGTTTATTTTTTTTTATGTACCACGTAGAATGGACAACCCTTAAAAGGTATTTTATGTTTAATAACTGGTCAGTTACTAATTAAATTTTGAATATAGTGAGATAGTTTACCTTTTTAGACTATTTTGGCCTCCTGTAACAAAGTCGATGTTATGTAAGGTTCACTGGTGAAATTTTCAAGACTTTTTTCAGACGCAAATAATTCGAAAGAGAACAATTTATACTTGCGGAAGTAACCTCCTGACATTAGCCTCGTTTCCAATTCAACAAATATTTTATAGCACTGACCTATAAGTAGATAATAGAGGTATCCCATATTACCCACTATCCCATTTTACCCGACTTTCCCCTATATTATATATAATATAATTTATTTTATATACTAATAATATGTAAAATATATATTTAATACATTAATAAATATATAAAATAATTATATAATATATATTTATATAATATATTTATTAATAACTATATTATATAAATTAATTATATTACATATACAAATAATATATTAATAATATATTTTTAGCTGAATAAAAAGTCGACTAGTATTTAGGGCCGCCCAAGGGGGGGGAGAAAAAGACAGTTTGTCGCAGGCGGCAGATATCCAAGAGGCGCCAAAGAAAAATAATTTTTTTTAAAAATTCTGACAGCAACGACACCATGAAGTTTAATTAGAATTCTGTCAGAATTTTCAAAAAAAATTTTGTTAATACATGATCATTGTACCGCAAAATACCGCAAAAATAAAAAAATAAAAAATATCCAGAAATTTAACGAGATACCGACGTGAAGAAGTGGGGTGGTTGGTTGTGAAGGTGTGTGACACCCCTTCAATTAACACTTAGTTTATTTAGTTAGCAAATTTGATTTCTTTAGATAAGTCAGTTAGGAAATGCAGACCGTTCAGACCAGCCGGTCAGCAAATTTTAAAAAGTGAGGACTTTCATTTTCTTTTCCAATCAGCAACAATTTTAATGGCGCTCTTGACGTGATACCAACTTGCGCCAGCCGTCTAAGCTATAGAGGTGGTTACAACCATTTTAAAAAAGAGATATCTTTAAAAATGCAATTTATTAAAAAATAAATTATTAAAGTTGGCCTAAAAATTATATAAATTCCCTAATTATGACTATTACACAAAAGCAATTTTATAAATCTTGTTATGCGTTAGTTGTGAAGAGGTTAGATCTCCAACGATTAATTCATTTGCTTTTACGAATAGCTGTAAAGTACAGCTTACAGTTATAATTTGCTAAAGCGCATGAATTTAAAAGTTTCCTTTTCAGAGTTTTTCAGGTTTTTCAAGAGAAATAGTTTTCAATTTATAATTAAACTAAATGCAATAATAAAAATAATTATGGAAACAAATTTATAAAAAATAGATAGTGCAATATTTTTTTAAAAGTTATGTTTTGTGCCGGAACTATGTTCGGATTTCCTTTATGTAACACCTCCAATCATTTTTTGATGTAAAAACTCGTAAATTAGTTAGCTCTACATTCTTAAAGCGCTAATGTATTAATTTACTACAATTAGATTGTAAAATTTAGACAACTAAAGTTTTTTATTAAATTTATATTGTTTAATTAAATATCTGTTAAACTATTTACTTTTATTTTAATTTTAAAAATGGTAAAAAATAAATAAACTAATTATATATTCGGTATAGTTATGTGTTCGGTATAGTTATGTATTCGGTATAGTTATGTATTCGGTATAGTTATGTGTTCGGTATAGTTATGTGTTCGGTATAGTTATGTGTTCGGTATAGTTATGTATTCGGTATAGTTATGTATTCGGTATAGTTATGTGTTCGGTATAGTTATGTGTTCGGTATAGTTATGTGTTCGGTATAGTTATGTGTTCGGTATAGTTATGTATTCGGTATAGTTATGTGTTCGGTATAGTTATGTATTCGGTATAGTTATGTGTTCGGTATAGTTATGTGTTCGGTATAGTTATGTATTCGGTATAGTGGCGGATTATTTATTAGGTAAACTAAGCAGTTGCCTAAGTCCTGCTTAAAAAAAAAGGCTCGTCATTTTAATCTGAAACAAACATATAAAAGATACAAATATATACTGTATTAAATTAAAAAGAAAAATAATAAATTAAATAGCATATATTAGTTAAATATTTTTGTTACTAATATTGTTTAATATAAGTAATTTTATGATTTAATTTAAACAGAAAAAATGATTTATCAATCTGAAACTTACAAAAAAAAATTTGGTAGTGATGCCTTTTTTTAATATTATTTTATTAAATTGTCATGCCTAAATTTATTTATTATTTATTTATTGGCCATGACATGACAATTTAATAAAAAAATAATAATAAAAGTCCTTTTGAAAAGACCCTCAGTTGTCATCAGATGAGGCCCTCGAAGTGTCTCTGTCTAAGGCCTGAAATGCTTTAATCTGTCATCGATTCTGTATGAAATTATTTTTTATTAAATTATCAGCTGTTTTAACCAAGTTATTCTGCTAAAAAACCGATTGTTATTTAATTCAGTAAAATAACATTTGCGGCAATACATGTACAGACAAAACATTTTATTTACCTATTTTTCACAAATTATTTATGGTTTTTGGTATTTCTGAAATTTAAAGGAAATTTAATAAATATCTTTAAATTGATTTGATTGTGATAACTTCATTAAATTTCTTACCGCATCAAATTTTATGGAATGTCCTTTTTAAAACCTCAAAGTAATGGTTTCCTGCTATATACTAGATATAAAGTTCTTCTAAACAATATCTATAAATTTATTTTAAGAAATTAAATTATTATTGTCAAGCAATAATACGTTTTCTTCAAATCAAAACGATGGCAAAACCAGTTTAAGTTTTTCATCCAGTCAAAAAGAAATTGAAATTGATACACAGTCCATTGAGGAAACTACTAAAACGGCATACGAATATCACTCAATTTTAGAAGGAAACTTCAAAATGGGTATGCGATAAATGTAGTTATAACAGATCTAAAAAGTACTCAAGTAAAACATTAAAAAGTATACAAGATTACCATCTTGAACATGATCACGAAATTATAATGCCGAAAAAGAAACTAACCTGAGCGGTTTGAGTAAAGAAAATAGCGATAAGATTGATAGAAATCTTTTGATACTCATTATTGCTTTACATATCTGCAACTGCAGATTTCATTTCTGACGAAACCACTTTCATTAGTGTTTGTTTGGGATTGGCATACCTTAATGGGCGACATGAAGCAGATAATTTAAAAAACGCTTTACTGATAGATGATAAAATAATAAGTGTAGTATCCGACAACGCCAGTAACGTACGCTACTGTTTAAATTCTTTAAAAGTTAGTTGAAATATTCAACCAATAAGATGCATGGGGCATGTCTTGCAATTAGTAGTAAAAAATGTGATAGATTTAGTTGAAAAAGGTGAAAATGATATCATCTAAATTCTTTTTTATTGCAAAAACAATAACTAAGTGCAGAAAAATTGTTACATCTTTCAATCATTCTTCTCAACTTAATGATTAAGAAAGTCAAATGCGACAAGGTGTTGAAAGAAATCACGGTTCAAGATGTAAAAAATCGTTGGCACTCCACGTTTCTCATGACAGAAAGAATGCCTAAACTTCACTCATACATAAAAGATATCTTTAATTCTAAACAACAATACAAAGATATGAGAAAAAATTTGCTCGACGAAGATAAAATAGTTAGCTTAAAAGAAACGGTAAAAGCATTTGCAAGCTTTAATCAAGTAAGTGTTTTACTTTCAGGCGATACTTATGCAACATGTTCTTTAACTATTCCAAGTATAAAGTACCTAGAGATGCAACTAAATAAGAAAAAAAGTAAAACCCCTCCTTTAATTATGATTTTAAAATTGCATTTATTAGAATCTTTAAAAACTTACAAAGACTCATATGGTTTAGAGAACAATTCGTTTTTATTATGTACCACTTTTTTGGGTCCAAACTATCAAAGTTTTCAATTCTTTGAAAAGTATGAGAAAAAAAAATATTTAATATGCGTGAAGGAATTTTTGTCGGATTTTTACCTGACAAAATAAGTTTGTGAAATAATTCCAGTTAAAAAGGTGACAATCAAATCAAAAAAATTTAAGTTATCATTTGACGATGAAGATGATGATTCAGGAAATGATGATGACAAAACAATAAGTTTAGATTTAAAAAAAGAAATTAGCGATTATATAAAATTGTCAGTATATGATCAAAATGTTTTATACTTTTGGCATCAAAATCAACATGTGTTTCCAATATTGTATTGTATTTCAACAATGATTTTATGTACACCTGCTACCAGTGCACCAAGTGAGCGCCTTTTCTCTGACGCATTAAATAATTTGTATGCAAAGCGAATCAGAATGACAACTGAATGTTTTCAAATGTTAATGTTTTTGTACGAAAATTTGGAATTTTTTAATTTAGTTTAGATTTATTAAATGTAAAAAGTAAGTTTTTTCTAGTAATAATTATATTTTTAGTTCATTTTTTTAATATAACTCTTATAAACTGCTATAAACTCTTTTGTGTTATAAATTTTTAAAACGTGTTATAAATTTTTAAAACGTTTAAAAAACTTATTAAAGCGAATATTACCGTTTTTTAAACGTTCTGTGCTTACTGGGTAGGGCATGAAGGCTTAAATGGGCGCCAAAGAAACAAGAAAAGCAAAAAAAAAAAAGCTATTTTACATAAAAATATTTTTTTAAATTTAATGTAAAAATTTTTTTTATTTATTTTTACCCTGTACGCAAAAATCCTCGCTACGCCACTGCATCTTTATATTATAACCAACAAAGAATAGGGCGAGTTAAGTTGAGCAATTTTGAGTAAATCTAAGATATCTCATGAGCGGTGCGTCAGATTTACAGAATTCTTTCACTATTAGAAAGATAATTAACCTGGGACCGATGCTATAAACAATGCAACGAATCTGTCGAAAAAAATTTTTATTAGTTTTTTCAATTTATTCGTTTTAAATTTAAAAGTTAGTTATTAAAAGTAAAAAAATGCGTTAACACGCAATTTTCTCGCTGTTTGAGTAATAATTTGGTCATTGCTACGTAATAAACTATGTACGTAAACGAAAGGAAAAAATACGTCGCTAAAATGACGAAATAATACGTCATTAAAAATCAACTCTTGGCAACTTCTAGACATAGAGCAAACTACAAGTATTTATATGTTCATTTTGATGTCAAAAAAAGGATGTTTTGCAAAAAAACAAGATGATCGGATCCTGGGAACAACAACAAAAAAAAAAATGTTAGCCCCCCAGCATGAAACGTGTCAAAATCATTATTAGTCAACAGGCGGACATCCGCGAATTATAAATCAAACTTATATTATTAATCTACATATTGAACAAAATATTTAAGGACTCGAATTATTGAACCACCATGGACCGCAAAAGTATTTAACTATATAAGTGAAATTTTAACTAAAAAAAGTACTTTAAATATATCATCATTTGAAATCAATTTACTTAATATCCAACGTATGAAATAGTGTTGCAATAACTCATTTGAAAGATAATGTATGAATTAATTTAACTATGCAATAAAAGGAGAGGTTTAAAATCATTAACTATTTTATGTTTCTTTGTAACACAAAAAATAATCTTGAATTTTTTTGGAAAAAAAAACTTGATTTAAATCAACGTGGCTTAGTAATGGACTTTTAACACGCGCATGCGTCATATTTTGTTCAAACTTTTGTAAACAGAAACGATCGCAGTTAAAAAGGGATTTCTTACTAAAGTTGTATACACTTCAAACTCTAATTATTTGTGGATAATGCTAAATTATCTCTAAGAATTTATGTCAAAACAAAATTTTTGGTATAGTAGGTTTTCCCATACCAAAGCTATTATTTAAATAATTTTAGGAGGAGAAAAGATGTGGAACTAAAGTGAAACTTTGTTGTTTTTTCTGGGAAATTTAAACCTGCTTACATTATGGTCTATATTTTAGAGTTGCAAATTTTTTAATGATTACCTTTGGTTTTTTTTTTTTAAATATAGTCGTGTGTGAATCATTTAAAACTAAAATTATAACTAGGTTACTTTTTTTTGTTATAATTTAATGCTTTTAAAAATTGATAAGTTTTCTTTTTATTTGAAGGTTTAAAAATACTAACAGAAGTAATATTTGCGCTACAACACTGCCATTTATATTCTGAAAACCCATTTGAAATATCTGAAAACCCTTTTGCAATATTTCATTAAACTATTTTAAATATTTGCAATTTTTCTCTTCTTAGGCAGAGCTTTTTGTTGATATTTTTTTACAGTTGGGTGGTTATTTATGAAGTACTCATCCATTATACTTTTGAGTTTACGTGTTTCTTTCACGTGCCAGTAGGTACTCTTCATGCTGTTGAATTCAGCATGAATACTCTCTGGACCCTGTTTTTTATAAGTAAGAACTATATAATTAGTTTAAGAACTATATGATTAGTTTACCTTTAAGATTTTGTTAACATGGTTACCAACAAAATTTTTCCCATGGTATGCTTGTCTTTGCACTCCTAATAAATTAAATATCTCGTCGAGTTTATTTACTAGTGGACCATATGACATCTTTACATGGTCAGTTTCTTTCATTATTTTCAGTTCTGAGGTCTCTGAATATAAATATGGCGATTGATTCTCATATAAATACAAAATACAGATATAAATACAAAATACCAAAACATAAAATATTAGAAATAACATATCTATAAGGATCCTAAAAAAAGGTATTATGTTTTATATTTTTAGTGAACAATAAAATGTAAAATGTTTACCTTTTCTTTTTTTTTTCTTTCTTTAAAGTGAATTATGCGTGGATCAAATACTAACTTCATATATTCTTCCTTTTCAGGGTGAGATAATATGTGAGTTTCAAGTGCTTCTGTTATAATATGTGTTTTACCTTCAAGATCCTGATTACTTATCTGAAGTTGTTTTATTTGACGTTGCTTCTTAATATATTTGTTAAACTCTTCACAGTCAAATGTTTGGTTGTTTACTGCCAAATGTTTGCAACATTTTTTGTTTAATAACACGAAGTACAACAGCATCCTTTGTGATAACACTTTTTGAATTTAATGCAAATATATCTGAAAGACTTATTTGTGACGATGATGATGACAAAGTTGAGGAAATTGGTATTGGAGTTAGATAAATATTTTGATGATTCATGTGTTCTGACAGTTGTGACATTTTAAATAATCTACCACAACATTGCTTACATTCTTCTGGAATATTATTTATCATTTCAATAACATTGCTAGAGGTGGTTAATCCATCTATTGAAATTGAAAATGAGCATTTAGGGCATTTTGTTTTAGATAATAGTTTATTATTGATAAGTGATAATATAAATGGTGCACAAAACGAATGCAGACAGTTTTTTAAAATAACTGGTTTATACATTATACCATTACAAATATAACAGACACAAAGATGTTCATGGGGATAAAAGTTTTGGTTAATGTCTTGTAGTTTCGGATTTAAAGTTGGTAGAGATGTAAGTTTAGCTCGTATGTTATTTATTGCTTGTCGAGTCCAAATTTTTTCATTGGCAATGCTTAAGGGCCTACTCTTTACAGTTTTCTTTGGTTTCTTTGCTTTATTTACTTTGAAGCAAACACATTCACATTTCTTGCAATTGCTAATCCAGTTTTTTAATTTAAGATTAGTATTTGAACCTTTTTCTATGTTTCTCATAATTGAATAGCATCTGTAACACATCTTCTGTGGGTGCATCTTTAAGTCATCCTTGTCGATTCGTATAAAAAAATGCAATTCGATTCTTATTACATGGTTTGTTAAAAAAACACTACAATTTCCAAGATTTTCTCATAATTTTTTTAGTATTGTTATGTGAAACTGTCATTTTTATATTTATTTATAGCCAAATAATAGGATGTACACTGTTTTTAAACTTAAAAAAGTAACCCAAGCCTAATTTTTTTTTTTTTTAATATAAAGATAAACTCTTCTAGTTTTAAAATATATTAGGTTTTAAAGCCTAAAAATTTAAATAAGCGTTTAGTTATCCAGTTTTTGTAGTATACATAGCCATAAAACCAAGTCTGAGTTTCACGCGTATTTAGAGATACTAAAATTTAAAGATTTAAATGTGAAAATTTTTTCACAACATTTAAATCTTTATATTTTAGTAACATTTTTCATGGCCATATTTAAATCAATTTAAATAATGGGATATCAATTATACATCTTTATAGCAAAGCTATGAACTACTTTTTTAGGATATGGTTAAAAAAAACAACTAAATAAAAGCGAAATAACGATATCTTTTTTAATAAAAATTACGAATGCGCAATATAAAATGCGATTGTTCAATATTAAACCACCGTGAAATCAACAGCTTAAAATGCAAACCCATAATAATTATAAATACATGTATACATTTTATAAAAGCTATATCTTTAAGATACAAAATAGTGTGATTAAATGTCATGTTTGAACTTTTTTTTTATTTTTGTCCACCACATGGCCAGGGTTGCCAGATTCTTTTCGGTATGTGGTAGCCATATATACATAATAAAGTGCTTTATTAGGCTACAAGTAAAAGAGCCTTTCATCAGAAATACCAGAAATTACGTGGATTATCTTAATTTACCATTTAATCTTTTACGGCAGCTTTGTAGAGTTGTGTGCATGCATATAAGAGATATTGGGTTTTTATGAATTTTTGGACCCAAAAAAAATTGTTAACGCATTAACTTAAGCATTCCAAAGAACTTTATTCGTCGTGGAACTTTTTTCAAAGTTCGTAAAACGCATCCTTTGTTATTTATTTGTTTAATGGTTCTTAATAGATTAAAAATGACGTAGTTTGTGTAAAAAATGGCCGGAATAGTCAGAGTATATAAAAGAAAAGTAAAATATATCGAAAACAGTTATTCGATTGGGGCTGAAAGTTGTGATCATTTAAGTAAAAACGACTTTAATAAAAACATTAACCTATCATATTTTAACGGAAACTAACGTGACATTGTAGTTAAACTTTCTCATAGAGGTGTGGTATTGAAAATAATAGTTTCAATTTTAAAAAAGAAATCCTTTTTTATAGATATTTATTCCAAATTATAATTAGTAATTTTTTGAGATTAATAAATATATAAATAAAAGTTATTTTTATTTATATATTCATTAATATAATATTACTTTTTTTTTCTAACAAAAAACAAACAAGTACTTAAAAATTTAAATTATAGACGCATTGCATTTTTCAAGTACTTAAAATGTAATAAACAATTTTCTGATTAAAAAGCGACCGCAGCTTAATAAAATATTTTAATTATTCAACAGGTAATATTCAATAATATTTATCTTGTAAACACCATTCGACGATTTAAATTGCGGGAATTGCATTCTTAAATGCGAATACCAAGCATTCTGTGTAAATTTTGCAAGTCTCGCCAACCAACAAACAACTCTTCTCTGAAAGCAATAAAAATGTTCACATAATAACCTAAAAACAATTACATTCTATGTTTATGGTAATACTCTCACCTGCCTACAGGGTCGTACCAACAAGGTGGTGGAGGTAGGTGTCGAAATTCAAAAGTGAAATTTGGCATCTAAAAAAAAACCCTTCATTGGTAAAATTAGCTTTTTTAGTTGCATGTATTCATCGTTCGGTACGGTTATGCCTGTTGCATTGCAGTGTGTTGTGGTTATAATAGTTGGGGGAGAAGACACAACAATAAATATTCATAGATTGTGTACTGTAGTTGTTGTGGTGGTTACGCTAAGATTTCAAAATATTGAGTTAATAGAAGGATAAGACTTATTGATTACTCATTTATTACTTTTAAATGAACAGAAAAAGTTGTAAGTAAAAACTAGTAAAAAGTAGTAGAACGCCAAATGTTTCTACTGCATTGTTTCTGTATTTCATATTTTAGAGTATTTTTTGCCATAATATATTTTGCTTTATTTTTTCGGTTATTATTCCTTTTTTTTATGCGTGTATTTTTGGATTTTGGGGTGATTATAAATTGTTAGTAGGGATCAGTGTTTGGGGGGAAAAAGCGTAGATACGGTGAAAAGTAATTAATTGAAATCAAAGAGATTTTTGGTAGAAATTGGAGATTTACTCCACCCTTGCAACAAGCCAGGGAAGAGAACTCATGATGTGCTATTATTATAGCACACTACCTATAGAACGCGGCGCATAAAAAAATAGATAAATTAGACTGTAAATAAACGTACCAAATATAAAATTCTGTGTTAACTTCGCATTAAAAAAATCTGCAAAGTTTCAGAGCTGCTAATGAGTTGACGGTTTTAAACTTATTTCAATATAAGTTACTATCATTAGTGTCAGGTAAAAATTAGGCAGATATCAGCATCCCTTAATTCCAACATATCTCATTTATCTAAATAGTACAATATAAGTAAATACAAAATTTTTTATTCGATTCAAGTTATAAAAAATTTATTTGAATGAAGCAGAATTTAATAAACTAGGAAAATACACAAAATTTTAGTTTCACTGAAATACTTTTTTGAAATTTACATTATTACCGTATTTTCCACTTTACGAAATCGAATCAGAATTTGTAGAGAGTAAAACCTGTTTCAAAATCCCAAAATATATATTTTGATATTTTGACAGACCAGATTTAGATAAGAAAGTCTTAATATGACTTAATATGCTTCGCTAGTTTTTTACGTAGATGTATATTTTTTAAAATATTGTTATTCAGATAATTGATGAACTAGCTCAATTTCATTTATTACAAATTCAGTAAATTAAAACCTACCCTAGAATCATGCCATTGCCCAGGGCCATTAGCGTAAACCTAATAAATAAACAAATCTAGGCCACAAACGCAAAAAACATTCAAGGAATGGCATCTTCACCTTTTGATGGAGGTATAATTGGTATGTGACTACCGTCTATGCAACCACACACACTTGGAATCTGTACCACAGTGTAGAACTTACTGGGTAGGCTGTCAACAGGATCAGGCTAATTAACAACTTCCTCTCGTCGACAAAACAAACTGTCCAGGACTGCATGAACTGCTCGATGGCCTACGTCTTTTCCAATAACATGGCAATCTTGCTCAACATGATAGATTGATGCAGTTCCTGAAATTTAGGAAGTCAATTTTTAAACTATTTTAAATACTATTGGGAAAAGAGCATATTTGAATTATACAAATGAGCAATATTTCTAACAACATTATAACCCACCAGTGTAAAACACTAGTTTTACAGAAACTAATAACAAAAATTAAAATTGTTGGATTATTTGCAGCCTTTCCAGAAATAATGAATTAAATTTATATAAGCACCTTAAAACTTACTTATTCAGTACAAAAATTTAAACCGGTAAAGTCAAGTCATCATTAAAAAATAATAAAATATACCTAAAAAATGTAGGAATATTTTAATTTGATCTCGTGGGGACAGATTCAGAGATTTTCTTGAAACTTAGGTTCTTGAAACTATTTTATGTTTTAATATATATGTATACATATATGTATATATATATAAATATTTTATATATATATATATATATATATATATATATATATATATATATATATATATATATATATATATATATATATATATATATATATATATATATATATTATATCATAGCGTTTTTACTAAAGAACTAAACTTAGTAATTAACAATTTGAAATCTGCTAAGAAAATACTGTTTGTTTTTGCCTGTCGAGGTGGTCTGTCAGTAAATCTTTTTTAAAAATCTAAGAGATCTTCAAGATCTGACTCTGACTCAGTACTGTTCATTTTACATGGCTAATAAAAAAATATTAGTGTATTTCAACAACAAAAATTTGTTTCATAGTGTCATTTTTGATTGTAATTACTACTAAATTTACTTTTGAATTAAAAAAAAAGCTATCTTGGGTTTAATTATAGCTTTACTTCCTTGTGGTATAAATTCTTGGCAACGTTGAATATTTTTTAATATAATTCTGAAAAACCAAAAGCAGAATTTAATAACCTTACACAATACAAAAAATTTAATTTTTGTATTATAACTTGTATTACTTTGAAGTCCACTCTGAAGTTACTCTAACAAGAAAACAAACAATTACAAAATGTGTTATTCTTTGTCTAAGCATCTCTCTTAAGTATTTCTATTAACAAAAACTAAAGAAACAAAGGACTTGATTCTGCATATTAAAGAATTTCTAAGATGTTTCAAATTAAAAAAAAAATGTGTATATGTATTCTTAGCAACTCTCTTACTAAGAGACTTTGCAAAATGTTCTATGTTGTTTGCAGTTTAAAAATAATCTTTTGTTTTTAAAATAACTTTATAGATTGCAAAAGTTCCCAACAAGTAAACCAAATAAAAAATACTAATTATTTTCAGTACTTTACTTATTTTCAAAATCTTTTATATATTTTTTCATTTTTAACTTGATAAAATTCAATATAAACTACAATTTTACACACCTCAGCTGTACAACGTCAAAACACAGTAACCAACATTTTTATCAAAATTTATTTTTTTATATACCCTTTGATACCAACTCATGCAGAATTGTTATGTAATATCCTCTTTGGAAACAGACAATTATTTCAAGAGTTACCACACAGTAACTACACCATTTTATTCTGATAAATAAAAATAAAAATAAAAAAACCCAGTATCTTCACAAAGTTGTAGATAGTGTGTTTTGAATTTGTTATGATTGTAATCTGCCGAAATTATATTTCAAGCGTAATGAAATTCAAACTCAAAACACAGTAACTAACTACTAGCAAAGATTTTTTTTAATTCTCGAATTTTTACATTAAATAACTAATCAAAAAAAAAATTATGGACTGGGATCACAATTATGCATTACAAGAACGCATACGTAAGTTCTCTTAAGTAATTACTTATTATTGTATTATGTATTTACATTAACATGTAATTCTATTTTTAGTCGACAACGTTGAAGATGATTTGTATCCTGATTTTATTCCTATTACTGTTAATGAAGGTACTAAGTGTTTTATACACACATAGTATTTAGATAGTTGCACAACATATTAACACGTCATGTTATATTTTATATTAGTGTTTATTATATTTTTTAGTTGAAGAAGTTTTAAATGTTTTTGATGACAGCGATTTTGTTCCAATTACTGAAGATCAAGGTACTAAATAATTTATATACACAACAATGCATTTGTTAATACATCATATTTAAATGTCACATAAAATTGTATACTAGTATTTATATTTTTTAGTTGAATAAGTTGAAGAGGATTTGGATGACAGTAACTTTGATCCTGATTTAACCCCAATTACTGAACATCAAGGTACTAAATAATTTACAGTATCGGACAAAACATGGTGGACAAACTCAAATTTAGAACAAAAGTTGATCATAAACTAAAAAAAACTAGTAAAACAATTGAACATATTATTTTTTATATAGTTTATTATGTTGTTAGCAAAATTAAAAACTTTTGAATCATGCTAAAAATCACTAAAAAAGTTTTATAACACATTTTCCCTAACAAACTACATTTTTCTTTGGATAAAACAAGGTGGACATTCAAAAAATCGACTGAAAATTCAAATAATTTTAAAACTTAACTTATTTTTTTTCGAAAAACTTCAAAAAATTAACTTAATATTTGGTTAGACCTCCTCGACTTTTAATTACTGCTTTCATTCTTTGAGGCATAGACTCAATTAATGAGTCAACAATTCTCATATCAATCTCTCGCCAGGCCTTCTCGACTTGTTCAAATAATTCCTCACTGGTCTTCACATTTGTACGCTCAATCTTTTTGCCAATTATTTCCTAGATATTTTTTATGAGATTCAGTCTGGGCTTTGTGCAGGTCACTTCATTATGGTGATATTCTTGTCCTTGAACCATTGTTTTACAATGTTAAAAAAAATCCATTTTAGAGGCATCTCCTATTCAGCATGTGAAAACATTATCTTCCATTATATCTTTGTAGACAAAACGGTCCACAATACCATTAATTTTGTGAATAGAACTAGTTCCTAGTGCTGAGAAACATTCACAAACCATAGCAGACGTTCCATGCTTAACACTCTTCTTGGTATATTTAGTATTGAATCTGGTGTTCTTTGGTCTCCTGACTCGCTTCTGACCGTCGCTTCCAAAAAGGTTATATTTTGATTCATCACTAAAAAGTTTGTTTTTCCACTGGTCTGCAGTCCAATTTTGGTGTGCTTTGGCAAATGCAAGTCTTAGCTCTCTATTTTTAAAAGAAGTTAGTGGTTTCTTGTCAGGCATTCGAGAAAACAACTTTGCTTCGTTAACTCTTTGTCGCACAATGCGATTAGAGATTTGTAGTTCAAGTTTTTCGGTTAATTTTGTGGATGACAAAAATGGATCTTTTTAAAGCTTTTTAACAATTATTCGATCTAGTCTTTGTGATGTTTTTCTTAGAGGTCCGCCCCGATGGTTTGTTTTATAGCTTCGTCCGCCCCGATGGTTTGTTTTATAGCAAGATCCAAATGATTTGACAGTTTTGTTTACAGTCAATTAAGGTATATTATATTTTCTACAAATTTCGGCTTGACGTTTTCCGCTTTTCAAATCTTTAATAATATTTTCAGGTAAAACACTTCCTAATTTGTCGTAAGCCATTTTAATTTGCAATATACGCCATATATCACGAGTTAAATCTATTTTTAGTTAAATTGAAAAAATAATTGGTCAGATGTTCTAAAATCTATTTTATTATTTTAGAGTAATGTTATGATAAAAGTGAAAACAAAAGAATATGGTAAATTGAATAAAGACAATGAAATCTTATAAATAAAGCGTCGTTTTGATTTGTCCACCTTGTTTTGTCCAAGGAAAAATGTAGTTTGTTGAGAAAAATGTGTTATAAATTTTTTTTTTTGATTCTTAATATAACTCAAACATTTTAAATTTTGTTGAGAACATAATAAACTATTTAAAAAATAATATGTTTAATTGTTTTACTAGTTTTTTTAGTTATTGATCAACTTTTGTTCTAAATTTAAGTTTGTCCACCATGTTTTGTCCGATACTGTATATATACCTACAACAATGCAGTTGTTACTACATCATATTTACATGTATATAAATATTTAACATACTCCAGATAATCAACTTATTGAAACTGCAAGGAAAAAGAAGAAGTTTAGTCCGGCAGATAAGAAAGCAGTATTAGAAGAAAAAAGGGAATTAAAAAGTGTCAATGCCAAGACAAAACATCCAAACCGTTCTCTTACATGCCCTGTAGAGTGTAGAAATAATTGTTGAGACAATCTATCCACTGATTATCAAAAGTTTTTATGAAAAACTTATTGGTCTCTAACAACATATGTCCAGAGGAGACAATTTTTAGCAAAATGTGTAACAATTACATCTGTAAAACGTCGAACAACAGTTGAGGGTTCTGTTAATAGCTTTAAGAAGTCACAATTCAGGATTTACAAACTTCTAATCTCCAAAAAAAAAAGAAGTACAGGTATGTAAGACCATTCTTCTAAATGTTCTTGGCTATACAAATGATTCTGTTTTAACAGAACTAGTTAAAAATATGAACAGTAGTTTTTTTATGTCATTTGTTACTGAAAATAGAGGGCAGCAAAATATTAAAAAATGTATACCCAAAGATATTGTAGCTGATCATATACGGCTGTACAAACCATCTGTAAGTCATTATCGGCGACTAAGTGCACCAAATATAATGTACTTGCCTTTTAGACTCACAGTAAAAGCCATGTATGATGATTTTTGCTCTCAACATAAAAACTATTGCTCTCAAGAGTTTTATAGACAAATCATAAAGGATTTAAATATATCTTTAAGAAAGCCCACAATTGATAAATGTGAAGATTGCTCTACCTATCAAAATATAATCGAAAATTCTACTGATGAGAATGAAATTAGAAATAATATTACACTTTTAGAAAACCATAAAGCCAAGGCTGTAGCAGCAACGTCGAAATATAAGGAAGATTCTAAACTGAGTACCGAGTCAATTTGTATCTACTCGATGGACTTACAAAAAGTTTTACTAATTCCTAATATGCCAGATACTCTTCTTTTTTCACCAGTAGACTAGTGGTATTTAATGAAACATTTGCTCAATTAAAACCAAATGCCTTATGCCACTGTGTACTTTGGCATGAAGCCATTGCTGGGCGTAAAGCTGAAAATGTTACACACACAATATTGGCTTTAATAAGTAACCAAAGAGATGTTCAAGATTTTCTGGGCTGATAATTGCACTGGCCAGAACAAAAATTGGACCTTATACACGACATTGGTATTTAACTTAAATTCAACAAGTTTCTTATTTCAAAATACAAAATCAGTAACAATGAAATACCTAACTAAGGGTCATACCCATATGACTGCTGATGGGGTCCATGGAAATATTGAAAAAAAATTTAAAAAATTAGGCATATATATGACTTTGAAGACCTTAAGAATTATATTTCCCAAAGCCGACAAAATTTAAATATTTTAGAATTGAAAGATTTTTATGAGTGACAAAATAAAAAAAGGACTACCAATTTAAAAACAGATACATTGTGTGGATTTATAATAAACAGTGTTGTTATGGCCAAATTTTCAAGAGGATCAACTTGTATGGAATACTGGACAGATTTTAATGGAGAGCCAAAGACTTTGGACTTATATTTTTTAACATTTTTTAACATTTTTTAAAAAATTTTTTAAAAAACATTAAAACATATGCCCCTAAAAAAATTACTCAACAAAGAAGAATTAACCTCAATAAAAAAAAAGGAATCCAGTAATGCCAGAAAACAGGAAACATTTTTGGATAAATCTTTCAGTGTCTATCACTTCAGAAGATTTGGTTGATGAGATGGGCCTTGGTAATGCTTTCATAACTTCTGATTATGAATAAGACTTAATAAAGACTGAATATGACTTAATAAAGACTGAATAAGTACTTTACAATTATTTTATTAAGTTTTACTATTATTTATTTTGTTTATACTTGTTGCTATTATTATATGAAACTGTAAAAATTGTTCTACCTGAAGACTAGGTATTTTCAAATTATATATTTTATGCAATAAAGAAAGTGATACGTATTTGTTTTCATTTTTGAATTTTATTTTAAGTGGTTATTTCTAGCTTTCACATAATTTTATTAAATCTGTCATTGATCTGTTATTCTTTAGTTTGAAACCAGTAAATTATGCAATTCAGTATGATAATTTTTAGGTTGAGATTAAAGAGCATTAACAAAATACAGTTTGTGGTAATTAAAAGCAAATGATTCATAATACCAACAAAATGTGGTGCTTTAAAAGACTAGATTCAGCCACTACCATGTGGACGTTACTTACTAATTGAGCATTTAAATAGAAATTCAATACTAGTTTAAGTAAATTAGTGCGAAATAAGCATTTGTTAATTGGTTTTTAACTTTCATACAAGTTTGTGAAAATACTTCACTCATAAAACAATTTAAACATTTGTTAGTTCATTGGAGTTAGGGGAGTATTTAGACATTATTCTAGGAGCAATAGGGCAACTCGATTTTTCACTATGCCACGTCTTCTTGCCGAATGATAAATAGGATTAATGATTTTTCAAAATATTGAATACAAAATATAGATCTAGGAGGAGTCGGTTAACCCATCACCCATCTTAAATACCCCCCTAAATGGCTTTAATTTTTATTTAACAAATATAATTTACACATCTGTGTTTTAAATTAAATGTGATAGGATTTTCAAATTTTTCGATAAATTTCAAAACACAGTATCTACAATTACAGCTTAATGAAAGCTAAAAATACCATTTTGTCGATTTACATTGAATTCTATGCATTTTCTTGATAACCGTATGAAGATTCAAGTGATAAGTATGAAGTTAAGTTGGCGGCCCGACGTACTTTACACAAATCATTTTCATATCAAATTATGAAAAATACAGATACTGTGTTTTGACGATGTACAGCTGACCTCTCGGGCAGTGTAAAATTGTAGTTTACATAATTGTAAAATTGTACACAAAAAGTCGCCGTAAACTTTTTATTTTACAATGTAGCTACATTGTAAAAATTTACATTGTAAATTCGTTTTATAGGATAGGGGCCTTGATAGATATTACATTTTAAATAACTGTTCACAGGTTGCTTGCAGTCCACAGTAAGATTTTAGACGTTTTTTATTTAAACATTCTAACTATTTATCTTGCAGACCAGATATTTAACAGATTGTTTAAACTGACAACCCACTGACGGCAATTTCCTTAAAAGCACTTTGACTACTGTGAGTAGTCAATAAAACATGTGACGCTATAAATAATGTTTTGCATTAGAAGTTTTCATTGAACTGTTTATAGCTTTTGATACGTAAAGCATGATAAACTGCTAAATAAACTTTAACATTATGACATTAAATTAAAAATTTACTCTGGATTAAAGACAAATCAATTTAAAACTGGGTTTGAAAAACGAAAAAAAAAACAACGTTTTTTTAGCTGTATAAGCGATCAATATTCATTAAACAATCTCTATAATTTAAATTTGCAATTTTTCAAAAATAAGTATATATTATAGAAAATGTGTGTTGTAACAATATTAAAAGAATCTTTCCAGTTAGGAAAGTTAAAAGAGCAAAGACCAACCTTTATAACTTTGATCGAAGAAAATATTCCAAAAACACTGAACCAATTAAACTGTGGAAAGCATTCCGTATAGTTGTTAGTATTTAAGGCTAACAACTTTGAGAGCCATGTTGTTTTACTGGTCTTAATTTGTAATTTATAATCTTAAATTAAAGCAACTTTTTTTCATATAGTTTATTTTTAGCTGTTATTGCTTTTGCTAGGTAGAATAAAGAGAAAATTATCAATATAAAAAAAGTAATAATAATTAAAAATAAACAAAAAAAATTCTAAATAATTTTTAAAAACTTAGTTTCCGTTTCTAGAAAATTTGCTTTTTAAAAAATAATTGCAAAAAATACTTTTTTTTATTTTTTCGTAAATCCAACATTCTTCACTTCACTCTATAATTGTAAATTATACCGTAACTTGTTTATTTATTTTTCAATTCATTGGTGCTTGTAAAACTCTTGAATATGTAATAATTTTACACTTATAAATTTTATGAACGAAAGCATGTAAACATTTTAGAAAAGATGTACTTACATAAAGAAAATTATTTCGCGAACAAAGGAGACAATAAGATGAGTCGTCTTCTGCATACTCCTGTCAGAATTCCTTTTTTTAAAGGAACATTGTAAAAGTATTTGACGAAATAAACCCGAGATCTAAATTTAATTGAAATGCAAAATCTTTAATTTTTATGATGCGCATTTTACTAAGTCAAACATTAAAAATTGTTGATGACTGGGAAAAGCATCAAGTGTTTAGTTCATTACACACGTGAAAGGTTGAACTTTTGTAAAATAAGTTTATCCAAAGCAGCTGTCATGCGGTACATCGCTTCAGATCTATAGGTTACGAATTCAAATTTTACTCTAGTTTCAAAGAGTTACCAGTGAGATTAGAAACGGGAAATCACATTTCAAATGGTATGAATTTATCTATGACGGCACACTGGAATAAGAGTTTTAAATTAGGATTTAAAAAAATATTGCAACCGTGTTTGCAAAAAAATTCAATTTATTTACAAAAACACTAATTATTACAAAATCAAATTAGTAAAAAATCTGAAAAAAATCTAAAAAATAAATTCAATTTATATAATATATAATTGTTTACATTTTTTATATTTCCGTTGTAGTATAAAGATTTATAGCAAACTGTTTAAATAAAAATTGTTTTTTAAAATAAAAAATAATAAATCAATTCTCGGATTAACTACACAAAATATAATGATGTTTCCTCAACGTTTCTACAACGTTTCCTCAACGTTAGTTTTTATAAGATGCAAGCTAATCCTAGCCAACAAAGAAAATTTTGTGCATTTTTTAAAATCGGCAATTTTAACAATTATAAAAATAGTTATTTCAAATGAATTCTAAAAAATATTTTAATCAGTTAAACGACATCTTGATATGGACTACATTTTTGGTATTAAAGACAATTGCAAGATTAGACCAATCTCTAAACTTTACAATTTCATACTTGTTCCAAATTAGAATATTTTTTTAGTTATCATAAGAATTGGGGCAAGGACAAAAACCGAAAAATGATTCTCTAGGTGATTTTGCCCCAACCTATGTTTAAAAAATTATACTATAAGCAAATTTTGTCTGAAACATAACAAAATCATTTTGACGTCTAAAAAAAAACGGTATGAAAAAAAAAAACTCTAAAAAGAGAAACATCGACAGTAATAAAAGAAGGACCATGAAGAAGAATAACTAAAAAAAAAAGACCAAAGAAGAAACGAAGAAACATGAATGTGAGTATATATATATACATATCTATATATAGGGCCAAAGCGTTACATGTTCACTTTTCAATATTTCTAGAAGCAGATTTAAAATCTTCAATCATTCAACTGTGGACAGTCTAAATTGTCAAAAAGGATACTTTAATTTTTACTCAATGTTACCTCAGGCTACGCACACAATATTCAACTCAAAATTTAATTTTGAAAAAAATAGTGGACCGTTCTACCTTTGAGCCCTCGATATATATACATATACCTATACATATATATATATATATATATACATACGTACACACACATAACATACTTTTTAACAATACAATTAATATTTCCATCTATATAAAATATATATATATATATGTTATTTATAATGATTTTATAAAAAAATATATTTGTAACCAAATTTGTTATTCAAACCATTTGTACTCCAAATAAAAATATTTATAACAATATTTTACACAAAATTGAATATATATATATATGTATATAATTATATGTGTACACGCTAAATATATAATTATATTTAGCGTGTATTGTAATATTTAAGAACATTTACGGTAATAAGACGTTCTCATACTTTTTAATTAAAAAAAAAAAAATATAATAAAAAAGAATAATTAAATATTTATGTAAGTGCTACATCAATTTTTTAATCAAATAAAGGACCAGTCTGAAGAACGACGATCAATGACTGAACCATAATTATCAATATACCCCACAAATATCGAGACTTAACAGGTATGGCAAATATTTCTGCCTATTAAAAAAATATGAACTATAATAAATATAAATACAGAAATAAAAAAGCATTAGCATAAAAATGAAAATTTACGCATTTGAAAGTAAAAAAAGTATATATTTATAACAACCTATTACTTGAGTAAGATATCCATAATCCAAAACTACTAGATTCAATTAGTCATACTTCTAAACAACTACTTGGTGACTAGTTAATACAACTACTCATAACTACTGTAAAATTTTACTATAACCTAATTATGACTTTTAACTACTACTGCTAAACAGTTAACTATAATCTAATTATGACTTATAACTACTTGAGCAATGTGTAGTGGGTCCGCTTTAAAAATAGACAAAAGTAATTTTTTTTTGTTTTGGATTTTTAACTTAATCATTTTAAGGGCACTCGTTAGACTTAAGAAAAATTACTCTATAGATTTTAAACATTTATTTACTAATGTCAGACGTTTTGAAAATATAAACTTAATGTAAGATCATTTTTAAAATGTCAACTTCCTTAAATAAAAAAAATCGATGAATACAAGTTAAATTAAAACCTAAAAGTTAATAAAAAAATCATAATCATCATCATCATCATTATCATGATCATCACCATCATTATCACCATGATCATGACCATCACTATCATGATCATCAGGATGATCATGATCATCATCACCATCATTATCATCATGATCATCATCATTATCAACATCATAATTAATATGTACGTCTGGAGGTTTGAATAAATCTAGTGCTTCTTTTGGAAACCTGTGTAATTTTTTTTATAAATAAAAAGAAATTATTATCTTGCGCTATTTTTTTATGAATAAAAAGAAGTTAAATATTTAATAATAATAGCATTTGTGTTCTTTCGACTACATTTTTTAGAGTAATTCTCTTTATTTTTAAAAGTCTTTATTGCTTCCTGTGCTTCCTCAGTTAATTGTCTTATTGGCAACTATGCAGATGATATAATTTTAAGACCGTGTATAAAGCTTTTAGGCAATGTAGAGGGCATGCTTTACCATAGATACTTTTTAACAAAGTATCTTGTGGTGTCAAGAGCAAATAATATAAGTTTATTTACATCAATATCATGTCCACTTGCCACTGCTATCATAACTGTATGAACTTTGTTAATTAAAACTACATCTATTTTTGTTATAGCAGCTGAAATTTCTGCCTCGGCTAAAAAGCGCCTAGTTGTGTTTCCATTATTTGTATTACCAATTCCTGGTTTCAGTTTATCAATAATCACACTGTGTTTTAAACTATTTCTAAATTCAAGCTTTCTCTGAACCATTTGCTCAATACCATTAAAATGCTTTGCGGTTGCACCACAAATAAAACATCTTTGGGTGGAAGTAGTGTCTGCCAGAGCATTACATACTTTGCCACCTACCATACAAAAAACTAGAGTATACTTCTACTAGTCTTTTATCGATAAGGCACTTTGTCTTAATAATACTTTTTACTTGCTCATCTACTCTATTCTTCTCCCCAATTCATTCTATCTTGGACTCTTTTATAAATTCAATTTTTAGAGGCCTACAATATCTTATGGATGCAGGGCGTGGATTTGATCAAATAACTTTTTCATCAGAAACAAGACAAAGAGAGATGATGCATGTTAGAAAAATAGCTGAATCACTGGCTTTAAAGTTATAAAACACCTGTCTGTATAAACTATGGCCTGAAGAGCCACCAAATCCCTACTTTAAAATTAATTGAAGCTGGTCTAATTCGTTATAATAAAAAGTCCCAATAATAAGCTCTACAGCTAGAAGTAAGGATTGTATTGTGTGGTTCAGTAAAGCTTGCAAAGAAACCAAAGTTTAGGTTTCTCTTACATGAATATCAGTAGGTCAGCTGCTTGAACCTTTTTGTATGAGGGAAACTTTTGAGTTAGGAAGGGAACACTTTTTCTTAAATCATCATATTGATATCTGGATAGTTTTGCTTCCACCAAAACATTTTAGCATCTTCAAATTTACTATTGTGGTATTTTCTTATATGCTTCTCTATATTTATTTGTACGTTTTTGACTTTCCATAGCTTCTTTCAATAGTTTTGATGAAACAGTGCTTCAGTTCTCAAACTGATTTGTGTGGCACAAGTCAATACAAATAGAGAATTGGTCTCGGTTAAAACTTTTAAAAAAATTTTCTTCAGATTGTTCGTTCACAAAAATTTGGAAACTTGAACTTCTTTTCGTTGCTGCAACTTTCTATCTCTGTGTGCTGATTTAAACAAATGAAACTTTTTAACCAAAGCTTATTGTTTTTTTATAATCTTCTTATATCTTTTGTGGTTTTTATGTCATTATTTTTATGTCTTTATTTATGTCATGTGACATAAATAAAGACATTGATTTATTCAACACATTGAAATGTTCTTTTTCACATTTTTAATATTTTTGATACTTTTATTCAAAAAAAAAAAGAAACAATTTTTTTATACAACTACCAAAACTCAGCAAAGCGTGCTCACAAAAAACAAAAAAATTTCATTAGTTTGATGCGTGACCTGGTGTCATTAACTTGTTTCTACTGATGTAATTGACACATTTCCACTAATACACACAAAAAGCCTCAATAAGTGCAAAAAAAAAAAAGTTTTACAATCTGTAATCATCGGCTATTTCATAAAAAAAATAATTACAAACTGTATAAGTCCTAAAATTGTTTAAAAAAATTAAAATAAAATATTTTAAAAGCACTTTTTTGTATAAAGACCTATTAATCTAAGCACTTTAAAATTATTTTTTCATTAGTAAAAAATAGCTGCAAAATTAAAATTAAAGAATCTCCAAAAAAAAAATCTTTCAACAAACTTCAGCTTTAACACTATAAAAACAAAGTAATACTTTTAACTCGCAAAAACAAGTTTTTTTTTTCAACAAAATAATTCAACTAAATAATGAGTTCTATAGGATTAAAAGTCAGTCTTAACCTAAAAAAAAAATATGTAGATAAGATGGATCAGAGATTCTTTTATACATTACCACCAAAAAATGTTTCATAATGCCTTTTTTCTTTTTCCTTAAATGTCCAGTTTTGAAGAAATACTACACCGCTGTGCAATGCCAAAACTAAAGTCATAGTAACTAACGATAACTAATAGTAACTAAGTGATATCTATTATTTGCAAATTTTCAGTTTTAGATCTTTTCTTTAGTTTCTTAGTTTCACTAGCAAAGTGAATAATTATAATAATTATAACTATTAACTATGCATTAGTAGTAGAATGCCCGCTTCAGGAATGAAAAGACGTCCTTGGTAGAGAAGGTAGTAACAACAATTAAAAAAAAAAAAAGAGAAGACTTCTCAGCTCTAATGGCTTCTTCTTTGGTAATAACAATAAAAAAAAAATTAAATCAATTAAACTTTAACAATTCAACTTATTTTTGAATAAATTTAAATAAAATAAAATTTAAATAAAAATAAAAACATCAAAATGTTAAAACTTTGAGAAAACTTCTTTTCTTTAGTTATATAAAAAAATTAACTAGTTAGTAAGCAGTATTAGTTTCTTTGACAATATCAATTTACCTCAAGTCTAGTCATATTTAAAAAGTTAAGAAATGAATCGATTTCAGCTTCTGTATTTGATTGATATCCAAATACACGAATTGTCAAAGCTTTCTCTTTTAATATTTCAGAGCGTGAAGTCAATGATGCTGCCTAAAATCAAAACTATTTCTTTTAAATCTTTTAAACCAACTTTTAAAATGTTTTAAAACCATTTCTTTTAACTTATATTTTGAGCAACTATTGTTATTAATTAAAAAACTGAACATTTTGATCTTAATCTATATTGTTAAAATAGCATCATAAAATCCACATTCACTTGTAATCAAACATCTTTTAATCAAAAACATTACTTTTTGTATATACTATTTTGCAAATACTATTATATTGTATACTATTTTGCAAATACTTAGGCAATCACTAGGTAAATGAACAAAATAACCCGTTTTTAAATTTTTAAAGGTGTAAATCTGCTTTACCATATTGTTATGCTGTTAACTTATATAAATATACTTTTAACAAGTCTTGTGAACTTTTTTCAATAATATTTTTTTTTTTTTGTAACATCTTCACTTCCAACACTTCCAACAAAGCTGCAAGCAACCACTATTAGAGTTGGAAGTTACTGAAAGAGGAAAAGATGAACTTTATAAAACAAGATAACCATCAACAGACTACTTAAAAGATACCAAATTATATGAATCAGTAAAACAAAATGAAGGGAGCGAATTCCAAAGAACTGATGTTCTAGAAACTAAACTAGACAAATAAGAATTTGTGGAGCACTTAAAAACAGTCACAGTAAAAGGATGAGACTTAATTGAGTGATAAGAAACACAAGAATGAATTTTAGTAGGTGACACAAGAGACCCTAGCTCTTTAGAGTGGTGTCCAAACTAAACTAGACAAATAAGAATTTGTGGAGCACTTAAAAACAGTCACAGTAAAAGGATGAGACTTAATTGAGTGATAAGAAACACAAGAATGAATTTTAGTAGGTGGCACAAGAGACCCTCTTTAGAGTGGTGTCCATTATAGTATTTATAGAAAAAAAAAGAGTTTTATCTGAGTCAAAGTTCACCAGCCACTGAGAGCTGAACGCAGTGAGATCTTTCAAGTGAGATTCTTTTCAAGCTCAAATGTCCCCGCCAAACAATCAGAGAGTGTTGGTTTTTTATCAAGACCAGAATAAATGATAGTATCATCAGTAATCAATGCCACTCTAGATGTGAAAATTTCTGGTGATCATTAATATAAATTTAAAAAAGTCAAACGATAAAGCAAGTCGAAAAGTTGACTACTTGTGTTAAAGATTGAGAAAGGCAAACATTGTGGGGCTTAACATCTGCAGAGTCACTGACACTAGAACCAAGCCATTCAGTGTGATGAGCATTAAAGTCACCAACAACAATAATGGCTGAAGGATAAAGAGAAAGACTTGGTCAATTTGATCAGAAATAACATTGAAAAGAGTGCAGTCTTGATATACAAAAAGAGGTGTGGGATATAAATCTCACATTCCTGTTGTAATAAATCATGTTTCTGAGTTTTTAATGTTTAGCCAGCCAAGATTTTATTATCCAAATGCATAACCAGATTTCAACAAATTACAAGATGTTTTGGAAAATTTTCTTAAAATGATTTCAATATGCAGTTTTCTAATTTTTCAAAATTAGAGAAAAAAGTTTTAAAAGTTTTTACTGTTTGTCTTTTTATAATATTATACTATTATAGATAATAGTAGAAGATAACACTTTCAAGTCACTTAAGAAAATGGATGAATGAATGGATGGCTTAAGAAAATATAGGAGCGATTGTTTTGTAGATCATTGTTAGATTTTTTTTTAAACAAATTCATTCTTTTATTTTAAATGAATTCATGCTTTTTTTTTAAACAAATTAACTCATTTTTTTAAACAAATTCACAACAAGGCTGCAACAATCACAATTAAACTTGGAAGTTAACAGAAAATAAAGAAGACAGCTAAAGAACAAGAAAGCAATAAACATAACGTAATAAGAAGCATCAAGAAAACATGAAGATAAAAGAAGACCAGCAATAGCCCTTGCCTGACCACTTTGAACTAATGCATGACCATAACATTTTTGTTATAACAATCCTTGCCTGAATCCTGGAGAATATGAGGCACAAAAATACCAAAATATTTACGTTTTTTAGGGGCCCATCGGTTAATTCAGAAATTTTTTATAATTTGGGGCAAAAGTTAAATAAAAATTATTTTCTACCTTTAAAGATTGACATAAGAATCTGATATATATGTATATGTATAAATTATATATATATATGTAAGTGTTATGATCACACTATGTTTTGGATGAGACAAATTTTTATTTATCTAAAAATTAACAAATATATATATTTTTGACAAACTTTATTTTAATTAGAACATCATTTAAAGGAAAAACTTCGATACAACCAAACCTGAAAAAAACACTTTCTAGTAAATGATGGTGCACTTGAAAATTTATTTATAATAGGTTTTCAAGAACTTGATGTTAAGAAAAGAAATTTGAAGGTAAAGGAAAATTTCCTTATTATTAAGTGTGCAGATATCGAGGAGTTTATTAAGTTGCTTATTGTGCTTAAGGAAGAGAACCTAAGCCAACAAATAGTCAAACTCGGTATTGATGGAGGATGAGGGTTTCTGAAGGTAAATAAAATATGTTTAATTTCAAATTTTATTTTTAATCTCATTCATAAGATTCAGTTAAAACTAAAATAAAACGTACATTTTGTAAAAATTTTTCATATTTTAGATGTTTGAACCTACTCTCATATTATGAGATAAAAGGTGTAGAAGTTGAGAAAAATTATCACAAAGACAAAACAACAAGAAGTACTTATGAAGAAACTCAAAGTTCAAAATATAAAGAAGGTTCTGTAAAAACTTCTTTTTAATTAGCTGTTGTTCCAAGTATTACTGAATTTAAATAAAATAAAACACTCATTTGTAGCTGATCTTAAACTTTGTCAAATAACGTATGGTTTATCTTTAAGTGCTATTGCTACACAACCTTGCCATATGAGCAAATGGAAAAAAATCGAACCATTTAAAGAAGAGAAGCTTAGAACTTTTGATTCTTTAGAGCAACAATACTAAAAATTCTCTGAACCAGATTCAATCAAACATGATGCTAAAGATTTTTGCAATGTTTTTAGTCTTCTATTGATACACATAGAAATTAGCAACCACTTAGTGGTAGATTACCTTTTTCCTCCAGAGTTACACTTAATGGAGGGAGCTGTTAATCATATTTATAATCATATAGAAAAATGTGGTGATGAAAATGAAATTGCTTATGTTTCAATAACTCTAAATATTTCAAAAGAGGTTCAGAACAACGCTTTTAATGGGAATGCCTTTAGGAAAATCTTGCCAATTGACTTGAAACCATTGGAGAGGGGCTTAGAATTTTAAACAACTTGATCAAGTCCTTTTTTGGACAAACACTACATCATGACTTATTAACACATATTAAAATTTTGAGGATCACTACAGAACACTTGTTAATGATTATGCAATAACTGATTCATTGAAAATTCATATTATTTTAAAACATATAGGTACTTTTTGTGCAGTAAGAGCACATGGATTGGACTACTACTCTGAGCAAGCTATTGAAGCAATTCATTACAAAATATTTACATAATTTTTCTAAATAAATCTTGGAAGAGATTTAAAGTTTCAAAAAATAACCCCCCTTAGCAAAAATAACAACCCTTTTGCTGAATATTTCAAAAAATTTGCAATCAGTTTTAACAAAAAAACCCCCTATGAAAATATTTATCCTTTAACTTTACTTAATTATAACTTTTTTATGTTAGTCAGAAAATATATTAAATTCCTTAATAAACAGTATCTCAATTATGTTATACATAATTTAATATTCATGACATGGGTTTGTATTTTACAAACGATATATTCATGACACTCATATCCAAATGATGTGTTCAATTTTTTGAGTTAAACCCTTAACTCTAAAGCCTTCTTAAAGCTATAACTTTCGAAGAACTGATAATTGTTTTTATAAACTTGTGTAAAAAATAATAATAATAAAAAACTTATTTCTATGCATTTTGGAAAAAAAATTCCTGAACCTAAAATGACCTGTCTTTAAAGGGATCCCAAAGTGTCGAGACAAGTTGTGTTTATTTCAAAAAGAATGATAAAAAAAATTGGGCAGAAGTTTTTTTAGGTAAAACAAAATAATAAATGTAGACCAACAAACAAAAACAAACTTTATTATTTTACTCGAAGCTTGCTGTCTCTGCAGTAGCAATTCTCTCAAAGTCTTTAAAATATATGCCGCAATCTACAGACTTTAAAATTTATTCAAGCGTGTTTGATTCCAAAGAGTTTTAGTAAATGACGTCATTGTAGAATTATTTTTTTGAATGTTTTTTTAAAATAGTGTTTATTATCAATCATATAAATTTCCTGTAAATTTTATAGGAAGCTAAACATAAGCATGTTTTTTTATAGAGCACGAGAACCAAATAAAATTAAGATTTTTATATTACACTCTTAAATAAAATAAATATATAAAAAAGTCATTGATCACCTTATTATATATTCTGAATCTTTTTTTCTTTTTATGTAAATAATGTAAACTTTTTTTTGATGATGTTTTTGTTCTCCTATCAAAATGACATTTTACAAATTTTTAAATTTTTGATTAATAAATAATTTTAATAAACGACATTATTTACTAGAGAAAATAGCCGAATACTTTAATTCATAGTTAGAAAATATTAATAAGTATATCAATTTAGTGGAAATTGATAAATTTTGATGATTTGCATATAAATATTAACTTAATTTTGTATTTTGCATTTGGATTTTGATAACTAAACAATTAAAATGTCAACAACTCCATACTGATTTGAACCTCTTAAAAAAACGACAAAAAAACCTGTACGGATAAAAGAAACGAAATAATTGACAATCGTATCAGCTATGAAAATATGAATTTCAATATTGCTAAAACGTCAACATTAAGCCGTTTAAGTGTTGGCGCTGAACAATGGTGTAAATGTGGATTTTGTAAAACTGTGCCACTTGAAAAAGAATGTCTTTGTTGCATTGAAATAAAGGAAATAAATATCACTTCAGGTATTACAAATTAAGTAACATTCTTTAAAATATAAACTGATGTGCACAGTATTAATAATAGTAATAATAACAAACTTATTATTACTTTACATAGTCATTATGTACAAACTTTTTTCTACATAATGACTATGTAAAGTGAAAATAAGATTTTTTTTTTAGATAATCAATGCATAACAAAGCATAAAATTTTTTTGACTGGTTGCATTGAACCATATCTGTTATGGATATCAATGGCCAGTCTGAATGACAGGGAAGGAGCTTGGATGCCAGATTCATTTAAAGAAATTTCTAATAATTTTATTTTAAATTACTAAATAAATTTTCTTTTATTTATCGAGTTTTTTTTTTACTTAAATTTAAGTAAATTTCTCTGTTTCTTGCACAGAATATTTAGATATGCCGCTTATTGTCAATTAGAGCCAGGTTTCCAAATGATAATGGAACTTACATGAATTTTGATGGTGAAGACCAAGGTGCTTTAGGGATATCTGAAGTTGAAGAGGCATGGAAATACATTCAAGGGTTTAAATTTTAAAATGAAAAACAACGGCTTTTTTTATAGCCACAAACATTTAAAAATGTTATTTGCACTAACATCTTTGTTTAATAATATAAATAAATATGCATATACACATATATAGGAAATATGTATATTTACATATATACATATATAAGAAATATTTATATTTACTATTTTAGACTGTTTGCAACAGCGCCAACCATATTTGGACGCCACCAAAATTTAAACATAAGGACCTTTTTTTTTTTTTTACGGCAAACTTCCTTTACTTGAAAATGAATTGCTTTCTTTGTCTTCATAACTAAATAACATGTTTTTGTTTTGTTTTGTTCTTGATTACTACATTTGTTAAAAAATAAGATGAATTTTTTATAGAAAACTAAAAGTTAAACCGCTTAACAAAAAAAATACTAAATATCAAATAATAAATAAAATACCAAATAACAAATAATAAGCAATTAGTTAACAATTCCAAGAATGCAAAGAATCTGTAACAAGATCGGACATATTGTTGCTCAAAACTGCTGAAAAACACCGCTTTAAAAATGTGTTTATAAAAACCCATAAATAAAAAAGTATAAAAAACAAATACAATTATAACATTAAAACATGAAGAAAAAATATAAAATTATACAACTAAATATAAAATTAATAAATGAATGGATAATAATTAAAAAATAAATAGTATCCATACAAAATTAAAAATTTCTTATAAAAAGGGCTGCAACTAAAAGATTGCTACCTACATTTGATATAAACATTACCAATTACATTGTATCATCAGATAGTGATTTGTACTGAAATCGCAGAACTTATGACTGACACCAAGCACCAAAAATATAATGCGGAAATTCAATGTCAACGAATGCAAAGAAAATATTTCTAACTTTTTAACAGACTCTTTGAACGATGTGGAAGACAACGATTTTGTTCAACCAGTCTCAGACGATGAGAGTTTTATGAGTGGAAACACAAAAAAATGTAGCGGTATAAAAAAAAACAATTGCCATCGATTAGTTTTCGAGAAAAATTTTACAAAAATTTTGTCGCTGTTGGTGCTCTTGTTGACATCGAGGAAGTTCAAAATAATAGATACATATAAAAATTAATTGTTAGAATATTTTCAAAGTAAAATCAAGAATTTACTTGACAGATGTTAATTTCAAAGGACTCGGTAATTTATTTTTGCTAACATTGATTGCATTTGCATGAATAACGTTTTCTTTTAAAAATGACATTTTGCTTATATTAAAAATAAAAAAACGTTTTTGACACACTTGTGAAATTCCAGCGTGTGAAAATGATAAAAATGATAATAACCAGATAAGTTTTATTACTTTTTGGTGATGTGACAGTTCTGTTTAAAACGCATATGTACATATACAATCACGGAACTCGAATATGGGTATGTTACTGACGTAATTACAATATTATTTTCAGAAGTCCAAGAGTGAATATGTGATGTAACAATTTAAATTATCAATAAGATTCGTGACACGTTGCCAAATAGATCGGAAAAATCATGCGCAAACCCAGTCAATCAGTTTCTAAAAATATTTACTATAATGGATTCCAGCTGTATTTTGGTGAGGTATTAGAACATCAAATAAAAAGTCTGCATTTAATTTTATCAAATTTTTCTTCTTTTTTATACCATATTTGAAATATACATCAATACTGTTTATTTTAGTTTTGTTTAGTTTCCATATTGAAATCAAAAATTTTAAGGGATAATTTTAAACATTTAACCAATTCAAACTGTTGAAGTTTTGAATAACCAGTTTCTAAAATGTTTCACTTTGAGTATGATCATATGGTAATTGTTGCTTATTTGGCAGCTTTAACTTAAAACAAAAAATTAATTAAAATAATCATTTTTCGTTCATAGTGAAACAATTGTTATTTAAAAGTCAATGTTTTATACCTGTTTAAATTTCAAAATCTAGCACACTTTTTTGTTCTTTCTATAACTACAGTTTTGGTTTCGGTTGATGTAGGAGCCATTACTCGTTTTTCGCTTTTTCTTTTTTTAATCAATTATAACCATTTTCAAAACACTTTTTTTCATGATTAACAGATAGTCATAATGTTTTTGTCCTTTAATTCTTCTTCCAATAAACTTTTGGGTAGGTTTTCGGTGTGCTATTTTATATCTAATTTCTCCAAGACTATCCAATTTGTATTTCCATTCTGAATCAAAATTATGATCAATAGCTGCCAAATACGCATCCATTACCATATGATCATACTCAAAGTGGTACTGTTTTGGTACATATTTTAGCAAAGAGTTATTAAAAACTTCAACATTAGTAGTTTAAATTGCTTCAGTTAAATATTCAAAAATATCCATCAGAATTTTTGATTTCAATATGGAAACTGAAAACTGAAAAGCGCCGGATTCTGCATCCAACCAGTTTTTTGAATGTTCATCCTTTTTAGATTAAGGTTCATGTTTGCATTTATGAAAATATGAACACCCATTCATGTACATTTCATATGATATAAAACGGAAGAAAATTTTTCATACATTAAATGTGGGCTTTTATTAGATGTTTCAATACTCCACCAAAAATGATTTATTATTGATGGAACCCATTCCAGTAAGTCTTTTTGAGAAATGGTTTTACTAGCTTTGAGCATTTTTTTTACCGATTGATTTAGCAACATGCCGCGGATCAAATTGATGATTTATACCGTTAAACCTTGGATCTACTTTCAAAAGTTTTTGAATTTGGGCATGACAATCAGTAGATATAAAATCATTTTTTATCCTCGCTTTTTTAAGTGATTTTAATAATTGAATAAACCCTGCTTTTTCCAAAAAGTAAGAATTCTGCACTTCTGTTACTGATATTACAACTGTGTCAACTACACACCCAGATTCAGTTTCCATAAATGTATATGTACAGTATTTTGTGTTATGACCAGGACTGTCACATCTCCTATTACCAACAAGTGAAACAACCTTTCTAGTCCGTAACATTTTTATCAATTTCCTACATTGTAATTTCTACTTTTTTACAATCACTGGCACGATGAAGTTTTTTTTAATATCGTAATTTATGTTTCACAAAAAAACTTCATGTTTGCAATAAAAGCAAAACATTCAAATTTAGAAAACCAATTCCTAAAAAAGCAATCGATGTTGACAAAAATAAATTACCTAGTCTTTTTAAATTACCAACAATCGGCTGAGATTTTCATTCTACTTTGCAATTATTAAGATAATTTATTTTTAAATGTAGCTGCAATCCATTACCTTTAACTTCCTCAATGTCTGATCTGTCAACAGGAGCACCACATGCTGGACAGAGACGTAAAAGTTCGTACAAGTTTTTTTCAAAAACAAATAGCGTTCGATCATTGTACTTTATATCACTACATACTTCTTGGTTTTCGTCAGTGTCTTCACTTGTACAACTCTCATTGTCTGATGCTGATAGTACACAATCTTTGTCTTCCTCGTCATTTTCCAAAGAAGACTTTAGCGAGTCAGAAATAACTTCTTTAGATTCATTTGCATCGTTTATGAATGTTTCACCACCAGTAATCATCTCAACTCCTATATTATTTATTTCGTCCTGTGTCAACCACAAGCACTTCGATGTCAGGACAACTATATGTTGATGCAATGGAATCATAATAATATCTTTATTAATTGGAGGTAGCTGTTTGGGTTGCAACATTCGAATAGGTTTTTATATCTGTTTGTACACAACTGCTGACATATTGAAAATGCTATATATATGTAGTGGCGTAGGAAGGTTTTTAAATGTTTAAAATAGCCAATTTTTAAATTTTTAAAAAGAATACACATGAACATAAAATTTTTTTATGTTCATATGTATGATGAAAAGGTTCTTCACACAAAAAAAATTACGGTGATAGGAGAATGGGAACAAGAAATACTAAAATCTATTTTACTATTTTCAACTAGACTTATATTCATCGAGAAACTTTAAAATTCATAGTATAATTTTTCAGCGTTCAAAAATTACATATAAAATTTGCAAGCCCCTCAAATTGAGGGGGCTACATATATATATATATATATATATATATATATATATATATATATATATATATATATATATATACATATATACATATACATATATATATATCTGTTAGAGGTTGGCAAAAAAAATTAAATACAAAGAGGTTATCATAAAAAATAGAAACGAGGTAGACTATTCTTTGCTCAAACACTTTTTGGTCAGCAATTTGGTTGACCCTAATTATATATATATATATATATATATATATATATATATATATACATATATATATATATATATATATATATATATATATATATATATATATATACAAATAACCTCATAACTAATACTACAGTAATTACATCATTGTTGTAAATCGTCGCGTTAGTTTGACAAGGTTCTTAGTTAAATTTTTGATATTAGCAGAATTAAAAAAAATCGTGTAATTTTGTTTAATGTTTAATTAAAATTATTTATGTTATTGTTTTTTTTTTTTTTTATTATTTTTTTTTTTTTTTTTTAAAAAAATAAATAAATAAAAAAAAAATTTTTTATATAAATAATTTTAATTATACATTAAAAAAAAAAAAAAAAAAAAAAAAGGTTTATTTGCTATTTTCCTAACAAAAACACAGTTAGAACTTTGTCAAACCAACGTGACAAAATAACAATTTACGCATATATATATATATATATATATATATATATATATATATATATATATATATATATATATATATATATATATATATATATATATATATATATATATATATATATATATATATGTGAAAGACTCTTATGAAATATTACTATTTAAACTAATGTAGCTAGAAAATACGATTTGTTAGTTTAATATTAATAGAACTAAAAAAGCAACTAATCTTAGCCAAATTATTTCCACCAAGAAATATGGAAGGAACTGATATTGGAAAAATAAATCTTCGTTGTTTTGAATGATTTTGATGTCTTGAGTTGATTTAACCATTTCTTCTTTAAACTTGTCGAAACAAGAAGCATCAAAATGTAAGGAACATATTTTAGTATTCTGATGTTATTTAATCTAATGGCCTTTTTCCATAAATCAGCAGTAATTGGATCCGAAGGTTGTTTAAAGAAGTATATATGAGAACCCGATTTTTCATTACTAGAAAAACCAATAACTCCGCAATATTTCATTATAAGTTTCAACTATAAATTTACTATTTAATATTTTATAACTGTCAAATTAAAACTGTGAAGAATGTTTTTTGTACCTTTTTATGGAGTTTACACTTTACCAATTTACAGACAGCTTTTTATTAATTAAAGCAATAAATAATGTTTTATGGCAATAATTCAAGACAGATGGCGATTTAAATTGTTATTGTGTTGAAGCGCGCATTAAAAAACATATTATATTTAATATTACCTAATTTATGTGTCCTATTCGACAAGTATTTTACATTTCTCTTATCAAAAAACTAGCAAAATTGACAATGAAAGGTTTTTCTTAAACGATTTCAATTTCAAAATTGACTCAGTAACACTAAACTTTTTTTACAATCTTTAACAGTAATTATTTAACTTTAAAAATGAAATAAAATGAGCAATACATGTTTTATAGAATACATTTTATTAAACATATCTTGCTTGATTAAATAAGTATTTCGTGAATATATGTAACCCGATAAAAATAACAAAAAAAATAATAATTTAAAATAACTAAAAAAATTCTATAGTAATTTATGATTAAAAAAAAAAACTTTTACATAATGATAAGTATCTAAACAAAATCTTTAATAATCTATTATGGAAAAAAAAAAAATCTATAATTTGCTAACAAAAAATCTTTTTAAGATTTCTTATCAAAATTTTTCAATGACATCATTTACTAAAACTCTTTGAAATTAAATGCGCTTGAATAAATTATAAAGTCTGTGGATTGTGGCGTATATTTTAAAGACTTTGAGAGAATTGCTACTGTGGAGACAGCAATCTTCAAGTAAAACATCAAAGTTTGTTTTTGTTGGTATACTTTTATTATTTTGTTTTAAAAAAACAAAATTTTTTTTTTATCATTCTCTTTAAAATAAACACAACTTGTCTCCACACTTTGGGATCCCTTTAAAGGCCCCTGTGGACCATGAAAAATGTAAATATTTTGATAAAAGGAATTTTGTGATTTTATTGACATATTGACATATCCTAAATCTACTCATCATAACGAATCCAATGATGTTCGACAATGTCCAGGGTCAAATCACAAAACGAAAAAGTGGTTAAGGGCATGTGTGAGAAGAAAGAACTAGGACAATTTGATCAGAAACAACAAGAGTGCAGTGTTAGGAAGAAGGAAAAAGAACAAAAAAAAGTGATTGAGTAAAGAACAATAAGAAAAAGTATATAAAAGAAAAAGTAAAATAAATAATTAAAAGAAGTCAAATTAATTTAACAACAAACAGGTGATAAATATATACTCAAGCCAAGCATGTGATTATTAGAGTTTTTGTAAAACAAAGAATAATAAGCCATCAGCACTAAGATCTGAATATGAAACAGCCGTATATTGAGTAGTCTTAAAAGTCTGATAAATTTTACAAAAAGTAAGACTTAATTGATGAAAAGTCATTTTGAAGACCACCAGTAAGACTGTATAAAAAAATTTAGTGATAACTTTAATAAATGAAGATTTTTAGGACGTCATTTACTATAATCGAATCAAGTATTAAACAACTATTAAAATCATAAATAAAGTACATATTTTTATTAATTTTTTAATTAATGGTTAATAATTTATTAATTAATTCATTAATTATTATAATTTATTAATTATTAAAATATGTACTTTATTCATTTTAATAATTTTTAAACTTGATTCAATTATAGTGAATGATGTCCTAACCAATAACCTACGTGGTTTGAAGATAGAGCATTATTTTATGCTGTCACATAAAAACCAAAAGATTCATACCAGCAGTTGTAAACTGCTTTAAAGTAATAGCTGGTGCAATTAAATGGTGATTTAAAGTTTGGAAGATTGTGGTTGTACTTATTAAAATAAATAGTTGAGGTTGAACTTAAGTTTTAATAACATTTTATTGTTGCAAAAATACTCATTAAAGTTATAAAACAATAATGTATAAAAATACCTGTACAAGAACAAATAAAAGAATAACTGTCCACTGTATTCCAAAGCATACTCTATATATCAAATGTTCTACTGGTTGCAAACGTTGATAATCTATGAGAAGTACTGATGCTGCAAAAAATTAGATCATTAATTAATGATTGCACACTTTTTCACTACATCATTTATTATTGATTGACATAATTATAACAAATAAAATTAATTAGCTAAATTTCAACAAATAGGCAAAATACTATGAGCAAAATTTAGTTTTTAAATGGGGAAAAATTTATGTGTAAAACTTTAACTGAGTCGTAATAAAAAAATAAAAAATAGGATAAAAAAAGATTATAGATATAATTCAAACAAATAAAAAATAAAAAATTAATAAAGCTTGTTCGAAAAATATCTCAATTTTAAGTTATTCAGTTTCCAACTTCTGTATCGTATGTGTATATAAAAATAGGAATTTATTCTCCAACCTCTGCATCAGCTGCATTAGGGTAAGGGAAAGTTGACTATCATGGCATATTTAACTTTGAAACTTCAAAAATTAAAAACCTGAAAACTTATGTTATAACTTATGCGTAAGTATGTCACCATAAACAGTGAAACTGTTTCCTTTCCTGCGGTGAAACAATAGAAACCAGTTAAATCTTCACCACAATTGTTATCAATGTAAATTAATAAATTTTAAATCTTGTTAAAAAAACTGTCAACATGTTTAAAGAATAAAATATTTTAATTAATCAGCAATAGCACAGGCTATTGCTGATTAAATACATTAAGCCATATTAAACCAAAAAAGTCTCTAAATTTATAGCCATTTTATTAAATTTTCACTAGATGCTACTCTGACAAAGGTTTGTGCAGTGTAATCCCTTCCCTCTGTGACAAAGTTTTTTTAAATCTCTAGTTTACTTTTTTTTAAATATTTACACCTGCGTTATAAGTTAAATGTACATTACTATTTAAATTTATAGAGGAGACATTACTATTTAAATTAATGTCTGGGGAGACTTCAGAGCTTATTCAATAACTTTTTCAAAGTAGCATTCTTTTGTCAAACTACAATCATTAAGGTATATTTTACCATTTTAAATTTGCTTTACATTTCTTGATTTTCAATGTTTAAAAACTTTAAAAAAAATGTTATTTAAGTGTCCAGTCGGATATGTATAAAGGAGATTATGGACTTAAAATAAATGATTACACGATTTCAACACTAATAGTTTTTTTTTCATTTATAAACTTATGCAATTAGTATTTATCCAAATTATATATATTAATAAAATATATCCTAAAAGTACATATCATGGCACATCAAAGTTATCAGTATTGTTGTTATTAAATCCATCGTCATCAAAGTTATATGTACTCAGGTTATATGTATCATCATTAAAATTTGTAGGTTTATTGATTCATCTGACGATGATTTTTAAAGGGTTGCTTATGATGAGGTGTTTCCCCTCATCATTTTCTTGATTATCTTTTTTGCAAATCTAAGTGCCTCTTTTTCCGGGGTATCTGTGGCTATTATAGATCTACCTTTATGTTGCCCTTGTTTATAAGTTTTTGATTTCTGTAAAGCAGCTTTAGGATACAGACGAATTTGTTGTGGGGTAACATGCGATCAATAAAGATGCAGCTTTTATATACATTCATTTGAGAACTCCTTTGTGCAGAATTAATCTACAAGGTAAATATAGTGTTGTAATTATTAATAATTGTGCAAATAGAAATTTACAAAATTTTAACAATTGTCTATAGGTTATTTAGCAATCATTACATAAGCATCAGAAAATTATACTTTAAACAATGTCTACAATGTCCACAAGGGGTGTATTGAATAATCAAGGTAATTGTTACAAACTCATTTATAGATCACAAATACTTTCATTCTAGAACATCAGCAGGTAACCATTTGTTTTAAAAAAATTGCACCAACTCTTGCAGAGTTCATAACTAGGATCTGAATGATTCACTTGGAATTGAAAATTTTTTCATCAAAGAACCAAAAAATGATTTTTTCACTTTAAACTCTATCTTTTAGCAGGAAACTGTCTCCTAACCATTTTAAAGCTAAAAGCGTATGTTTACCAAATATCAACCATAGACATGGTTGTATTAATATTAACAGGGTAGGAGATATCGAAGTGCCCATTCTCTTTCTGTGTTCGAAGTCTTCCGGTCTCCCCTACTTAATATTACTAACTGCATATATTGTTATTATACTTATATTTATATTTTAATTATTATTTATATTTATTTATACTAACTTGTTTTTATATAAACTTTGGGTGAATGTGTTTCCCTTAGTAAAAATTTACCCTGAACAACTTTCTGAAGAAGCCTAATTTTTTTGCTTGCAAAAACATAGCTGTTTTTCCAGAAACAATATTTTTATTCTTGTGCCCTTAGTCAAAACAAAACTTTGGTAGCAACAGTACATGTATACTGTATACATACAAACTCTTGTATTAAATTTGATGCAGAAGCTACATAAAACATTTAGAGAGACACAAAATTATGCAAATATTACAGAAAAATAACATAAAAAAACAAAAAACTATAACATACTTATCAACACTAATATGATCATATTAAATACAATACATGATGTACTGAAAGAAAAGAGTCCATTTAGCTGATTGAAGTGAGATTTAATAGCAAGAACATCCTTAAAATTAAAACAACTTTATACATACATACATACATACATATATATATGTATGTGTGTATATGTATATACATATATATATATACATATACATACATATATATATATATATATATATATATATATATATATATATATATATATATATATATATATATACATATACATACATATATATATATATATATATATTATATATATATATATATATATATATATGTATATATATACATATGTACATATATGAATCTAAAACAAAACATATATATATATATATATATATATATATATATATATATATATATATATATATATATATATATATATATATATATATATATATATATATATATATATATATATATATATATATATATATATATATATATATATATATATATATATATATATATATATATATATATCAGACCTTGTTAAGAGCCGTTACACAGCTTGCATTTTGCCTGCGAAAAGACAATTTGCCTACGCATTCAGCAGTTTTGCGCTGCGCAAAAACTTTTATCTTTTAGAATATTTAAATTATCTTTTGATGTCATTTAACGTGACATTTATTCAGAAGAAATAAAGTCATAAGTAAAAGCATTTAACCACAATTGTAAACTAATAGATTTTTTGTTTAAGAAACAGTTTGTTTAATAAATTTTTTGTTGTTGTTAACAATTAGTTAGAAAAAATAAAGTGTTTTAAGTTTTATCTTTAAGGAATTAAATATATAAATTCCTAAATATAAAAATTATTTTTTGTCATAATAGTTTTAAAAAATACACGATTTATTTTAATGTAAATATTTTATCAAAAAGATATTTTGTTAATTGTTATTTCAATAATGTAAAGTTTTAATGACGTTTGTTTAATTTATGAAAATAAATTATGATCAAAAACATGTTATCAGTAACTGATAAATAATAACAAAAAACTCTTTATTGTTTAAAAACATTATTGAAAAGAGTTCACTAAAAAAGTAAGAAAAAATTTATCAACAGTTAAAAAAATAACCCCAAACCAACTGTAAAATTATAAGAAAATAAACAAATATTATTTTACGTTTTATGAAAAAAATATTTTCTTCAAAATAAAATTTAGTTCATATTTGAAAAAAATAATAAAAATGATTTTTCAAATAAGAACTTAGATTTTATTTGTAACTTTTGTTATAGTGAGAAAAAAAAAACTGTTTGTATGATTTTTAATAAAATAACTTTAATTACAATGCAGTACTTAAAAAGACACAAGTGACGCAATATAACTTTTAACAATACAAAATATATTTGGGTTTTCGTTACGAAGCGAAGTCTTGTAACAAGGCCTGATATATATATATATATATATATATATATATATATATATATATATATATATATATATATATATATATATATATATATATATATATATATATATATATATATATATATATATATATATATATTAGTAAAAACACTTATCTAATTTTTGATTACTTCACTGTGTTTCACCATCAGCAAGATTCATCAGGAAGAATCTGAATATATATATATATATATATATATATATATATATATATATATATATATATATATATATATATATATATATATATATATATGTATATACAGCCCTCAGAATTAGGGTCAGCATTCAGCAATTCAAAAAATCGCCAACCTCATTCTATGTTTTATGGTAACTCCTTATGGTAAAAATATTTTTGCTGATATAAAACAAAATAGTACATTATTATTTGTTTATAAAAAATATTTTTGTTGTATTTTTTTGAATGATGCACATCTCTTCACATTCAGATTTCTTATACCATTTAGGCCTTTCAGTGCATTTTCTAAGTAAGGCGCGCATATATATACATAGTTTTTAAGCTTTAATTAGGTCATGCTGTCTACACATTTTTTACATAGCCTTAATTGCTTCATATTATCTTTCTATTCCTGTGCGTTTTTTTCTGCCACCTTTTAGAAATTCTTAATTTTGGATACCTATTTCTTTTTAACATTTGGCTCTGTGCACTTAGTTCTACCTGCCCTCTTCTTTTTGGTATACAATGTTAATGGTGAACAATTGTTAATAATTATAATTATTAATTGATATGCAATTATTAATAATAATTATTAATAGTTGTTTACATATATTTCACCATAGTAGACCAAAAGGGAGGAGGTGGGTAAAAAAACTAAAAAATTTGGGATATTCTGTTTATAAAGTAAACGTCATATCTAAATAATGTAAATGTGCACATACTTATCAAATAAATGTAATTATATAATAAAAAGTTATACATAAAAGTATACCCTTGCATTGCATAGACGTATTCATATAGGGACAACACATACTTGTTACATTAATATTATACATATATATTTTAAAAATATATAGCAATTTATATTTTTGCTTTCCTCTTTAAAAAAATAAAAAATAAATAAAATATTGGAAAATCATTCTTTTTAATGTTGACTTAAAACAGTTTTTTTTTTTGCTTTGCCTTATCTTATTTCGTTGCTGAAAATAACAACCATCCTAAAAAAAAAAAAAAAAAAAGTACACAAATTATAAAGGTCTGCAAAAAAATATTTTTAAAAAGTTGTTTGAAATTTGATAACTGTTTTTTATGTATTTCTCTGCGCTGATTTCGAAAATGCAATGCATTTTTTTCTATCACGTCAGGTTATCTCACAAAAGGGATTATTTTTGGGTAAAATATCAAAATTTAACCAATTTTTCACATTTTTCAAACACTATAGAATTTATTTTATGTATAAGTCATCTTCGAAACTATATTTCAAGAACACTTACATTTTTTTTTCAGCTTATAAGTCCTTATAATAACATTATAGTCCATAATAACATTTTTGCTTTCTGTCGAAGCTTCTTTTATTGCTCTTCCGGCTGTGGACTCATTCAGGATCATCTCTCTTCATAATCCAGCAGTAGTTTGCTATAATGTTGACATTCCATTTTCCCTGATATCTTCTTTCCATTTCCTTGATGTCTTGGTGAAATCTTTCGCCTTGCTCTTCACTTGCATCACCAAGGTTTGCAGGGAGATAATCAAGATGTGAATGGAGAAAATGAACTTAAATGCTCATGTTACAGCCCAATTTCTTAAAGTTGTCAAGCATGTCTGTGACAATGGTCTTGTAGTTTGGATCTTTGTTGTTTTCTAGGAAACTGGTAACAACTAATTTAAAGGATGTCCATGCTGCCTTTTCTTTTGTTTCCATTTTGTCCACAAAATTAGGATCTCTCATAAGATTTCTAATGTCTGGTCCAACAAAGATTCCTTCCATAAGCTTTGCCTCAGATAAACCAGGAAAGACAGAGATATTTGAAAGTCCACAAAGATATTTGAAAGTCTCCCCTTCTTTTGGCAATGCCTTAATAAATTGTTTCATCAGCCCTAACTTAATGTGAACTGGTGGAAGTAACTCCTTTTTGGGATCCACAAGGCTTTTTCTCTCAATATTTTTAACCCCTACTTCTAAGATTTTTCTCAAGGGACAAACCTTTTTATGTAGTGCTGCTTTTTGTCTCGACTGTCCCATTCACAGAGAAAGCAAGGGAACTTTGTATAGCCACTTTGTTGACCAAGCAGCATTGAAATAACTTTTAAATCCCCGCACAGTCTCCATTTGTGGTCTGAGTAGCTGAGTTTGTCTAAAACCAGATCAAGGTTTTTGTAACATTCTTTTAAGTGTACGGACTGTCCAACTGGCATAGAAGCATACTTATTGCCATTGTGCAGAAGTGCTGCTTTAAGGCTTCTTTTTGATGAATTGATAAAAAGTCTCCACTCATCAGGAGCATATTCTATTTTAAAACATGCCATAAGTCCAGGAACATCACTGCAAAATACCAGGTCATCTTCTTGAGAGAAAAAGATACAAATTCCTTTTCTCTTGATCAATACCAAGAAAAGGATGTACCCAGAGCCAAGATGTTTTTATCTTTCAATCTAGATCCTAAAACTTCTGCTGAGTCTTTAGGAAGACCTAGGTCTCTAACTAAATTGTTCAGTTCAGATTGTGAAAATGGAATGGGATCGGTTGTGCCAGGATCGTAGCAATCACTGTCTTCTTCACTATCACCTTGTTGAGCCAATGTCTCGTGATCATCTAAAATATCATCCAAAGAATATGGAGGAAAGGGTATTGGTACTCCAGGTCCATGAGGAACAGGGCGAATGGCTGAATGTTAGGGTAAGAAATTTCCTTTTTGTTTTTCAAATTGAAACCTTGTACGTTGCAAGAACAAAAATAACAGTTACCACTATGATTTTTGGACTCCCTCCAAACCATTGGTATTCAACAACATAAGGACTGCTTTTTACCTTGAAACCATTGCCTCAGTTCTTCAACACATTGAAAAAACTTTGTGTGGAGCCCAAGACATATCTTGATTGCCTAACTTTATACCAAAATAGGCAAAATATACCTTTTCAACAAAATTGGAGATGTTTCTTTGTCGCTTTTTAATGGTATAGTTACCACAAATGTAGCAGAGGCAATCTGGTGAGTTTATACATCCTCTGGTAGCCATTGTCCATAAAACAACTTGTACTTTAGGCTAAATAACAGTTTGTGGAGATATTAAAAACCAAAGTTCAAACTTACTAGAGTACTGAACTATTTATAAAAAATATCAAAAAAGCTAAAACTAGACAAGCAGTTAGTGAAATAACTGTACGTGATTTTTCCTGAAATCAGCGTCGAAATACTATAAAAATCACTTATTAAATTTGAAAAAGTTTTAATGTCGCAGACCTGTGTTATTTAAATTATTTATTTCCTATTTGGTTACTTTTTGAAACTTAGTTTTTCCGTAATGCCTAATATAACAAAACTTGCAAACAACTGTGACTAAATTGTCTAAAATACTCATGCATGAACATACAAGACGAAAAACGCATGTGTTTCCTGGGAAAGCTTGTATACGGTGACACTTAGTTATTTTGAGGGCTTCAACCTGCTTCATTAAAATGCATATGTTAACTATGGTGTGGGCATTTTTTTTATATTTTGGCTAGGACAAAATTTTTCACCATAAATTGTTTTAACTATAGTTATTTATATCATACTTTTCAAACATTTAAAAAGATTACACTTAGGTACACAAATAACCTGCTCAGGTACAAAAATAACCTGCTCAGATACAAAAATAATCTACTCAGGTACAAAAAAAAACTGCTCAGGTATATCTTGCATTTCTGAGATAACTTCTATAGTTATTATAGATAGCAAAAAGTTGCTATAAATATAAAAAAGTATAAATTAAAACAAAAAATTTCCTATAAATGCAAATCTCTAAACTTATTAAAAATGGTACCTTCACTACAACCTGAACTTAATGCATGGTTTAACTTTAATGGGAATGACAATTATATGTTTTGTTTTTTTAAGTATATTCCAAAACTAGTTTACTAGAATTAGTTAAAACACAACAAGCAAAGTTTAATTTCTCTGAGATCATGGTATGTCATACACATCAGATCATGGTATGTTATACACATCAGTATTTTTCAGTGAAAAGTTAGGTCAGTGAAAGGTTAATCCTTCTCAGTGAAAAGCTGCTGGACACCAATGAACCATCACAGGTGACTAGAAGCACCTGTGATAATTCATCGCCACTTTGTAGCGATGAATTATCACAGTCCAATCTACATGTCTTTATGTGTTACAAAAATATAAACACATATGAAGGTGTGGAAAAGAAAGTCTAATTGCAAATGAAATAGGGTTTTATATGAAACTGTTTACTTAAATTGGACACCAAATCCTAGGAAGTGATGGTCAGCACACACTAAACATTATCCCAATAGAACTTTCTGAAATTTTCTTATTATTTGCCAGTGGCAGTGTACATAGTGAATGACTATTTTTGGAAGTATGTATAATTTATGAGGAATTAGCAATTACTTGCTATCATTAAATGATGAAAATGTTTTGATGATAATCATAGCTTACCACCTATAGATTTTAAGTATCAAATATGCTAATTATTTGTAAAAATGAAAAATTTTAAGATTTCCTTTTTTTTCTTCTTTACATTCTGGAATTCGGCTAAATAGTTTTTCAATACTCAGTCAAATACTGAATAGTCAGAGTTATAAATTGTAACTTACAGCACACAAGTCACAAGGCTTGATGAAGGTTTTTCTGTTTGTTTACCTCATTTATGCCTGATTCTGGCATAAAGCAACACTTGGTAAGAAAGCACCACTAAATGACCTTAAACTGCTAAAGCTGCTTGATGAGTATCCTGAGCGCTATGTCAGTGATAAAGCATACGCTGCTTTAAAGCAACACTAATTGTACTTTTCAGAGCATTTAGTAACACTTACTCTATTTGACGAGTGGGTCAAAGATGAAATCAAGACAATGTTTACCAATATTGTTTACAACAATGTTGGTAAACTTTTCCCGTACATCAAACAAAAATGCTATTAAGAAACTTAAAAAGAAAACATTTGAACACATCCGCCCTTTTTCAGAATACAGCACAAGCATGTCAAAGTTATTCTTTGATTTATCATCAAAAAATGAAAAAGAAGAGGCTAAACCATTACTATTGAACCAACCTACTCAAAAACAATACTTATTTTAGCTTGTTAGCAGCCATCAGAAGCAGTTTCCTGCTCCAACTAAAGGACTGGCGATGAATGTCAATAAATGTCTTTTGGTAGATACTTAATATTAGTACTGGTTGGTGGTTATTGTAGGCTTGATCACAAAAATATTTTTTTATAAACAACAATATTAGCCACTCTAGTTCACGTGATTACAGCATTTAAAAATAACTATTAAACATGGTGATTCAAAATGCCTTTTACTGTACAAAAAATTACTTAAAATAAAAAAGTACAACAAAATCTTCAAAAAAACAGGTTAAATAAAAAAAAATTCAAGATAAATTTTAATACATTATAAATATCTATAATTAATATGCAAAGAAGACTTTTATGATAAATATATATATATTTTAACATTTTCGCTTCCAACAAGGCTGCAAGCAACCACTGTTAGATTTGGAAGTTAATGGAAGTGAAAAGATGAAGTTTATAGAGCAAGATAACGATTGAATTAAAAGATTGCAAACTATATGAATCAGGAAAGCAAGATGAAAGAAACGAATTCCAAAGAACTGATGTTCGAGGAAAAAAACTAGATGAATAAGAGTTTTTAGAGCACTTAGGAACAGTCGCAGAAAAAGGATGACACTTAATTGAATGACAAGTAACACGAGAATGAATTTTAGTAGATGGCACAGGAGACGCTAGCTCTTTAGAGCAGTGCCAATTATAGTATTTGTAGAAAAGCGAAAGAAAAGCAACATTATGACAATCTGATAATGGTTGGAGGTTGGCAGCAAGAGCAGGACCAACTATGTTTACAATGCGTTTTTGCACCTTGTCTAAAAGAGAAAGGGCATCATTAGAAGATCCGCCCCAGATATAGCAACAGTATTCCTTACAAGGATGGATTTGAGATTCAGAGAGTGCTGGCTTCTTATCAACACAAGAACAAATGGTAGTATCATTAGCAAACAATGCCACCTTAGATTTGAGAATATCTGGAAGAACATAAATATAAATTAAAAAGAGTATAGGCCAAAAACAGAACCTTGAGGAACCTCTGAAGTGACAGGATATAAAGAAGAGTGCTGTCCATCAAGGACAACTTTTATACTACTATTTGAAAGAAAAGATTCAATAATCTTAAAAATGTTACATGATACACTGTAAGAAGAAAGCTTATGGAGAAGACCAGCATGCCAAACTTTATAAAAGGCTTTTGGAAATGTATAGAGCAATAGCTTTAGCCTCTCCATAATCTAATGCACAATAAAACCTATTGGTTATTACTGTTAGCAAATCAACTGTAGAACGAGAAGATTGAAATCCATATTGGTGATCAGAAAGTAAGTTATTAAATTTAAGATGAGATAGTAAGTGTTTAATAATTAAAGATTCAAAAACCTTGCTTATGATAGGAATAAGAATAATGGAATGATAGTTGGACGAGTCAGATCGCTCTCCAAATTTTTAAAATAGGGATAACAGATACCGCTTTTTAGCAAGCTGGAAAACAAAAGCACAATGTGAGGAAAACCTAAGAGAAGAGTTTACAACGATTCTGAGCCTCACTCGGCTTGAGTGAGGCTCAGAATCGTTGAGAGGGAATAAAAGATTCCATGCCAGCCTGAATCCAAGAAGTTATGTAAGAAGCACATTTTTCAGTAGAAAGACAAAAGATTTCTACCCAAGGGTCATCACAAAGAAAATCATGGAAAGAGTCCCAGTCAGCTTTAAGGTAGTTGTAAGAGGTACAATTATAGAGGGATTTTATTGATGAAGAAGAATAAAATAATAGTTTTAGAGAGATCAAACCATGATCAGAAGCACCTAAGGGTGAAACTGAGCACTGTGTAGGATCAAAAACAAGACATAAGTCGAGTAGAGAAGGTAAATGATTTGGGCTGTTTGGAAAGCGAGTTGGAAAGTTGACAATTTGAGTTAGGGATTGAGAAAGGCAAAAGTGGGGGGCCTTAACACCTGCAGAGTCACTGACACTAGAGCTAAGCCATTCAGTGTGATGAGCATTAAAGTTGCCAACAACAGCGATATTGGTTGATGGATAAAGAACATTTCTTAGAAGCTGGATGGCTTCTGCATGTAAGAAATGTTTGGCTCTGGCTTCGCTCCCGTACTTTATGAACAAAAATCGCAAGTTTTGAAACATTTTTTTGTCACATTTGTCAACCTAAATCCATGATTACACGGTTATTACCTTAAACCTTATCTACTACCAGATTTTTTTGATATATTTATATACATTTGAAAAGAAAAATGCTGGGTAAATATATATTTTTTGCTATATATTATTTACCCAAAACAAGAGCTTTTAGTCCTAAATTTAGTTTTAATTCATGATACAGATTCCTGAAAATGGCGTATTTTGAACATCCCAAAGACGTCCAAAACATTTCAAAGACATCCAAAACGTTCAAAAGATGTTTAAAAGACATCTTTCTTATGTCCTCATTGAGTCCTGTGCCCATACACATAAAAAGCTGTTAAATGTTCAGTTCAAATGCCATTCAAAATAGTGATTGACCGAAACAGAAAAGAAGCTGAAACCGAAATAAACCAAAATTTTGGGCACTCTATTTGGTGCCGAAACAGAAACCGACTATTCGGCAAATATTTTACTAAAACCGATACCAACATTTCGACTAGTCAAAATAAATTTCATTAGAAAATTTTATTTAAAAATGCAATTTTACATTTGTTATTTACGTGTGAATTATGTAAAAATTGATTACACATGTTTCACAAATTGAGATTTAATACATAAGTTGGTGATAAAAGTTAATAGCAAAAGTTAACAACTGACAGATTTTTGCTGCAAAACAAAGTTTTTTCAAGGTTATCTGGTAACAATCTGTTTCTTTTTAATTGCTCAGTATATCTCCAGCTTTTTAAAATAACCTTTCCACACCAGTTGATATTAGTTGAGGGGTAAGAGACCTCTTGGTGATTTTAGCAAAGGCCAGGTTGACATAACTACTCAAATTGTTAAGCAAATTTTTTTTCTTTAAATAAACATTATTTGTCAAAATATTATGCGCACTGCAATGGCTTGATTATTTACGGTTTTGATATTTTTAAGAAGTAGATAGAAATGCGCTATTTAGTCTAAAAGGTTAAGTAATTTGTGAACAATGGGCTTAAATTTTCATATAGAAATAGTAAAATATTTTGTAAAAATTTTCAAAACTAAAAATTTTTCTAAATTAGATAAAAATTTAAAACCATACAAATTTTTCGATTTTTGCTATGTTTTTCAACTGAAATAATGCTTTTTATCAAATTTATAAAAAGTACAGAAATCGAAATTTTGGTATCTGTTCAAATTGAAATTTCGGCCGAAACCGATACCGAAACAGAATTTCGGTCAATCACTAGTTCAAAAGACAATCCAAACGCTACAAAGACGTTTAAAAGACATCTTTTGTATGTCCTGTGCACACTGGGTAAAGCATGCGATCATTAAATTCAAAGCAATAAAAAATTCAAAAAAGATGAAAAATAATTAAACAAATGTAAAAACTTCAATATTTATCTTAATCTAAGAAACTTGAAGATTATAAAAATGCTTTTTATTTAAATATTTTTCACTATTTCAAATTAATAAGTAAACATTTAGGCTAATCGACGACATCAACTTCTGCACAGTGTCTTTTGCAATTTTTTTTACTACTAATATCTGCTCTCTAATCAAATCTTTAGCTGTACTTAATGTTTCGCCACTCTTATGCAAATATCTTTTTCCGATTCCCCAAAGTTTCTCAATGGAACAGAATTGTGGGGAGTTTAATGGATTTAAATTTTTTGGTATGAATTTGCAAAATCAGGCCAAAACCAACAGGGGACATTGTGACTTCGATAAAATGGTAAAAGTCTAGCTTGCAAACATTCCTTGATGTAAACATCTCAGTTTAAAGTTGGCAATATAACAAAAGCTCAAGATCTCAAACCCGAGCAGTATATTATTTGCCACAAAAGAAGTTTCTTACCAAATTTATCCAATGATTTATACTTGAACTTGTTGTTGATATGCCCATGAACAGTTGAAGTGTAAAATTTTAGACTTAGGAAAATTGAAGTGATAAAGTTTTGGACATGTATGTCATCCATAATTATGAAGCTATTAAACTTTGTTAGCACTTCGTCATAATGTTTTTGAGCTTGAGTTTTAGCAGTCAAAAAATCTAAAACTTTATACCTTTTGGGTCGCTCTCTGTTTGATAAGCCAAGATTTTGCGTGAATGATAGTCAAATACTAATTGTTGCTTTGTTATCCTTAAAGTCACTTTTCCTTCTAGACCCTTTTGCTCATTTGATAAATAGAGAGCTCTTGTATTGTTTTATGACCACTTAAACAGTAGTTTTGCTAGATTCATATGCTTTAGCGATTAAAAGTAAGAATGCAGAGGGATTTTGTATATAGTTGTGCAGAATTTTTTTTTTTAAATCTAACTGTTTCGAATACATTTTAGTTAAGAGAAATATTTTGACTTGTTTGATAATGTTTTTAATTAATACATGACTTAATGTAATTACGCAAAAAAAAATTTTTAATGTGTTAATGACAAGTTTTAAAATGAAATTCATTGTTCTGAATGTAATGATTGCATGCTTAACTATAATTTTTAAGATATGAATAACCTTTGATCATTAAATCGCGCATCAATTATTTAACAACATAATATCAGTATAAAAATATAATATAAAGCAATATATGTAATACTGCATGAATATTTCCATATATAACTTACTTTTTTTTTTTTTTAATAAAGCATTTAAGAATTGTTATTAAAGGATAGGATTTTGTTGAGTACAAAATCGTTAAAATATTCATTTTTATTACATTTTAGCAAGACTATAACTGTTAGAAAAAATATTTAAAAAAAATAGAAATTCAATAACTAATTCATTCAACAAATTAGTTAAACAATGAATGAATAAAGTTTGTCTACAATAAAAAAAAAACATATATTGTATATATGTTTGATTTTTGCGGCTCCGGAGCTGGGAGTACTTTTTTGCCATAAAGTCTTCTTTAGTTATACTAATCAAAGATACCCATAAATATCTTTGATTAGTATACTAATCAAAGATATTTATTGGTTAAACAATCAAGAAAACAAATACTAACTTACCTTCATTGCTATTTTTAATTCAGTAGATTTTGCTTCCAATCGTTCCATAACACCATCCAAATAATAAACAAGAAGTTTACATTGACCACAATAACTTAACACTACCGCCAAGACAACACAATTTGCCAAAGCATCAGAAAGAAACATCAGAGCCATTACCACATATGATTTCCTACAGGTTACCAAAGTTACCCAACAAGTTTTATAAAAGCAAGTAAAAACATTACAAACTATTAAAACAAATTAGGATTCATTAAAACGGAACCATAATCCTAGCATGTAGTACACAAAATATTTGATTTACTATAAACCACAATCATAAGCATTAAAAATAAAAATAATACCAATTTTTTAAGGTATAAATGTCATTCTTAAATGCTTGAAAGGAAAAAGCCATTATTCCAAGAGAAAAAAGAAACCAGAGTAGACCGGATGCCAAAAAAATTCTACAAGAGGAATAAAACTTAAAATCATTTTGTGTGTAAAAACATACATTTCAATGAAATATTTAAAAATGGTTCCCATTTTTAAAAAAATTTTATGCTTGGTAATAAACATATTCTTATTGGTAATTTGTGTATCTCATGTGAAAGTAGTTATACTTTATTTTTATATAAAGTTTTTATCTGTATTTTTATAAACACATAAGTTTTACCTCTAAGAAGATACAAAACATATCAACATGGTACTAAAAAGTACAAAAAATATCAACGTAGGCTAATAATTTGATATATATATATATATTTATATATATATATATATATATATATATATATATATATATATATATATATATATAAATATATATATAAATATATATATATATATAAATATATATATATATAAATATATAAATATATATATATATATATATATATATATATATATATATATATATATATATATATATATATATTCATAATAAATTAGTAAAAACACTTATCTAATTTTTGGTTGATGTATAAAGAAATAATAGCTTTAATGAGAAGCAATAATGGCAGTATTTGTAAAAAAGAGAATGAGATGCAACTTTAGACAATGGAACAGAGAATCCTAACTACATTTACTATACATTTGAACTACATTTACAATACATTTTTAAAATATTCTTATATTAGATCTTGTCTACAAAATGAGAGAACCATATTAGAGGAACCAGCCCAAGTATGGCAACAGTATTCCATAGCAAAAAAAAAAAAGAAATTTACAGAGGTCAAGAATAGAATACAGAGTAAGAAATCAGTAAATATAACAAAAATAGTTTTCTTTTACCATATACACAATCAATTACAAAGTATCTTTGGAAATACTTACTTTGTAACTTATTGTGTACATGGTTTCCATGAGAGGTCTTGAAAATAGTAAAGGATAATTTCAAAAAAGACATAAAGCAAAGGTCTCAGTAAAAATGTAACCATACCAACAGTAACCATTCATCAATATAGAAATATTGACAGTTTTGCAATAGTTTTGCAATGGCATTAAACAACTTTTTTTATTAGCTTTTGGTTAAAGTTTCACTGCCAAGTTTTAAATTTGACGTATTCCTCACATTTCTCCTTAATTTAGCTCTCTGTCCAGATCCATTGCCTGTTCTCAAAAAATGATGACTTTTGTCAAGACTAGAGTTTTGAATTTTTAATATTTTGTTGATCCTCCCTTGTTTTTTATAATTGCACGAAGACAATTTGGCAGTTGAAACCATTCGAAACCATTTCTTCAATTGAGCTAAAAGATAGGCTTTAATGACCTTTTTATATTGGCCCTGTTTCAATATTCCATCCACAATGTACAGTTGACCAAGGCCTTTTCCACTAATAACCAATCAAAACATGACTTTAGGAGAGTGTTTAATTGTCAGGATTATACAATCTTAATAAAAATTTTCATTAGAAGCCCTTTTTACGTATTGAGCCTTTTGAGTCATAACTTCTATGATAGACTCATCGCTGATGCTGATCATCATGATCATGATACCTCGAGAAAACAAAACAAAAACAATCACTAAACAACTCTGGAATA
>NC_088920.1:53780000-53875000 GCF_038396675.1 Hydra vulgaris | reverse complement strand
GCCGTATACGTTGACCAGCCGGAAAACGCCTCGATTTATGTTACTGCCATAAGACCGTGAAGCATGGTGGAGGCAATGTAATGATCTGGGGGTGTTTTTCTGCTAATGGTCTTGGTCCAATACATCGAAACGATGGAATAATGGACCGTTTCATGTATAAAAATATCCTGAAAGATGTTATGTTACCTCATGCTGAATGGAATATGCCAATAAAATGGGTTTTTCAGCAAGACAACGATCCGAAACACACTGCAAAAGTAGTCAAGCAAAAGTTTCAAGACAACCACCTATTGGTGATGGATTAGCCGCCTCAATCTCCGGATCTTAACTCTATCGAGAACCTGTGGGAGATTGTCAACCGCAGAATTATTCGTGAAGGTGTTCGTAATAAAGGTCAATTGTTTGAACAAATTCTAAAGGCATGAGCAGCAATTTCACAAAGTTTCATTGATCACCTGATCGATTCTATGCCTCGGAGATGCAAGGTTGTGATCAACAACAAAGGATTCGCTACGAATTATTGATAGCAAAATACAGCTTGGTCAACATTTTGTGGAGTTGCACTTGTTTTGTCCAAAAGGAAATCAACTTTTTTTAATACTTTTGATTAATTTATTAATTTTTGTGTACAAATAATGAACTTTGAGATGAATAAAACTTGAAGAACTTTGTCTCTAAACAGTTACATAGTTATCTCTCTAAATTGAAAAAATGCAGCACTTTTATATAAAGAAACTAAATTAGTATTATTTGGTTGCACTCGTTTTGTCCGATACTGTATATATATATATATATATATATATATATATATATATATATATATATATATATATATATATATATATATATATATATATATATATATATATATATATATATATATATATATATATGTATATATATATATATATTAAGGGTGTTCAGAAAAAAAAATATTTGAGAATTTGAAAAACCAAACCGTCTAGATTTGAACCAAATATGTTTGAACTTACTCACAAAAAATTTTAGCGCCATTGAACCATTCTTTCCTTGCCCTCAAAGCACATGTTTGGAAAAAAAAGGACCCAAAAATGACCAAAAATCTATTACTTTAAGTGTCTTGAGGGCAAGACTAGCATAAATAATTATAATAAATTTTTTTTAGGGTTTAGATAAATATCTATATTTTTTATTAAAAAAGTATTGTTTTTTTCTTTCTTTTCAAAAAACAGTATAATTTACATTTTAAATTGGCAAAAAAACGTTTATTACATGGTGCGGCGTTGTTTTTATAACCATTTCAACAATGAAATTCAAACTTTGATAAAAAAATAAAGATACAATGTGATGTATATATCATTTAACAAGTGAAATAATACTATATAAAATATAGCAAATATTTAAATAATATAATAAGTATTTTTCCGGCTTTTATAATATTTACAAATATATTCTTGGTTATTTAGATTAATGATAATGATAAATACTAAACTTTACAATAAATATGTATGAAGAAAACAGAAAGTGCAAGTTTGAAAACAAATTTAAGTCAAGATCTAATAAAAAAAAGAAAAAAGGTCTAATAAAAAAAAGAAAAAAAGTTTATTATTAAAGCAGCCTTACCTGAAGTTACAGATAATTACTAGTTTGTAAGAAATTTGAACAATTTAATGTATATGATATATTTAAGAGAGAGACTAAATTATCTCAATAAAATATGATGAACAAAAACAAGTATGCATTTAGATATTCAACTTCCAAAAGGCATGGATATTCTACAACATCTAGCATACCTGCAATCTATACTGCCTAAAACCACCAAAAAATTAGTTTGGTTACCTGCTCGCTTCGCAAAATTTTGAAAGATGTGAAAATTTGGATTGTAACTATGTTTTAGCTATGGTTAAGAAACCCTGGATAAAAGCAGGGTTTGAAGTTGTAAGTGACTATCAACTATTAAAAATTTTTATTAAACTTGACAAGCAGTATTCTAATTAAAAAAAAAAGAAAAAAGAAGCTCTCCTAAAGATTTAACAAACCAGAAAAACTTTGAGAATTGCTTAAAAAAGGTTTTTTGGGTAGGCAAGTTAGATTTAAAGAACATTATTAGGACCAACAAAAAAAGATCTGACAAGCATAAGCTCGAAGACTTGATGTTTTAGGAAGATCAGGAAGGAGAAAGAAAGTTTATTCTTGACCCAGAGGATAAGAAATTTTGTAGAAAGATAAAACTTAAAAATTAAAAGTAATAAGTGATATTTTTCTTTTAAAACATTTTGCTATAATTAATATTATTTTATGCTTGTTGACAGCAGAGAGTAACAAAAAGAAAAATAGAACAAAAAATGTGCAATCAACAAAATCTAATTATGAAATTCTGATTCATCTTATGATTCTGATTTTGAGCCTAGTAACTATTATCAAAAAGAACCATCTCAGCCTAACTGTACAGTAACTGCTGAAATTCCAATAGATGTGTGTGTAGGGAACATTCCCCTAATAGCTACGTTAAGTGATGTTTTTCCAAATGTTTTGCAAAAAGTGATAAGTGTTATTTTAACTGAAGCTGGTGTTGAACGTACAGATATACATTGCAGTAAATCAACAGCCTTTAGAAAGATGAAATTAGCAAATGAAAATGTCAACTTTAGCAAAAGAGGATGTAAAAAATGCAATAGAAGCTTCTCCTTATCCATGTGTTATACAGTACCTGGATCAAAAATGGTTTAATCATAAAGATATCCAACAATTTAAAAACATATCTTTTAAAACTAGCATGCAGGCATCACATAACATAATTAAGAATGGTGCATTTTTGAAAACATACAACGAATGAGTTGACTACAGGACCAGAAAACTTATTGTTTCAAAAATTTAAGAGCCTATTTGAACATCCTAATTTTAGTTATGCCCCAAGTGATCTGTGCCAGTTTTACTGGAAGGAGGTGAGTGGTAGTATAAGTGAAAAGGCTGCTGAAGATTACTTAGATCTTTTGCAAAGCATATATAGAAAGAAAGGGGATAGCAGGAGAAGATAAACGTGAAGACAGAAGAGAGCTGGCTGAATTAGTTGTGACTTATCTATCACCTTCTGTTTATAAAATCAGGAAAACTGGAGCTATCCATCATGTCCGTTTTCTTGGTTAAACAATATACTATCTGAAAATGCAGCTTTTGTTTTCTCAACTTAACTTTGTTCAAAAAAACAACAATCTTGTAAAAGAAATCAAGCTTATCGCGGAGTTTGTGGTTGAAGATTTGGATGAAGATTTGCCTTTGCATAAAAAATAAAAAATTGAGCTGCAATTCTTTCATTTAAAATAACTAAGACTGAACACTTTAAAAATAAAAACAAAAAAAAGAAAGACATCAGAATGGAGATTTAAAAAAATGCTAGTACTGAGAAAGATCCACTAAGCTTAGCCCCTTTGGTAGATGAGTTTTTTAACCTTATGTTTAGTTTTAGTGGTTTAAGTGAAAAAAGAATAAAAGAGTGGCTTTCACTTCCACCGCAATACTGGCATACACAGTCTTCGTTTAAAATTTTTGAAAATTATGCCAATTGTCTTTTGTTGTCAATGGCCATTCGAAGAGAACCGTCGGCATGATGCAGCAATATGTCCATCTTTACAACAACGAAGAGGAAAAACAGAACAGATTAATTTCAGTTGACAGAGTTCGCTCTGTTTTCAGGATTTTTGGAAAAAGCTCCACCAAACTTACCATAAAAAGATTATCTGATAATCTTTCCTCCTTGGCGAAAAAAAAAAAAAGAACAAAAAAAAAAAGATTAATTAGATAAACTATAGAAGAAACTTCTATGAAATCTTTTTAAATATTTAAAATATTTTTTTTTCACTTAATAAATAATATTGAATCGTGATATGCAAAAAACAAATATGTTACAAAATCAACATTTTCGGAAAATTTGAAAAAACCTTTTTTATTTCTTAATTGTTAATGATTTGTTTTTAAAGACCACTTAATAACAATGATGTAAGGTATTTTGGCACATGCTTGATTTTTTCAGAATATCATTGATACTGCACATAAGGAACATTTTTCGCAATAAAATCTCCAAATTTTGCAAAAAATTAAAAAAAATGCGAAGTTTAGTTTTTGAAGACAAATTAATTAATTGTAGTCATAACGTAAGGAGCATTTTATTTTATTCTGATTAAAATATTACAAATAATAAACGTACATAAAATGAGTAACTCTATTCTTATTTTGAATATACATGTGCAAACTGTATTATAAATCTAAATAACAAAATTTGAATTTCATTGTTGAAAAGGTTATAAAAACAACGCCGCACCATGTAATAAACGTTTTTTCGCCAATTTAAAATGTAAATTATACTGTTTTTTAAAAAGAAAGAAAAAAACCATACTTTTTTAATCAAAAATACAGATATTTATCTAAACCCTGAAAAAAAATTTTATTATAAATATTTATGCTAGTCTTGCCCTCAAGACACTTAAAGTAATTGATTTTTGGTCATTTTTAGGTCCTTTTTTTTCCAAACATGTGCTTTGAGGGCAAGGAAAGAGTGGTTCAATGGCGCTAAAATTTTTTGTGAGTAAGTTCAAACATATTTGGTTCAAATCTAAACGGTTTGGTTTTACAAATTCTAAAATTTTTTTTTTCTGAACAACCCTAATATATATATAATATATATATATATAAATATATATATATATATATATATATATATATATATATATATATATATATATATATATATATATATATATATATATATATATATATATATATATATATGTCTTCATATTTTGATTTTATATTCCAGAGTTTTAATTTTAATTTTATCTTTTGAAAATGTAGTATGTAACTACGAAACATGTCAAAATTGAAAAATAGCGTACTTTTCTTAAATTTTTTTCTCATTTATGCTATTGCGTTGCTCAAAAAATATGTATATATATATATATATATATATATATATATATATATATATATATATATATATATATATATATATATATATATATATATATATAATATATATATATATATATATATATATATATATATATATATATATCACAAACACACACACACATATGTGTGTGTGACATGTTTCGTAGTTACATACTACAATTTCAAAAGATAAAATTACATTTAAAACTCTGGAATAAAATCAAAATATGAAGACATATATATATATATATATATATATATATATATATATATATATATATATATATATATATATATATATTTATATATATATATATATTATATATATATATATATATATATATATATATATATATATATATATATATATATATATATATATCACAAACACACACACACACATATGTGTGTGTGTGTGTGTGACATGTTTCATAGTTACATACTACATTTTTAAAAGATAAAATTACATTTAAAACTCTGGAATAAAATCAAAATATGAAGACATATATATATATATATATATATATATATATATATATATATATATATATATATATATATATATATATATATATATATATATATATATATATATATATATATATATGATACAAATCATGCTATTTACAAAATCATAGTTTGTATTGTAATTTTTATTGGTTTGTAACAATTTTATTAGTATGTAAATTACAAAACATGTCAAGATTGAAAAGTCATCATGTTTCTCTTAAAAATATTTATATATATTTTTTTTAATATATATATATATACTTTAATATATATATATATATTTTAATATATATATATATATATATACTGATATATATATATATATTGATATATATAAACACATATATATAAACATATATATATATATACATATACATATATATATATATATATATATATATATATATATATATATATGATACAAATCAATCTATTTACAAGATCATAATTTGTAGTGTAATTTTTTTTGGTTTGTAACAATTTTCTTAGTCTGTGATTTACAAAACATGTCTAGATTGAAAAGTCATAATGTTTCTCGAACAAATATTTAGATATAGTTTTTTTAATATAGATATATATATTTTAATATATATATATATATATATATATAGATATATATATATATATATATATATATTGATATATATAAACACATATATATAAACGTATATATATATATATACATATATATATATATATATATATATATATATATATATATATATATATATACATATATATATATATATATATATATACATATATATATATATAAAATATATATATATATATATATATATATATATATATATATATATATATATATATATATATATATATATATATATATGGGTAGAATTCAATAAATACGGCTGCGTATAAACTTTTTTTTAAATATATATATTTTAATAATATATAATTATTTCGATATTTCGCTGATCTACCGTGATCAGCGTCATCAGGTATAATAAATAAAATAGTTACAAAGAAATCGTTATAGTAAAAACAAACCGTTAAAAAGATAACACTAAATAGCCAAAATACAGGTTTTAGTTGTCACGTTATCACCGTCATCCCGATTGAGAACCACATCACCATTTTTCAACTCCTGTCGAACCCTAGCTTTGCTTATTTCGAGTGACTCTCTGATTTTCCGAGTTTGATATTCTGGGGCTACAGATAATGTTTTAGGGTGCACCAATCAAACTTACCATGGCATGTTTTGGAATGTTCAGTTGCACCCAAACTGGATCATTTTTCTTTTAAGCTGTTTTTCTGGTGTTCAATACATCTCGATATCACCTTCTTTTTAGTTTCACCAATGTATATCGAACCGCATGAACATTTTAGCTGGTATACACCAGGGTTTGTGTTTAGTGGTAGTTTAGTTTTATTGTTGCAAAAAATATTTTTTAAATTGGGAGTTGATGTGAAAATAACCTATATGTTTGTGTTTTTAAGAAAAAATGTTGGTTCCCAAATAAAAATAAAAAAATCAAATTAAATAAATAAAATAAAACTAAAAATCAAACTAAAAGTACTAAAAGAAAACAACTAAAAGAAAACAAAATGTAAAAATATCTAAAAATATCTAAAAGATTACACGATTATGAGTTAATTAATAGTATAACCAACAAATCAAAAAATTACCATTATATTAGGAAAAAACGGAAATTAAAGAAAAATATTATAAATTACAAATTACACTGATTATAAAAAATACTTTTGATCCTCCCAATCATGTTATTAAACCTGCTATACTCAATTTAACTAATGTTACTCTGGATAAATCAACAACTGAGCTACTCAATTTAGGTCCAAATTTTGTACCACTGCAGAAAAAAATTCCTTATATGGATATTATAACTAATATCGAAACTTGCGCTTTACAACTTGAAAAACTTAAAAAACCAACACAGGCAGAAACTCTACGACAAAAATGTTCACAAATTTTAACAAATTTACTAAAATTAAAATTAAAAGATAATATAACTAAGCAACAACGTCTTTCCATAAACAAATTAAATAACAATTCTAATATTAAGATATACCCTTTCGATAAAGGCACAGGTTTCGCATTATTAAACCAAAATGATGCATCTCTCAAATTAGAAGAACAAATAAAAAATAGCAAAATTATTGATTATGATCCAACATCCACATTGACTACTAAATTTCAAAGACAATTGTGCAAATTAAGAAAAGAAGGTAAGCTAGACACAAATACATACTTTAAAATGTATCCATCAGATTGTAACCCACAAAGGATTTACGGAATGATTAAAGCTCACAAACCAGAAAAAGATTACCCAATGCGCCCTGCTGTATCAACAATTAACACACATTAATACAATTAACACAATTAACAGATATGGAACATCTGATTATCTTGTTAAAATTATTCAACCGACTCTGAACAAAAATAAAAGTAGACTTATGAATTTTAATAGTTTTGTAAATAAAGCTAAGCAATGGAAAATAGATCCTAACGAAGTTCAAGTTTCATTTGATATAGTCAATTTATATCCATCTATACCAATTGACGAAGCAATTCCGGTTATTATTGATATATTGAACGCTGACATTGATGACTTAAAAACTCGAACTAAACTTACTCTTGCAGACAATCACCAATTAATTGAACTTTCATTAAGTATATGTTATTTTTTATATGAAAACAATATCCGAGTAATACCTAATTCAGGTCCTATAGGTTTATCTTTAATGGTTGTTATGACGGAAGCATTTTTACAAAATATAAAAAGAAAGGCCCTTAACATAGCAATTGTTTATACATCCGAACCAAAAACTTACAAGAGATATGTAGATGATTGTCACGCTCGCTTTGCTTCAATAAAACAACAACAAATGTTCCTGAACATCCTTAATGAACAACATCCTGCCATAAAATACACAGCGGAACCTGAAAACGACCTCAAACAACTCAATTTCCTAGATATTAATATTACAAACACAGGCTCTGGAGCTTATGAATTTCAAATACATCGAAAAGATGCTATTACAAATGTTCAACTTAAACCTAACTCGAACATTAATCCTAACATTATTATTGGCGTTTTCAAAGGAATTTTCATGTCGTGCAAAAAGAATTTGCTCTCAAAAACACCTTCAAAAAGAAATTGATTTTCTAATAGACATATTTGTTGAAAATGGCCACGACAAGAACATTCTAAATAAAATTACTATAGACTATTTAAAAAACGGTTCAAAAAACACCACATGTCAACCATTAGATACCCAACCCTTTATAAAACTGCCTTGGATACCAATTGTTGGTCCAAAACTTCATAAAGAATTTCGAAAACAAAACATAAAGGTTATTTTCACATCAACTCCCAATTTAAAAAATATTTTTTGCAACAATAAAACTAAACTACCACTAAACACAAACCCTGGTGTATACCAGCTAAAATGTTCATGCGGTTCGATATACATTGGTGAAACTAAAAAGAAGGTGATATCGAGATGTATTGAACACCAGAAAAACAGCTTAAAAGAAAAATGGTCCAGTTCGGGTGCAACTGAACATTCCAAAGCATGCCATGGTAAGTTTGATTGGTTGCACCCCAAAACATTATCTGTAGCCCCAGAATATCGAACTCGGAAAATCAAAGAGTCACTCAAAATAAGCAAAGCTAGGGTTCAATAGGAGTTGAGAAATGGTGATGTGGTTCTCAATCGGGATGACGGTGATAACGTGACAACAAAAAACTGGGGGCCATTTTTTAATAAAATCTGCTGACATCAGTTATTTAAAAAAAAATTTTGTATTATATTTTGGCTTTTGGTGTTATCTTTTTAACGGTTTGTTTTTACTATAACGATTTCTTTGTAACTATTTTATTTATTATACCTGATGACGCTGATCACGATAGATCAGCGAAATATCGAAATAATTATATATTATTAAAATATATATATTTAAAAAAAAGTTTATACGCAGCCGTATTTATTGAATTCTACCCATATTTTAATATATAACAAGAAAATGACTTTCAAAGATTATATATATATATTATATATAAAATATATATGTATATATTATATATGAAATGCTGGTATATATATTTGACTATCTTATAGCTTATAGCCTTCAGTATATATATTTGACTATCTTATAGCTTGCTGCCACAAGGGAGTGCTGCTACATCGACTGAGGATTTGGCATGGGGCAGCAATCTTTTCTTTCAGTAATTTTTGTTTTTTTCTTCTTTTTTTTTAAAAATGCTATATAAATTAATGTAACAAAAATAGGGTATCAATAAAAACAGAAATAAAAAATAAAAAGACACAAAGAAAAGAAACAAAAAAGAAATTAGTAGCTGTGATGTGGTGATGGAGCATTTGTTTTGTAAGCAAAAGGTGCAAAGTTCAAATCCCATCACACCTCTGTATGTACCTTTGAGGAAGATAGCTGAGTAGTATTTTCAACTATAGTTGTGTCAACTAAGCCTTGTGAAAGATAAATATGTAAAAAAAAAAAAAAATTTGTAAAAATAAAATGTTGTTAATATCATATTTCAAAAAATATAGCAGTTATATAAAAATATAGCACAAAAAATAAAATTTTAAAATTTATCTTTAAAGGATAAAGGAGTTTAAAATATTGCTAATATTATATAACATTGTATAAACTTTATAAATAAAAATTAACAGTAAGAAACAGCTTTAAACAAAAGTTACCTCAAACTGGTAGTCATTTTGATTGGACAGGTGCTCTGTAAGTATACCTTTTAGAAATAAAACCAAACAATTAAATATTGGATGAACATTTATAATATTCAAAATGAATTTATGCACAACAAACTTGCAACATTAAATTTATAAATAATGTATTTATAATTATTAATATAACATTTTAACAGAAAAAAATAAAAATAAAAAGATGATTGGAAAAGTACTAAAAACAAATTATACTAAGTATATTCAAAAAAGCACATGTACACAAGCACAACAAATGTAAATGAAGATAATGAGAAAAAAAAAACGAGAACAAATCATGATAATGATGATAAGGAAAAGAAAAAGAAAAAGATAAAAAAAGGATAAATTTAAACTGCTTCAAAATAATAATTTAAACAAAAAAAAAATTAAGCAATTTTAAAATTTAATAATTTTATTTTTGTCAATTTGAACCAAGATTTGAATAGGCTAAATAAAAAACAGATTAATTATTATAAAAATTCTAATGAGCATGTATATATATATACATATATATATATATACAGATGTATATATATATACATATATATATATATATATATATATATATATATATATATATATATATATATATATATATATATATATATATATATATATATACAGGAGAGATTTGAAAAACACAAAGACAGGAGAGATTCGAAAAACACAAAGACAGGAGAGATTTGAAAAACATCAAAGACAGGAGAGTTTTGAAAAGCACAAAGACAGGAGAGATTTGAAAAACAAAAAGACAGGAGAAATTTGAAAAACACAAAGGCAGGAGAGATTTGAAAAACACAAAGGCAGGAGAGATTTGAAAAACACAAAGGCAGGAGAGATTTGAAAAACACAAAGGCAGGAGAGATTTGAAAAACACAAAAGTAGGAGAGATTTGAAAAACATAAAGGTAGAAGAGATTTGAAAAACACAAAGGTAGGAGAGATTTGAAAAACACAAAGGTAGGAGAGATTTAAAAAACACAAAGATAGGAGAGATTTGAAAAACACAAAGGTAGGAGAGATTTGAAAAACGCAATGGTGTATGAGGAAACAAATGAGTTAAAGTTTTTTGAGCATAAAAGCAAAAATTTGTTGAATGAGTCAGAATAAGATTGTTTTTTCTCTTGTGAAAAAGGAGTTAGCTCGCTACCCTGGTAGAATGTTCGCTACCATAATAGTATTTGTAGAAATGGAAAAAAAGATGGAAATGGAAAAAAAAAGAAAGTGTCATGTTACGCATGGGTGGTATGACTATTAATACTTTTTATGTGGATTGTCAAGTCCACAAAAAGAGTCTTTTGTTACAACTTAGAGTTAATTAGCAAAACTGAGACAACTGCATAGCTTATTGGCACGTTACCATGCGCTTTATATGATAGTCTCAAACAAATTAAAACATAACTATATTACCTAAAAGCATTAAACATAAAAAAACCATTGTCACCACCACATCATCACCAACCTTCAAAAAACCATTTATATACAATAATTACATTGTCACTACTTTTTACAAATATTTGTGATCTACAGAGTAACTGAATCCTCTTACTTTTACTCTTATTGTGCACATTTTCATTCAATCCTTTTCTTATTGTTTCATTTCATTCTTTCCTTTTCTTATTGTTTTACTTCTTTCCAATTCTGCACTTATTTAATACTTATTTTGATATCTGATTAAATTAAATAAGCTTATTATCTTTATTCAAATATTTGTTCTTTAAGCAAATAAGCTTTATTTCTCACGACTTAATTTAAAAATATCGCCTTTCTCAATCTCTTATATTTAATTTGGGATTTAGACTGTTTTTTAGAAAACCTTAATCACTTACCCTTACTCCTTGATTTATGTGTTGTCCCTAGCCCTAGTTTGTAGTTATTTTCTTCTTATGCTCATTTGGGTGGTTCAGACCATGCTATGATCTCACTAAAACTTTTATCTCTTGATTCTTCTACATTAGACACATTAGATTCTACCTCGATCAATTCGCTTTTAACTACTATTTATATTGGAAATCCATTCATTTTTTTATAATCCTTGGCCTGGTATCTGTCTATTCACACTGAATTGTTCCTTCTACAAAACATTTTGAATCAAGGTTTTCTTTTTAGAATATTTAATATATATATAATGTATTAGATAGATAAAATAAAACAACTGGTGATGCAAACAGATGGAAAATTGGTTATTTGTGATGTATGAATTGAAATTAAACAACGTAGTGTAGGGTTCAGCATTTGATACCATATCTACAGGAAACCATAAAGGAGTTTGATACCATACTCCAGGAATAGGAGGAGGATACCTTGAAATTCCAGCAATCATAGCAGTTATGGTACAGTCATTAAAGTTTTGGCTCATAACCAAGAAAATGTTACTTGTATTCCAAAATATGGTCAAAAAGCTTTTATTCATCTTTTTTTTTTTTTTTCAAACAAAAGTTATTGAGTATAAAAGGTTAGTGAATGTTTTGGTCTAAAATTTTAATTATTACACTCTCTTTAAAATTATATAAATAACAACAAGAAAATCAAAAAGTAAAAAGAGCAAAACATGACATATAAAATAAATAAATTATATATACTAATTGTTACACAAAATTTAGCAGTGTGATGTGGGCTTCATAATTCACTCCTGTCTTCACTACTCTTACAAGTCTTTTGTCAATCATGTCTTTCTTTTTAAATGTCTTTTTTGCTTCTTGTTAACTCTTATTTTTGAGAGATATTTGGAAAAAATCCAGAAATATAAATGCATTTTGTGTAACTAAGAATATCTCATGTGTTTTAAAAGGAATTCATTACTTGTACACGCAGTACAAATAATGTGCACATACACATAATATAAACATTATTTGAACGCGACAAATGTTTAAATACTTTAATTTTTTGATTAAGAGAATCAGCAGCGTAGTGCTATAAATGTTACAACGATAAAATTATGAGCTGCAGCTGAAAAAGTGCAAAGAACTTTTTCAGTTTCCTGAACTTTTTCAGTTTCAGAACTTTTTCCACAAAAAGAACTTTTTTTTAACTTTAATTATTTTTTAAAAAGTTTAATTTCAAAGTAGTCTTATGTTTTTTATCTAATATTGTTGTTTATCTTTTTTTTTAAATATGTTTCAAAGACAAAGTGCATCAATGCATACATAAATTGTCTGTTATAACCTTAGTCAAAATGGAGTATACATACAGTGACTGAGAGTTAAGGTTTCAGCGAGCATTTTTTTATATAAAAGAAAAGTATTTAAAACTTATTTAAATAGGCTTTATAAATTAATTTAATTTATATAAAAAAATTATTAAATTAAGTTACACTAAATTTTTAGGTGAAATAATCAAAATAATTTATAATAAATATATGCGTACAAATAAGAAAATTAGCTGTATGCGCGTACAAATAATGCCTAACATAATTAAATATAGTGTAAAGTAATGAATGAATGAAATTTACTGTTTTAATTATTTTATGACAATTTATAAAAAAATACATTTTTAACATTTTATTTCTGTTTGGACATTCAAAAAATAATAAAAATTTATCAGGAATTCCGGAAATATCAGGAAAAAGATAATCCCTGGAGGATATAAGTTTTAGTAAGAGCATAGCATAATCTGAATCACTTAAAGCAGAATGATGAAAAACACAAGCATCAGAGTGTCACAAGTGTCAGAGACAAGACAAAATTCAAGAAATTGAGTTATATAATGATTTGGATTGTGTTGAAAACAAGTCACACAATTGACAGGGTGAAAATCTGGGTAAGAGATTGAAAAAGGCAAAACTTACAGCTATTGTACCAGTAAGATCACTGTTACTAAAATGAAGCCATTCAGAATGAGGTATTTATACAGTAAATCTACATACCCACAATTTTTTGACCTTAAATTAAACAAAAACAACAACATTAACAAAGAAAAATGAATAAAGAAAAATGGCTCTGTCACTTTGCAATAGTGGTGTAGTGGTAGAGCAGTTGATTTGTAAGCGATAAGTTACGATTTTAACCCCCACCACGTCCCTAGTAGTATTGTGCTCAACTTGTTTCTACGCGCTGCTGCCTTGTTTGTCAAAGTTCATGTTTTTGAGTTAAAATGTTGAGAGAATGTTGAAACCACAATTTAAAATAAAGAAAAAAATTAGGAAAAAAAATAGCTTCCTTCACTGTAGCGGCCGCTTGGCCTTGGAGAGGTGAATAACATAAATTAATAAAATAGTCAGCGAATGCAAACCTATATTTACAATAGGTGAATTGATATGTAAGAATGTGCCCAACAGTCTGTGACTATTTAAGTTCAAAAAAAAAACAAATTTTCAAAAATGTTTATTCTAAATTCTTATTAATAATGATAAATTTATAAGAATAAAAGCTGATTAGTTGAGGAAATGAATGAATAGTAGAGTCAAACAAAGTAGTTAAAAGTTTTAATTCTTTCATTTTTTTAATGGGAAAAAGATTTTTATTCTTTTTCTTTTTTTTTAAGTTGTAGAGAATTTTGAAGTGTGTTTAAACATAAAAATCAAATAATTTGAAAAAAAAGAAACATTTTAGTTTTAAGAAGTCATTTAAGAAGTCATTTAAGAAGTCAATAAGAAGCAGATTGTACTGGTAACATATAACCCAGTACAATCTGCTTCATGTCCTGCTGCCTTGAAGGATACGCCTTTTTAGGCAAAGGCTAGGAGATGCCAACTCCGATTTAAAACACCCTCTGCCTTGGGACTCTTGGTTGAGTAAAGGCTAGAGATAGTGTTTTGATAAAAATACTCATCTTGGGCAGATGTTAAATGCACCCGGCTACTGTCTTGTAGAAGGCCTCCTAGGCAAAGACTTAAGGGGTAAACAGATTCTATCTGTTGACCAGCTTCGCACCTCTTATTCATCTATTAGGCTGGCGCAGATGTATTTTTAATACATTGTTATCAGTTTAGGATGTTGAATGCTGAATCTTCTTGACTCAATGCATGGGTATTGCTTATGTCTCTGTTTTTATGACTAGGCAACTCATTCTATTATCTCCTAATGAGGGTACAGCTCTTAAACTCAGTTTTATGGTTCTGAGGCCATTTGGAGCCCTTTGTTACGGCTTAGGGTTTATTAGTAGTAATGAGGCAATTGCTTGGGCTTGTAAACGGTGTTCTGATTACTATCTATGCTTTGAGTCAAGTTCTTCAATCTAATTTAAAAATAAATAAAGTACCAAAAACTATAAAACACAAAAAAAGATCACCATCACCAAGTTCTCTAAACCTATCATTCACTAATATTCATGGTCTTCGAAGTAACTTTTCTTCTGTTGAGTCTTATCTCTTGCAAAGTTCACCAGACCTACTTGCACCTTGTGAGACTAATTTGAGTTCGGCTGTCCCATCTTGTGATCTTAGTGTTGATGGTTATCTTCCTTTAATTCGTAAAGACTCCAATAGCCACATGCTTGGCCTCGGCATTTACATTCGTAAGAATTCACCCATTTGTTGTGAAACTAGGTTTGAATCCACAGACTATTCTTTCATGTGCTTTAGTTTAGCACCACTTCACTCTATTGCCTTTCTCTTTGTTCTATATCGCTCTCCTTCATCTCAAGACTGCACTCTTTTTGACATTATTTTTGATCATATTGACCAAGCTCTCGCTCTTGATCCATCAGCTAATATAGTTGTTGTTGGTGACTTTAATGCTCACCACTCTGAATGGCTTAGCTCTAGTGTCAGTGACTCTGCAGGCATTAAAGCCCACAACTTTTGCCTTTCTCAATCCCTAACTCAAACAGCCAACTTTCCAACTCGCTTTCCTGACAACCCGAATCATCTACCTTCTCTACTCGACTTATGTTTTGTTTCTGATCCTAGTTAGTGCTCAGTTTCTCCACATTCACCCTTAGGTTCTTCTGATCACAGTTTGATCTCTTTAAAACTAATATCTCATTCTTCTTCATAACTTGAATCCCCCTATTATCGAACCTCTTACAACTACAGTAAAGCTGACTGGGATTCTTTCCGTGATTTTCTTCGTGATGGCCCTTGGGTAGAAATCTTTCGTCTTCCTGTCGACAAATGTGCTTCTTACATAACTTCGTGGATTCAGGCTGGCATGGAATCTTTTATTTCCTCTCGACGATTCCAGGTGTGGCCCGGACAACATACCTGTTATTGTCTTGCTGAAGTGTTCTCCGGAGCTGTCATCTATATTCTCAAAACTATTCAACAAGTGCTTATGAGAGTCTTGTTTTCCAGCCTGCTGGAAACCGGCATCTGTTATCCCTATCTTCAAAAATTCTGGAGAGCGATTTGATTCGTTTAACTACCGTCCCATAAGTCTTCTTCCTATCATAAGCAAGGTTTTTGAATCTTTAATTAACAAACACTTAATTTCTCATCTTGAATCTAATAACTTACTTTCTGACCATCAATATGGATTTCGATCTTCTCATTCTACAGCTGATTTGATAACAGTAATAACTGACAGGTTTTATTGTGCATTAGATGAAGGTGGAGAGGTTAAGGCCATCGCTCTTGACACTTCAAAAGCTTTTGATAAAGTTTGGCATGCTGGTCTTCTCCATAAGCTTTCTTCTTATGGTGTATCTGGCAACATCTTTAAGATCATTGAATCCTTCCTTTCCAATCGTAGTATAAAAGTTGTCCCCGCTGGACAACACTCTTCTTCTTATTCTGTAACTTCAGGGGTTCCTCAAGGTTCTATCCTTGGCCCTATACTCTTTTTAATTTACATTAACCATCTTCCAGATATTCTGTAATTCTAAGGTGGCATTGTTTGCTGATGACACTACCATTTATTCTTGTCGTGATAAAAAACCAACACCCTCTGATTGATTGGAGGGGCATTTGAGCTTGAAAAGGATCTTACTTCTGCTACAGCATGGGGCTCACAGTGGCTGGTGAACTTTCATTCAGATAAAACTCAGTTTTTTTCAGCCAATCGTTATCGCAATAATTTAGATCTTCCTATATTTATGAACAGCGATGTACTCAATGAGTCACCTACTATTCATCTTCTAGGATTAACTCTTACTTCCAATCTTTCCTGGAAACCATACATCAAATCAGTTGCAAAATTAGCATCTGCTAAGGTTGCATCTCTTTATCGAGCTCGTCACTTTTTTACTACGGATTCTATTCTCTATCTCTATAAATCTCAAATCCGGCCTTGTATGGAATACTGTTGCCATATCTGGGGCGGATCTTCTAATGATGCCCTTTCTCTTTTAGAGAAGGTGCAAAAACGCATTGTAAACATAGTTGGATCTGCTCTTGCAGCCAATCTCCAACCATTATCACATCGTCATAATGTTGCTTCTCTTTCTCTTTTCTACAAATACTATAATGGACACTGCTCTAAAGAGCTAGCGTCTCTTGTGCCATCTACTAAAATTCATTCTCGTGTTACTTGTCATTCAATTAAGTGTCATCCTTTTTCTGTGACTGTTCCTAAGTGCTCCAAAAACACTTATTCGTCTAGTTTTTTTCCTCGAACATCAGTTCTTTGGAATTCGCTTCCTTCATCTTGCTTTCCTGATTCATATAATTTGCAATCTTTTAAGTCGTCCGTCAATCGTTATCTTGCTCTACAATCTTCATCTTTTCTCTTACAGTAACTTCCAACTTTAATTAGTGGCTGCTTGCAGCCTTGTTGGAAGCAAAGATGTTTAAAAAAAAAAAGAATAATAAAAAAATTTAAGAAAAGTTTTAAGAAACATTTAATTGCAAAAACTATTTTATTCTACCCAAGGGTTTGTAATCCCGTGCTATATTTTTAATCCCGGGATTTCGATTTTACATTTACTAATTCCCAGGATCCCGGGATTTTTAAATATCTGTTCTTGAAAGATTTTAACATATTATTTTAGTAAAGTTTTAATAAAACTAAAACAAATTCAAAATGTTTAGAAAAAACTATTTATTAAGATAAAGCCAAAGATTCACGATCCGGTATACTTATGTCTATTAATGCCTTTTGAATACAATTTTGTTAATAAATAGATTCGTTGAAGCATTGACAAAAGACTGTTCCGTCTAGTCTTGCCGTCTTTTATTAGAACTGTTTGCTTCCCTAATTCAGCCGCAACATACTTCTGCAAGATATTGTTTTTTTTTTGGTGATTGTCTGAATATTACTATAAATTTTCATACCTTTTTAATGACTGGACCACAACTTACCTTATTAACATCACATTGGCAGCCCTTGGAATTAGGGTCAACATTCAGCAATGCCAATCTTAAAGTGTTTGAGGACAGCAAAAAATGACCTTGTTTCTATGTTTTATGGTAACCTCTTTGTCAAAAAGTTTTTGCCGGCGCCTAACTGTTTGAAGTCGGCAATTTATTGACAGGCTCATTTTTTCCCAATTCCGAGGGTTGCATTAGTTTCTTCAATTTTATTATGACTAGCATCGAGATTGACCAATTCATTGCTGTCAGAAAAATCATCATCCTAGCAAGAGTTACTCTCTGAAAAATCGTCTTCTTTATCTGATTGTGCATTTTTGTCGAATCGCTGATCAATTTCTCTTTATATTCTGCTTTTGATAAAGTACTTCAATAATAATTGCACACCATGGGTAAAACATAACTGTTGATTTACAGGTAATATTCTCCCAACATTTTCATCACACTTGCTCCGTCAGTCATAATACCAACAATATCTTTTTGCAAAATCAAGAGATAAAGAAAACTTTCTCTTACACCGAATTCAGAGTTTTTTCAGTAATTAAATAATTCCTTATTTTTTTGATGTAATCTACAACTATTTTACACGCAGTGTTGATTGTTGTGGGTAAACTTTGAATCCTGTTGCTATAAGCCCTGCACGTACATCACTAGAACAGCATGTAACATTGAACAAAATACCATCAAAAGCTGTTAATCTGGCTATTTGAGAAAGCGTTGCAGAAAGTGATTTTTTTTTCCGCTTCAATGTCGTAACTTAATTGGTTAATGTTTTGGTTTTTTTGTTGTTGGTGGTTCATCTGGTGTGTTTGCTGAATCAGTAGCTGTTGTGAGGTTAAATTTACGGATGGAATGTAGGTGCGTAGACTTTTCGTTGAGTCATCTCAAATTTTTAAAATCTTTTTGCAGTCAGTATACCTACACATCACTGTCTGTCCTTTTTCTTCTCGTAAGAAATGTTTCCAAACCATAGAACTATATTGTCATATTCCATGTAAGAAGCTATTATAATTTAAGAAAATTTACTGTTTAAATAACTCATCAATTTTAATTTAATTAAACCCAATTAAATCTCAACAAAAGAAACTTTAATTTTAAAATGTTTAATCAAGGACAATTTAAAAAAAAAATTCTTGGATTAAATGTTTAATCCCGGGATTTCAGGATTATTAAAAACCATGTTATCCTAAGATTTCGGGATCCCGATATCCTGGGATTCCCAACTTTATTCTACTCTTATATTTGGAGAGAATGAAATACGCAAATTGATAAGTAGTTAAAAGAATACCTAACTAAAAAATGCAACCAATGATAACAATTTAAAAAAAAACCATTTAATAAAGAAAATATTTCTATTTGTGTGATGATGTTGAGTCTTTAAGAGGTGCTCAAGGTTGAGTTGAGTTGTCATTTGTGCTGCACTTTTTGGTGCAATAATACTCTGTGCCTTTTATATATTGCTTTGGATTGCCTTTTGAATTTTTGCACTGATAAAACTCACTATTTTGACTTGCTGAAGCGTCGCTCAAAACATTACAGCACCATTTACACTTGACTTGGTTTGCTGTTGTTATTGTTCTTGGAATTGCTATTGTTGATTAATTTATCAGTTACTCATCATCAAAGTCAAGCTTTGTCTACATTTTTTTGTTTGTTTTTTTGTGTCAATATGTTGAATACGAAACATTTGCTGCAAAGCTGCGGCAAACACTTGATGAATGGTCTGTTGAATGGAAACTGGGTTTGAATTTTGAGAAATGTAAAATAATGCCTTTCGGTGCGAGTAATAAAAGATATTCTTATTTCATGAAAAATGATGGTGAACTAAAAGAAATTGAAAAATCTACTCTCAAAAAAGATTTAGGTATTTATATATCCAAGGATTTAAAATAGGAAAGACAAGTAAGGTATGCTGCCAGTAAAGCAAACAATATGCTTGCAATATTAAATAATACTTTTAGGTATAAAGATAAGTACCTTATAAAAATGCTTTATTGCAGGTATGTTAGACATCATTTGGAGTTTGCAATTCAAGCTTAGAATCCCTATTATAAAAAAGATATCAAAGAACTTGAAAAAGTTCAAAGAAGAGCAACTAAATTGATTCCAGAATTAAGACATCTGGGATAAAATCAAAGACTAAAAATATTAGATTTAACAATTTTAGAAGGTCGAAGACTAAGCGGTGACCATATACAACAATATAAATTATTTAAAGGTTTTGAATCTATTGATATGAAGAAAGTCCAGGTAAAAATGCATTCAATCAATACATCAGGTCCAACATCCAATACTAGAGGTTATAAACATCGTGTTAAATCAGAGTTTGTTAAAAATTGTTTAAGTAGGCAAACTTCTTTACAAACAGGGTTACCTTTGGATGGAATAATTTACCAGAATCGGTAGTGGAGTCTACATCAGACAAAGAGTTTAAATCCAGACTTAAGCTGATTGACTTGAATATAATATTGAACAAGAAAAACAGGTTGCAGCTTAACTGTTAGACAACTATTGTGTTGGGTGTCATAGATTTTGCCCGACGCTCTATCTCAACAGCATTAGAATTATTATTAATATATTATTTAATAAAAAAAATTGTGAAAAGTTAATTTTATTTGTTTCTAAATTATTTGAAATAAAATTATATCATATATTGTAAAATCACCTAAGTTCGGTCACCATGTAACTTCGGTCATTAAAGAAAAAATATAATAAAAGTATGCAAAACTCAAATTTTACAAATTTTTTTTTCTCAAATAATATTTGTAATTAGTTTGTAAATATGAACCTATAAAAAAAAGTAGAATGTTTATATGCAACCTGCTGAAATAATTCTTTAGCAAAACAACAATTTGAAAAAATGTATACTAATAAAATCTAAAATAACCAAATTATTAAAATAAATGATATTTAATCTTAGTATTATTAAGAATCACCAAATTAATTATATTTACAAAAACAAAATTATTAATTTTTGAAAATTAACTTCTTTATTTATAAAAATTAGTGAAATTTTGAAATACTCTAACTTTGGTCATTTACAGATAAACGACGAAGGAGACAATTAGCAGTTTGTTAAGCAATTGTTAAAATGTTGATAAGTGTTGCTAATGTAAAACTTACTGATAACTTTACCTGTAAATTTACCAGTAAATTTTGACATTTTTATAATGGATACACACCATGGTATTTTATTTGAATAAAAAAGTTGTTCATAATTTCAAAATTAACTGACAATTCTTTGAGTTCTAAAAAATATTAAGCTTGTAACATTTTTTTGAAGATAAAATTACAGCTCAAAGACAATTATGGATGCATTGCGAATCCTGTGATGATTAGTTGTATGGATCTTGCTGTTATTCTATGGTCACCGATGCGTGCAAGAATTGCCAATAAACATACAAAGCTCATTTAAAGCAATTTAGTGTTTTCTTGTTAATTGAAAAAACCTTTTTAAATTAATTGTAAAATATATTTTCAATTTTATATACCAATGACATAGCAAATGTGATAATGGCCTAAGTAATAAAATAGTTGACTAACTACAATAAAAATTAAAAATACTACTACTTATATTTAAAAAGGCCTTTTTTTTATGTACTCTTTTTTGTTTTCTTTGGTGCCTTAAAAGACTTTTTTTTTTTTGAGCTTGAAGCGACGCCCTCCTTAGCTACTGGTATTACCTGAATTTATATCATAATTTTACAATAAAACAACATTTAAAAATTAGTTTTCATTATTTGTGACCTTAAGTTTGTGATACGCTATTAGTATTTATATAGTGGCTGAACTTATGAGATGGTATTGAAAATTCGGTCAAAGTAGATGTTTTCATTTTAAACTAAATATTGAGTACTAATTCTTATTTTTCATTTTTTTATTTTTACAATACCAATTATCAATATAATTTTCTGTATGTTTCAGAAAAAAAAATTAAATTTTTTTTATTTATGCATGATAAATAAATGTTCAAAGTTTAAGTAACCGAGCGATTTTAGGGTATTTAAAACTAAAAAAAAAATTATAAAATTTTAAAGTTGTTAAAAATATTAATAATAAAAATATTAATAACAAAACAAAATAATTATTAAAATATAAAGATAAATTTAATTGAGACAGTTTTAATTGATCAATTCATAAATTTTTCTTGAGAAACAGAGTAAATAGAGATAATAATAAAAGAATAATTTAGACCACATAATTCTGAGCATTGACCACATAACTCTGAGCATTGAATGAAAAAATTTACCATGTCTATAATGTATACCATGTCTAATAATGAAATTTAATTGATTTAAACAACCAGAAATTGCATCTATTTTTACACCTAAAAAAGGAACAATTCAGCAATGAATAACATCAGCATTTTAGACAATCAATTTAATTATTGCATTAACTGGTAAAACAATCATCAGTATCAAGCAATCTAAAATTACTTTGATTTAAATCTGCAGTGGGTACCATATGAGAATGGAATTCTATATTTGTTAAAAGATTAGAATATTTATATGGTCAATATCATTGATGAGCAACTATTTTTACAGTTACAGACGGTTCAACATTATCATCAATAGAATATAATAAGAATAAAGAAGGAATAGCTGTAATAATATAACAGCAGGTATTAATGTTCATACAATATCAATAAAATTATTTTTTAATTAAAATTTATTATAGTTTTCATTAGTAATAACAGAAAATAATAATTAATGGTCACTTTTATTAATTAATCATTATCTATTGTTTATTATAATAATGGGTCATTATAGTCTACTATAATAATTGTTAAATTGTTTAATTATACAATAAATATATTGCTTATTTTTGTTATTTTTAAAAAACAGTCGCCCTAACTAAAACACAAAGCTTTCTAATTTTAATAATTTTTTATTCTTTTTTAAAAAAAGTTTATAGTAAAGCTTTTACTCTTTGTCTTACAATTTTAAATAGCATCTTAACTATTATTTTAATTTTAAAATTTTTATCTTTAGACAGTGAAAAATTTGTGTAACCATTCATTCTCTAATTATTAAATGACAACTAGTTATGCTACTTTATTTCAGTCAGAGTTAGTGCATCCATTTAATATTATTTAAATTAGATTATAATTATTTTTGTATGATTCAACAGGTTTCACCTCAACCTTCTTGTCAAAACAGGTGTATATTTTTCATGATCACCCTGCTACTGGTAACATGTAACCCAGTGCAACCTGTTCCATGTCTGCTGCCTTATGGGATTTCCTATCTAAGCAAAGGCTGGAAGGAGTTTGTTTCCTGTCATCAGTATTATTTAAAATCGGTCATGCCTATAGTAATATATGTAAATATATATGAATATATATTTTTTGTGTGTCTTTTATGTTATTTGGAGGTTAGTCTTAGCTCACCTGTAACCTACTTTATATATATATATATATATATATATATATATATATATATATATATATATATATATATATATATATATATATACATATATGTAAATATATATATATATATATATATATATATATATATATATATATATACATATATGTAAATATATATATACATATATGTATATATATATATATATATATATATATATTTATATATGTTTGTGTTCTGTCTGCACCTCTGGCAGGTTGTTTACTCACCTGTAAGTTGCTATTTGTATGTTTGTGTTCTGTCTGAACTTCTGGCATGGTATTGAATCACCCATAAGTTGCTATCTATATGTTTGTGTTCTGTCTGTTTATGTTTATATGTATGTTTGTGTTCTGTCTGAACCTCTGGCATAGTGTTGGTTCACCCATAAGTTACTTTATATATGTATGTTTGTGTTCTGTCTGTTTATCTTTATTTGTATGTTTGTGAACCTCTGCTGTGATGTTTACTCACTCGTAAGGTACTTTATGTATGTATGTGTTCTGTTTTAATGTTTTAATGTTCTGTTTAAATGTTTAAATCTGTTTTGATGCAGTGTGAGCTCATTAGCTAGATACTCCAACTATAAAACTAACGCCCACCTTAATCTCTAGTAATTTTTTATATTTTATATTTTTAACAATACATTTCCAAAAAATCTAAAAAATGTTATAAGGTACTTATACAGGAAGTAGCTCCTTTTAATAACTCCAAGTCAGGTCAAGATCATCACGATCATTCTGCTATTGGTAATATGTAATCCAGTACTACCTGCTCCCTCCTAGGCAAAGACTTTAGGGGTAAGCAGAATAATTCTGTTAACCAGCCTCGAACCCCTTCTTCATCTATTAGGCTGGCATAGATATAAACCTGTGTTACATTGTTTCCTGCCTAGGATGATGAATACTGGATCTTCTTGACTCTTTTCATAGGTTTCACTTGTGCCTCTTTGATAGTGGTTATGCAACTCTTCCTGTTATCTCCTGGGTACAGCTCCAAAACTCAGTTTAATAGTTTTGAGACTGGCTGGTAGTAAGGTTTCCCGAACTCTGTGGGAGCTTTCAGAGAGGTTGACTCCGTCAACAGCTGCAAAATATCAAAGTATAAACAGTGCCATGTTGCGCATATTAATGCTTATTATTAATCTTAATGCTTTTGGTGCGCATTTTTGAGGCTACATAAGGAGCTCTGTTGCAACTTATTTTACAGTTAATTAACAGGACTGAGAAAATTACATAGCTCATTGCTTGGAAGGCCATACTCTGTCTATGAATGAGTCAAGTTCTCTTCAAACTTAAATCATGCCAAAAGTAATTCAAAATATTAAACATAAAAACCATCTCCACCATCTAACTGTTTTAATATATCTTTTACTAATATTCGTGGTCTTTGAAGCAACCTTTCATCAGTTGAATCTTATCTCTTACAATATTTACCAGATTTGCTTGCTCTAAGTGAGACTAATTTAAATCTTGCTATTCCTTCTTTTGATCTCAGTGTTGATGGGTACTATCCTTTCATTCACAAAGACTCCAATAGTCACATACTTGGCTTGGCGGTATACATACGCATCAATTCACCTATTTGTCGTGAAATTGGGTTCCAATCCTTTGACCATGCTGGCACTAAAACATATAACTTCTGCATTTCTCAATCTCTTACCCAGATAGTTAACTTTGTGACTCGTTTTCCTGACAATCCTAATCATTTACTTGATTTATATCTAATCTCTGACCCTAGCTTGTGTTCAGTTTCTCACTTTTCTCCCTTAGGCAGATCTGACCATGCAATGATCTCTTTAAATCTTTCATCTTGTACTTCATTTTCAGACTCACCCTATCATTACCCTACTTACTACTAGCCTAAAGCTGACTGGGATTCTTTTCATGATTTTCTTTGTGGCAGTCCTTGGGCTGATGTCTTTTCTCTCTCAACTGAAAAATGTGTCTTCTAAGTAACTTTCTAGATTCAGGCAGGAATGGAAGCTTTTATTCCTTCTTGTTGGTTCCAAATCAAGCCTCATTCTACTCCATGGTTTTCACCCTCTTGTACAGCTGCTATATTTATTATACTATGGATAATTATTATTGCAAGAAACTGATGCAAAAAGTTGCTGCCAGATCAGAAGAGCTAAGCATTATAATCAGTTCATTAAATCTGGTATCTTATCTCAGAAGTTAGGCTTTAGAGACTTTTAGAAAATCTTCAACAGCGTTATTAACAAAGGTAGGTCTAACATTCCATATCTTATTCATGGGACTAATTTTATTACATCTTCTAAGGCAAAAAAAAAGATCTGCAAAGAACTTTTCTTCTAATTCGACTCTCGAATCTTATGGCCATTCTCTTCCTTTCATTCAAACTAAACAGGTTAACCCATTGTTAGACATTCAAATCATTCCAGCTTCCATTGCTAAAGTCACATCTTGATTAAAAATATCTTTACATCTTTTACAGTTTGTGGTGCAGACATCATTCCTGTCACAGTCTTACAAAATTGTTCTCCAGAAATCCCTTTAACTCCCTAAACTAATTAATAAGTGCTTGACTGAGTCTTGTTTTCCAGCCTGCTGAAAAATGGCATTTGTTGTTCCAATATTTAAAAAGTCCAGTGAACATTCTGACCCCTCCAATTATTGTCCAATCAGTCTTCTTTCTGTTATTAGCAAGGTCTTTGAGTCTTTGATAAACAAATTTCTTACATCCCACCTTGAGTCAAATAACTTACTGTCAGAAAATCTATATGGTTTTTGATACTCTTGCTCTACAGCTGACTTGCTAACTGCTGTGACTGAAAGATTTTATTGTGCATTAGATGGAGGCGGAGTGGCTAGAACTGTTGCTCTTGATATATCTAAGCTTTTCAACAAAGTTTGGTATGCTGGTCTTCTCCATAAGCTTGTTTCATATGGTATATCTGGGAAAGTTTTTGAGATTACCAAATTGTTTCTTTCTAACTGCTTTATTAAAATCATTTTCAAAGGCCAAAAGAGAACAAAATTATCCGCTTTTCTTCTCCTCTAAAAAAGAACTACCCTTTCCAGTGTTTGCGTTTATTGCCATTGACATGGCAATAAACACAAGCATCTAGTAGCTGTAGAATATGCAAGGAATGAGCTGGTAAGCAAATTAACAAGATATTATTTTCGATACAAATAAGTACAACCCAATAGGTAATAAGGTGTCAAGTGTCCATTTACAGCTAAAATTTATGAACTAAAAATTCGATTTATTTATCAATTAAATATTTAGTTGATTAAACTATATTTTAACAAATTGACTAAACTATTTACCTAGAAACCCTTTTTTAATGGGAGGAAGAAAACACAAGAGTGAGCCACAGCACAAATTACTTATCTTCCAAACATTCGGACGAGGATAAGTAATTTCTTGTGCATACGACAACGTCTAGACCAATATTTGTACAGATGTTTTTTTTTATTTAAAAACAGTGTATAGCACATTGATGCGATTTCCAACTGCATGATTGATTTTTTCATTGTTGGCAACCAATTTCAATGGTCATTTAGCACCACATCTGCAAAACTATATGTTGCTTTCCTTGATCACCAGAGAAGACAATTTCTTCAAAATTTCATAAATGACATTAAGTGTTTTCCTTAATACTTGCTTCATTGAATTCTCTTTGCACTGTATTGAAACAATTAGCTACTATTTCTTGTGTGCAAGAAGCAATGGCTCTAACGTTTAACTAATGACTTACCGGCTGATGAAAAGCTTTTACCACTCTTTCTCTGTTGTATGGTTGGGAAAAAGATGAGATTGACCATGGTGTTGCAATTAATTGGTAACTAAAGTGATGACGCCATTGTAAGTTCTACCAAAATCTCAATGAGATAATTTGTTGAGTGTACCTACCAGAGTTAACTTGAAATGTTGCAGTAATTTTGTGTTCAAACTACTGCTAATTGTTTCACCTATGTGGTTTTGTGTTCAAACCACTGCTAATTGTTTCACCTATGCGCATAGGTGAATGATTAAGTAGTTTTGTTGAGTGAAAGTTTGCCACTGCAAGCGCAACTTGAGCCTTTTTTTTTTTTTTTGTGTGCAAGTTTTTTCGAGGCATATTTTATATTAGAATAGATTTGATAATAATCGATTTAAAAATTGAACAAAGAATTTATAAAGATAATATTGGTCATAAGGATATTAGACATAATTAATAAAACATAGTTAATTAATAAAATATAGTTAATTAATAAACGCCCAAGCAAATAATTGGTTTTATTCATATCCATAGTTCACCATTTCTGTTTTTAAATTTTTGAAAACTAAATTTTGAAAAAAGATTCTTGGCTAGTGTAAAAAATTATACAAGAATACATTTTAATTTCAATGACAACACTTTTTTTTTTGAATTCACCTCCCCAAGGCCAAGAAGGCCACTATAGATGAGGAGGCTACTTTTTGGTTATAACCCTCTCTCAACTCTATAACTTCGAAACACGAACCTTGACAAACAAGGCTGCTGCGTGGAGAAACAAGTTGAGCGCGGTACTACCAGGGACATGGTGGGAATCGAACTTGGAACCTCTCGCTTATGAAGCGAGCGCTCTACCACTACACCACTACCGCATACATCACCACATACTGCATACTTTTTTTACTTTTTTTAAGTTGCTTGATCTGTTAAGCTAGAATCTGATTTTTTTAAATTTTCTGAAGAAATTGAATGATTTTTTGTTTGTTGTTGTTTCAAAGTTGTAAGTACGCTGCTTATTTATAGAATATGCTAGAACAAGTTTCAAATGTTTTCAATACGAATGTAACTCATTTTTCAGAGCAATAAAATTGAAAATCCAAATCAAATTTTTTTTCACAGACAATGATGAAAGATTTCAAAACCAACTCTAATGTATTCCTAGATACTTATACTATCATACTCCCAAAGGTTTTTTTCAGGAAAAGAGGTTCGAATTAAGAGCCACTTCATGACACAGTGGCTATATATCAAAAAGTCATTACAATCATGTTTACAATGTGATTGTATAGAGGATATTTTGATTTTGGAGCTACACAATTTAGTTTTGTCCCAGGGCCCTAAGCCAGCTTGGAGCAGCCCTGGAGTGTAAATAAAAAACAAGGTAATAGTTATATTAGTAAATACAGGGTAATAGTTATAATAGTAAAATTGTTATTAAATGAACAAACAAAAACTAAAGATTGAAAATTTAAAGTGAATTAGAAGATATAAGGATTTTAAGATATTTACTCAACTAAATCGACTTTTAGTCAATTAGTAGGAAATAAATAGTTGATTAAATCGACTATTTGATTTTTCAAAGTTTACTATTTTTGACTTTCAACTAGTTAACTTTTAGTCAATTTAGTCGAAGTTAATAACAACACTATTTCAAACCCTGTTGCATCCTTGGTAGTTCTGTGCTTAGTTCTTTTCTCTGTAACTTTGTTTGATTCATGAAGTTTAAGTAAAGTTAAAACATAATTGAAATAATAAAATAAATCATTTACAACTATAATAAAAACAAAAAAAAACAAATGCACTAAAGTTTTAAAAAACATGAGCAAATTTATTAAAAAAAAAATCAAATGGACTTTACATATAACTCTATAAATTATTCAGTTTTAATCTTACCTTTTCCATGAGGGCATAAAGTGCCTCATGTTCCTTCACTCGAAAGTAGTAAAAACCAATAACAAAAGCCAAGAAATGCAGAATATCTGGAATAATATATGTGCCTAATGCATGCTGACATGAACTTGAATCCAAATGAAAGTTATTGCTTGGAACTGTATTTGTCCAATTAATCCTTGTCGCATTTGATAATGGAAGCTAGCTTAAGAAAAAGTGTATATATATATATATATATATATATATATATATATATATATATATATACATACATACATATACACATATATTTTATATATATATATATATATATATATATATATATATATATATATATATATATATATATATATATATATATATATATATATATATATATATATATATATATATATATATATATATATATATATATATATATATATATATATATATATATGTGTGTGTGAGTGTATGTGTGTATATATATATAAATACAGTATTGGACAAAACATTTGCAACCAACATCGAACAATGCTAAAAAGTGTTCCTAATTTTACATGTCTTAAAAACGAAACGAACTATACTACCACAGAAAACAGTTCAGGAGTCTGGAGTCACAGCATGCCATGACATAAGCAATCACCTGACAGGTGACAGCACACAGGCAGAATTTCCTTGACAAGTGCCATTTTGCAGCAGACAAAACAAGTGCGCCTTTTTTGGTTTGTTTCATTTTCTTATGTCTGGTCCGTGTCAACGTCACGGAAGTTTTTTAATAATTAAAGGAAGTGTCCAGAAGTTTCCAGAAGCATGCAGAATTTTCCAGAAAATTCTAGAAGAAGCATCTGGAAGCATCCAGTAGCATCCAGAAGTATCCAGAAACATTCAGAAGCATCCGGACGCATCCAGAAGCTTCCAGAAGCATCAAAAAGAAGCATCTAGAATCTTCCAGAACAGGTTCACACAGGTTCATTTTACTATATAAGAGACATGTAAATCGACATGTAATTCAGTCAGTATGTGGAAGTCAGTCAGTCAGTATTATCAAGACAGTTTATCGGAGTGAGTTTTATCAAAGTGTTTTATCGAAGAACATCAATACAAGAAGTGAAATACAACAAGTTTTTCATTACATCAGTACAGTCCACATTCAACCAAGAGGTTGTGTTCCACAGAGCATTATTGTATCATCACAAGGTAAATGTAACACGGTAAGCCTTGAGAAGCGTGATTATTAATTTTTATTATTTTTATGACTTCAAGTGCAAAAATGGCTACCGACAGTCTTGGATTGGAACTAAGAAAGAAAATTATTGGCGATTACGTAAGTGGAATGTCACAAAAAAGTATTTGTGATAAATATCGTGTGAAAAAATGGACCGTATCAAGACTATGTTCCACATATCGTTCTACAGGGAAATTGGCAGCAGATAACAAAGGTGGAAAACCGCGTTCCACCACTTCTAGACAGGATTCTATGATCGTCAGATCCATCAAGAAGGATCCCTGGATATCATCAGTCGAGATACAAAAGCAATTAGAGCTGCCTGTATCGGACCAAACAATCAGACGACGTGCTGTTGAAGCCGGATTGTTTTCTCGACGCACTGCAAGAAACTGCTGATTTCACTAAAAAACCAGAAGAAAAGACTCCTGTTTGCTACATCTCATATTGACTGGAATGTGCAGAAATGGCGAACTGTCCTGTTCAGTGATGAATCGAAGTTCAACATCATTGGGAGCAATGGCATTTGCCGTGTACGTCGACCGGCCGGAAAACGCCTCTATTTACGTTACTGCCATAAGAACGTGAAGCATGGTGAAGGCAATGTAATGGTCTGGGGGTGTTTTTCTGCAAACGGTCTAGGTCCAATACATAGAAACGATGGAATAATGGACCGTTTCATGTATAAAAATATCCTGAAAGATGTTATGTTACCTCATGCTGAATGGAATATGCCAATAAAATGGGTTTTTCAGCAAGACAACGATCCGAAACACACTGCAAAAGTAGTCAAGCAGTGGTTTCAAGACAACAACTTATTTGTGATGGATTGGCCGCCTCAATCTCCGGATCTCAACTCTATCGAGAACCTGTGGGAGATCGTCAACCGCAGAATTAATCGTGAAGGTGTTCGTAATAAGGATCAACTGTTTGAACAAATCCAAAAGGCCTGGGCAGCGATTCCACAAAGTTTCATTGATCACCTGATTGAATCTATGCCTCGAAGATGCAAGGCTGTGATCGACAACAGAGGATTCGCCACGAAATATTGATAGCGAAATACAGCTTGGTCAACATTTTGTCGAGTTGCACTTGTTTTGTCCAGAAGGAAATCAACTTTTTTAAATACTTTTGATTAATTTATTAATTTTCGTGTACAAATAATGAACTTTGTGATGAATAAAACTTGAGGAACTTTGTCTCTAAACAGTTACATAGTTATTTCTCTAAATTGAAAAAAAGCAGCACTTTTATATAAAGAAACTAAATTAGCATTATTTGGTTGCACTCGTTTTGTCCGATACTGTATATATATTTCTATAGTTTGACGTCTAAATTAACTGTTTGTGGTAAAAAAAAAAAAGTGACAAAATCAAGTACACTTTATGCATAAACCATTAAAATTAATTAAGAAAAAAAAATTAAATTTTGTCTTTTTTTTAAGTCTTTTTTAAAAACCACAAAACGCAACTTTATAGACTAGAATGTTTTTTATAGAATAGAACTTTATAGAATAGAACTTTATAGACTAGAATGTTTTATACAAAATTGTATAAACTAACAACTAAACTCTGAAAAAATTCTGAAGATTAAAATAAGAGTTCTGAAGCTATTCGAGTTTGAAGATTATTCGAGTTTGAAGATTATTCGAGTTTGAAGATATTTGAGTTTGAAGATATTTGAGTTTGAAGATATTCGAGTTTGAAGATATTTGAGTTTGAAGATATTCGAGTTTGAAGATATTCGAGTTTGAAGATATTTGAGTTTGAAGATATTCGAGTTTGAAGATATTCGAGTTTGAAGATATTCGAGTTTGAAGATATTCGAGTTTGAAGATATTCGAGTTTGAAGATATTCGAGTTTGAAGATTATTCGAGTTTGAAGATATTCGAGTTTGAAGATATTCGAGTTTGAAGATATTTGAGCTTGAAGATATTCGAGTTTGAAGATATTCGAGTTTGAAGATATTCGAGTTTGAAGATATTCGAGTTTGAAGATATTCGAGTTTGAAGATTATTCGAGTTTGAAGATATTCGAGTTTGAAGATATTCGAGTTTGAAGATATTTGAGCTTGAAGATATTCGAGTTTGAAGATATTCGAGTTTGAAGATATTCGAGTTTGAAGATATTCGAGTTTGAAGATATTCGAGTTTGAAGATATTCGAGTTTGAAGATATTCGAGTTTGAAGATTATTCGAGTTTGAAGATATTAGAGTTTGAAGATATTCGAGTTTGAAGATATTCGAGTTTGAAGATATTCGAGTTTGAAGATTATTCGAGTTTGAAGATATTCGAGTTTGAAGATATTCGAGTTTGAAGATATTCGAGTTATATTAAATATATAATTCTTTTAATTCTATAATCAATTAGTAAGAATGGTGTCGTGGATATCATTTGTTTTGCTAATACAGAGTTGCGGGTTAAAATTCTGATACCAGATGTTTTTATCTTGTAATATTTTATGTTTCATTTCAAAGAATATGTTTTATGCTAGTTAACTATTATTGCTGTTTAATAATATACTATTATTAATTTTTATTTAAAAATTTAAAAATTATATTATTACTGATTATTTTTGATGCAAGATTCCCCCTCCTTCTTTTCCTATTTTAACAAATCATGGCTAACCCGCCCCCTTGCCTCATTGCATGACATAATTTGAAAACAACCCCTAATGCCAATTCTTCTCAGGAAAGGCGTGCATGGTTGCATTCAAACTTTTTTTTTTTTACATTCAAAATGTTTAAACCATAATATTGAGTATTTTATGAATATTTAAATAAAATTTATTAGAAGACTTTTGAAAATTATTATTTGATGCATGATGATTAAATGATGGTTTTCTACTCTTTAATAAGGTTGGATATACTAATAATGATACTTTTTGAGTTAAGCAATTGGTAGGTGGAACAGATTTTTTATCTCAAATTAGTTTGTTTTTTTCAAATTTTTTTTTTTTTTTTTTACATTCAAAATGTATAAACCATGATATTAAATGCTAACAATTATATATGAATCTGTTTTCCCCAGATGGCAGTCAAATAATATAGAAGTTCACTGGTCGTGTGTGACCATTCAGCGAATTTTATATGCCAAAGTTTTTAAATAATATAGAAGTACAATAGCACTTATGCTTAATATCATTGCCTTTCAAAAATTCAAGTATTATCTTCAATCATAATATCCTATGAGAAAAATGCATTCACTACTGAAAAAAACAAGATAATCTGGATAAAGAATCTAATATGATTTTATGAGTCACAGAAAATGAAGAACTGTTCCACTAGAAGAACAAACACTGGAAGATAACTTAAGATAAATGTTTCAAGCAAAGAAAATACAATCCATTGAGTGAGGTTTTTGAAATCACAAAAAAAGATGGTGAATAGCTCAGCAGTGAGGACAAAAGATTGTAACATCTTCAGATTGAAAGTAAAAAACAGGTCAGGTATACAACTGGGTAGGCTTACATTTAAAAACTATCCATCCATCAAAAAGAAAAACGTCCTTGAAACCTACTTTAACAACAGTAACAGCAGCAGCAACAACATTAATTTCCCAATCCGAGTAGAATATCAAGAGTCTGAAAATTCAGAAGAACAGTTTACTAGTACCAGCAAGAACTACAGCAAAACCAAAGCTGCAACCAAATTAGTAACACCTTCAAAGTTATCAACCAGATATCTCAAAATAGGGTCAACATTCAGACACCTTCACAGTCTGGTATATTCAGATCAACTATTAAAGAAGCTGTTAAATTTAAAGAAGCTGTTAAATTTAAAGAAAAAATCAAGAAAACACTACATTTAGAAAGCTGGTCACTGCATTTTGATGGTAAACATATTAAGTTACAAGCACTAGATCTACTAGATGGAAAAGCAGATACTGTTGTTAAAGGTGTGAATACTCTATGAATTTATGGTAAGAGTATAAACATAGTTGTATTTAAGGTAGAGTATAAACATAATTGTAGCGGACACTACTAATGTAAACTGGAAGAAGGAATAGGATTGTCATTCAGTTAAAAAGATGTTTTACTAAAAAGAAACCAATGAATTGTGGAGGAACCACAATTCATTGATTGTCAGCATCATGTTCTTAACTGAGCCCTTCACGTAGTACTAGATGAAGAACTTGGAGGAAACAACATGTTACCCAACATTGAATAACTGTTTATCCCAGAACTTGTAAAGAACTACAAACAGCTCAGGAAGAATTTCAAAATTTTAAAGAAGTGATTACTGAAAAAGCATGATGGTGTGATGATACGAAATTTCTATTTCATTTAACTCAGGTAATCCGCTTTATTGAAGAATCTGTTGTATTTGCTAAAGTGGTTTCAGAAAATACCAAATAAAGTAATGTAAGACGGAATTCCAGAGCAATACTAGCTCTTTTGCATTTATTCATCTACCAGAGAAAAGAGACTTGCTACTCAACATTTGTAGATTCATCTCTTTCAGATGGGTGGACCATTGGTTTAAAGACCAAATGTACAATGCAGATGATTGTCAAAAGCTATGTAGCAGATTGCACAGTCACAAAAAAGCATTAAACATGTATTCAATGTAATTATTATTCAAAAAATAAATATATTTGCAGCAGTGGAAAAATACAGCTGATGTTAAAAATTGTTTTTATAAATTTAATATAAAAATTAATACACATTTATAAAATTTAACATATGTTAAATTTTATTTTTAATTGTCATGTTGACATTTAAAAATGACAATTGTCATGTTGACCTGCTGTAATTGAGGGGTAAAATGATTTTTACCCCTCAATTACAGCAGAAATTTTAAGTAAAACAATAGAATTTGGAAAAATCCACACTGAAATTACAGATGACACTATTTGTCTAATTAAACATTGCAGAAAAACTTTATTTAATAAGGAGACATGGAAGAAGACACACAAATGCTTTGATGTAACAATGTGAAGTTATGACTGAGCAGAAATTTGCAAATTTGTAAACCTATATATTTTAAGTTCCCTAGCTAAAATATTTAATTTTAATCAATTAGGCCTGTGTCACAATGATTGTTTAATAATAATGCAAAATATAATCAGGGCATATAATATAATATATATATATATATATATATATACATATATATATATATATATATATATATATATATATATATATATATATATAAATATATATATATATATATATATATATATAATATATAATATATATATATAACATATATATTTATATTATTGATATATATATATATATAAAATATATATATATATATATAATATATATATATAATATATATATATAATATATATATATACATATATATATATATATATATATATATATATATATATATATATATATATATATATATATATATATATACATATATATTAGGTAGCATCAAACGCCCCATGTTTTTGTAAACATTAATAATTTTGATTGTACCTAATTTAATTTTTTTCCAAATATTGTTTTAAGCTTTTGTGTGAAATTTCAGTTTTCTTAGTCAATGTTTAAGGGGTCCTCCATTGATGCAAAGTTTTGTATATAGATTAACATAGCGAATAATGTATTATGCAACAACTATAACAAGAAAACAGCTGGAAAACATTATATTATTATTTTTATTAAGTTATTTAGTGCTTACTTATTGTCAGTAAAGTTAAAAATACAGTTGTAATAGTTTACAGTGCATAGTTAGTTGCTTATATAAACTTTAGCTTAATTTTCTTAAAACTGGTTGCCTTTGACGATCCTTTTCAATCACTTGCAATTTGCTTTGGTATACTGCTTCATTCTTGGCAGCTATTAAAACGTCGCTGCAAAGCTTAATCCCTCTTTCTGCACAGTCATTAATGACATTTATTGCTTGAATATTAGTGATTGAAGCTTGATATGCTCCAGATTCAGGCCAGCGAGAAACGTCTTCATTTAAGAAGCTTAACTGCAGTTTTAGTGCGTAAAATGTAAACCATGAATCTAATAGAACAAAATCTGCCAGTTTAGTTGATAATGTGACATCTTCTTTAGAAGGGAACTGTGGCTTTCCAAAACCTGTCCCATATCGTCCTCTTGGGGATGTAACAGGTGCGACTGGTTGAATTTCAAGCAACCGGTCAGCCAGCAGACGTTTCTCAGTGCATGGTGTAAAATGGCTACTTAGAGCTAGAGGCACCATTTCTGCAGTTAGATACCACAAATGGCGATGAAATGCACGTATGGCACTCTTTTCAATATTAGCATTTACTGCTTCATATTGCAAAAGTTTGCGAAAGAGCTGAAGATCGTTTCAAGGAGCATCTGCAGCTGATGAGCACGTCATCCACCATGTGCTGTAGACATGTGTCACAGATACAACAAAATCATATATTTTTTGGACTTGGTGGGCGGTTGTAATACTCTCTCGAGGAAGATCGTTAATATGCTGTTGCAACAGGCATATTTTGATAGAATAGATTAGTTTGGCCATCCATCTTACCTTGTGTAATGCACCCGGTCTGTTAAAGGTGATAACACTGTCTTCTGTATCCTCTGTGTCTAAGAAGAGTGTGCATAGATAAATAAACTCCTTGTAGTCATCACGTCTCAGTTTAAGCTCAGCTTGAGTAGTCCTCAAGACTTCAGAGCTGTATTCCAGGCATTGAGTAGTCCTTAAGACTTCAGTGCTGTATTGTAGTTTGAGTAGTCCTCAAGACTTCAGAGCTGTATTCCTGGCATTGTACAAATGTCAACATGACATTTCAAATGTCATGTTGACAGTTGTACAATGCCAGGAATTTAACAGATCAAGTGTTAGATTAGCTATTTTGTCAAGTGTTAGATTAGCTATATACATATATATATATATATATATATATATATATATATATATATATATATATATATATATATATATATATATATATATATAGATATATATACGTATATATATATATATATATATATATATATATATATATATATATATATATATATATCGGCCTTGAGGAGGTGAATAACAAAAAAAACAATATATATATATATATATATATATATATATATATATATATATATATATATATATATATGTATATAGATATATATACATGTATATATACATATATATATATTTATATACATATATATATACATATATATGTATATATATATAAATATACATATATATATGTATATAGATATATATATATATACATATATATATATACACATATATATATATATTTATATACATACATATATACATATATATACATATATATATATTTTATATATATATATATGAATTGTAGAATAAATTTAAAATTATTCATGTGTATATATATACATACATATATACATATATATATATATATATATATATATATATATATATATATATATATATATATATATATATATGTATATATATATATATATATATATATATATATATATATATATATATATATATATATATATATATATTAATATATATATATATTATATATATTTGTTGTAGAATAAATTTAAAATTATTCATATATATATACATACATATATATGTATATAATTTGTATATATATATACATATATATACATATTATTTCAATCCATAAAATTGCCTAAACAAAGAAATAAAAACAAGTTTTGTATCGGGTAAAAAATAAAATTTAAACAGATACTGTTAGGGTAACTACACCTTTAAATAAGAATATATTTTGGTGATTTAAAGAAATAATGAAAACTTTTAAAATCATAAAACAGAAACTTTAAAGCAATTAAGAAATTTAAACAAAAAAATGACAACAAAAATGTCAATGAAATGTAAACTTAACAAGTCAACTTTAAAATTTTGAGAGATAATTCTTTGTTTGAATTTAGAAAGTTTGCAAGTTTTAATATAAAAAATTTAGTATAGAAAGCTTGCATTGGTTTTTGATAAAAATATTGGATAGTGTATTACCATGATGCCGTTCCATATCAAAAGAGTAATGCTTTGATATAAGCATTAAAGTGTTGCACAAGGATATCAGACAAACTTTACCTTTTAAGTTAAAGAGAACAAATGAGAAAACCCATCAAACATCAAAAGGAATTTTCTCTATTGACTGATATAAAATTTTTTTTTTTTTAATCTAATTCACTCCCAACAAGGCTGCAAGCAACCACTATTAAGTATGAAGATGAGAGAGAGTACCGAAGGGTTGAAGTGCAGGGAAAAAATTAGACAAATATAAGTTTTTAGAGCATGCAGGGACAGATACAGTAAACAAACAAGACTTAGCTTAATGACAAGTCAAACAAGAATGAGTTTGGAACCAGCGATGATAACTCCTTTGAGCAACGATCATGAAAGTATATGCAGAAAAGAGAAAGAGATACAACTTAATGACGATGGGAAAGAGGCTGAAGCTTAGCAGATAGAGCGGGTCCAACTACGTTAACAATGCGTTTTTGGACCTTGTCTAGAAGAGAAAGAGCATCATTAGAAGAACCAGCCCAAATATGACAACAGTATTCCATACAGGGAGTAATAAAAGATTTGTAGAGATAGAGAATGGAATCAGGAGTAAGAAAATGGCAAGCACATTAAAGAGGAGCAACCTTAGCAAATGCTAATTTAGCAATCAAGCAGTCAGAATGTTCTCCAGAGTTTTTGAAAATTGGAAAACAGATGCCATTTTCCAGAAAGCAGGAAAACAAGACTCAGTTAAGCACTTATAGTTATAAATTATATAAAACAATAAATATATAAAACTAAACAATTTATAGTAAAATAGTTTAGAGAGCATTGAAGAGAGTTCAAGAGATTTTGTAAGCCATAAAAGAGTTTAATAGAGATATGACTTTAACAATGGAAGCTGGAGTGATTGAATGTCTAACAATGGATCAACCTGTTTAACTGGAATGGAAAGAAAAGAATGGCCATAAGAATCAAGGGTGGAATTAGAAGAAAAGTTCTTTGCAAATAGTTCTGCCTTATTCTTGAGAGAGGTAATAAGATCAGTCCCATGAATGAGAGATGGAATGTTAGACCTACCCTTGATAAAGACGCTGTTGAAGATTTTCCAAAAGTCTCTAGAACTTAACTTTTGAGAAAAGCTGCAAGATTTAGTGAGCTGAGAATAATGAAGTTTAGCATCAAACAGTACTTTTTTACATTGATTTCTTGCAACAATTAATAGCTGTTTGTTCTCATAAGAGTTGTATAGCAGCTGCACAAGAAGGTGGAAACCATGGAGTAAAATGAGGCTTTACTAGGACCAAAAAAAAGGAATAAAAACTTCCATTTTTGCCTAAATCCAGGAGGTTACATAGGAGGCGCATTTATCAGCTAAAAGAGAAAAGATATCAGCCTAAGGAATGTCACAAAGAAAACCTTAAAAAGAATCCCAGTCAGCTTTAGGCTAGTAGTAAGTAGTGCAATGATAGGGTGAGTCTAAAAAGGAAGTACGAGAATTGCATGGTCAGAACCACCTAAGGGAAAAAAGGGAGAAACTGAAAACAAGCTAGGGTCAGAGACTAGACATAAATCAAGGAATGAAGGTAAATGCTGAATTGTCAGGAAAACGAGTCACAAAGTTAACTATCTGAATAAGAGATTGAGAAATGCAGAAGTTATAGGGTTTAGTGCCTTTAGGGTCAGTGGTGTTAGAGCCAACCCATTCAGTGTGATGAGCATTAAAGTCACCAATAACAACAATTTTGGCAGAAGGGTAAAGAGAAAGGGTATGGTCAATTTGATCAGAAACTACATCTATAAGTGCGCAGTCTTGGGAAGAAAGAGAACGATTAAGAACAAAGTGAAAGGTAATAGACTGAAGAGGTGCTAAGGGTAAGTACATAAAAGAATGGTCAAAGGATTCGAACCCAATTTCACAACAAATAGGTGAATTGATGCGTATGTATACCTCCAAGCCAAGCATGTGACTATTGGAGTCTTTGCGAATGAAAGGATAGTACCCATCAACACTAAGATCTGAAGAAGGAATAGCAAAATTCAAATAAGTCTCACTAAGAGCCATTTTCATAAAAAATGAGTTCTTCTTTTTTTTTTTTGAGCCAATTGTTGCAGATGTTTTTTATTAAGCGAGTTCAGATCTTTTTGATTAAGCAGACAAAGTCAAATAACAACAAAATTCCATTAGTATTTAACCAAGATTTTTTAGGAAATATAACAATTTTAAAAAAAAATGCTTGGTAAGTTCGATTTCCATCACACAACTACCTTTACTTTGTCAATAGACTCTCTAACTACTTCTACAGTTAAATGAATTTGATCATATAAAAATTGAGAATATTATTTAGTAACATTTTATCACAAGAAACTTAGGTCTAGCAAACATACAAGTTATCATGACACCAAAAACAGTTTTTGAATCATCAGATTAAAAGACTCTTGAAGTAATGCAAAATGCTGAAATGCTCTGATGATTACACTAAGACTATATGTATTTGTGTTCATGAAATAAATTTGCTCATTCATAACTAATTCTTTACTGTTTGGTGTCAAAAGGTTCAAAAATAGCAAGAATTCTTCAAATTTAGGGCTAACTACATTAGACACAGTAAGTACTTTTCTTTTCACACCATTGAAATATGATTCAAATTTTAAATCAGATTTAATAAGAAATTTTTGTATTGCATACTCTTGCTAGTGGATGATGCATGTTTAGCTGATCTTAAAGAGGGTAAAGATGTTGGTATTTGACTCAGAGAAACATTGGGCCAATTTGATGGTGGAATTTTTGGTCTTTCTCTTTCTTTTACTTTAATTTTTTCAAAAATTTTAGGTCAGTGTAGTTCACAGACAACAGTGTTTTTTGTCACTTTTAGATTTGCATTAGAAATGCATTTTATCCAACATGTTTTCTCTTCTTAGTCTCTTGGAAATCTATAAACTGATGTTTTAGATTTGTTTGACTTTTTTTTTCTGTGATAAGAAATTCATAGAACAGCCATAAACACAGCATTTTTTCACAATTTTTTTAACAGACTAAGTAAAGTAAAACAAAAAAGAATCAAACAAACTTTTTTAGTCTTCTGTATCCATTTTATAGAAGTTAATGCCGACTCCCACATGTTGGACTAACAGAATTTTACACAAATAACCCATACATAGAATGTGTATGCCCACAAATATTATATGTAAATGCATCATTGCAACTGAAAACCAGTCCAACAAAGTTTATATTAGATAAACAGAGGGTGAGGGGAAATTAAGATATAATACTATAAGATATTATTCAATATTGAAAATAAAAAAAAATTCCACTTCCATAAAAATTAATAAAACTTTTATTTTCACATGGTCTGTTATGTAATCAGTAACCTCCCCCTAATCAAATAGTTCAAAAAGATTTTCTAAATAAATAAAACAAATTTATATCAAAGTCACAAAAAAAGTTCTTATTAAAAACTATGAAGCAAAACAGTTATCTTACAATAAAAACAACTTTAACAAACTCCCTCAATCTATAAAATAATCATAAATAAATCATTCACCCAATTATAACTTTTGAAATATGCTTTATATCTATATATTTTTTCTTTTTTATATATATAAATAATATACATTATTGTATATATGGATGTAAAATTTATGTGAGTGTATATATGTATTTTTTATGTGACTCATAAAAAATACAAATATACATTCACAGTGAGTGTGTATATATATATATATATATATATATATATATATATATATATATATATATATATATATATATATATATATATATATACTCTAAAATTAAAAAGATAAAATAAACTTTTTTGTGTTGCTAGTAGTAATAGTACTCACTATTTTTTTTTTCATAATAAGTAAACTATTCTTTTTAATATTTTAAAGATCAAGTCAACTCATTCAAAATATTTTACATTTTAAAATAGCCTCCTGTATCCTACTGGCTGCATCAGTAACTGTCCTCATTTAGTAACAGGTTTGAATTTATCTTAAACACTCAAATAAGTACTGGAAGCATTTAGTACATCATGCCATTTAAAAAATTATATACTTAAATGATTAAGTCATAGTAATTATTTCACTTTGCATGCTTTATCAGCATCTTTTAGTAAAGTGAAAACCAAAATAAATACAAGTAAACAAGTTTCCATCCTTACAAAATGGTTAAACATTTGCTTTTATAAAAACATCTATTATGTAACAACCAATTTTGTGCAAAATACAAAAGCCATTTATTCATATTAATATGAATAAATGGCTTTTGCACTGTAAAAAATCATTTAAGCATTGGTAAAAGGCATCTCTAATGAGAAAAAATAAGAACACATTTATTCAAACGACAAGCAAAATCGTAAATATTTCAACTATGTAAAAATTAACAACATAAAAAATCATTTTTAAGCTACCCACCTGTATTAGAACCAAATGGCCCACACAATTATAAAGTTGAATGAAATACCAAAATAGAAGTATAGCAAAGATCATTATTGTATAAATAATATTCAATAGGCTAACGCAATAATTTGGCTGATGAAACTGTTTACCAAATGGTCTCCAACAAATCTTAAAAAATGTATTTAAATCAACTATATTAAATGATCTTAATTATGTGACATAAATAATTATGACATTACTGATGAGACATAAAATACTTCCTAAAATAGAAAGTATTTCATCTCATCTAAATATATATATATATATATATATATATATATATATATATATATATATATATATATATATATATATATATATATATATATATATATATATATATATATATATATAGAACTCTTATATGTTGTCCGAAAGTTTTTCCATATTTTGTTGACAAAAAGTAAAAATTAAAATGCAAAACCGGAACTTTTTTTTTATTAATTGATAGACTGCCTGCTCCAACCAAGCCCTCAGTCGATGTAGCAGCACTCCGTTGCGAGTCAGGCTATTTGTCAGTCGATGTAGCAGCACTCCCTTGCGAGTCAGGCTATTTGTCAGTCGATGTAGTAGCACTCCCTTGCGAGTCAGGCTATAAGATAGTCGATGTAGCAACACTCTGCGCATGATTTACAGTAAAAATAAATAAAAACATTTTATTAAAAAAAAAATAAAAACATTGTTTATATTGTTAAAAACATTCAGAATGTTTTAAAAACATTCAGAATGTTTTTAAAAACATTCTGGTCAATTAAATTTGCGTTTTTGTGGCTTTTTTAAAAAAACGATTAATTTGTAATTAAAGTAATGGTTTTGACATTCGTCCAACACGCAAATGTTGGACGAAAGTCAAAAGTAATTACTTTTTTCCTTCCGTGCTTCCCAAACGCAACAAACTATAGAACTATATATATATATTCCTTGCATTTTGTTGCTGCAATTTCCATCAAAGCCATTACTTCCATATCTATCAGCAAAACAAATCTCCAGGAAACAGACATCTGTTTATTTTGCTAGAAACCAATTTAAAAAGGTTTTGTCTAATGCCAAAGCCTACTATTCTCGGGTCAAAAAATTTATATTTATTATTTATTTTGTTTTATATACTTTAAACAATTGTTAACAAAGAAACACATAAATTCTAGGAACACGCAAAAAGGCATGGTCAAGTTGTCTAAAAACATTATTTTATGAGCGACCTAACAAAGCATGCAACCATACAGGCTTCCTCTAACAGCCTGATATATGTATATTTATATATATATATATATATATATATATATATATATATATATATATATATATATATATGAAAATAACTCTAACTTTCAAATTAATAATTATAAAGTTATTCAAGTTAAGAGGATCTGAAAAAGCAGGAGGAGGAGTGTGCATTTTCATACACAATTCTTTAGATTTTAAACTTCGTAATGAATTATGCTCAATAACAAAAGATTATGAGTTGTTAACCATTGAAGTATTAAACAACACCAGCAAAAACATAATTTTACATGTCATATATAGACCGCCTTCAGGTAATATAAAAGCATTTAACAAACTAGTTTGCATAATGTATAAAAAATTTTAATTAAAAATTTTGAAATAATTAAGTTTTTTATCATAAAGAATACTTAAAAAAAAAAAAAATTTATGTTAATATATATAATATTATTTGATAGTTTAAATAAATATTTTTAACATTTAATACTTTTATTTTGTACAAAAAGTGTCACATAATTTAGGGAACCTACGAGAACTTATATTAAATACTTGAACTAGTAAATGTAATATGTATACAACCTATTTGAACTATATACATTGCACCTAACTTCCCCTTTTGGGTGTCTTTAACATTTTATGACTTGTAACTTATGTTATTTGCTTGAAATCAACTTTTATTTCTCGTAAAGAAAAATACATGTTATTTCGTTTGTTATTTAATTCAATACAAATTGTACTGTTTACCTAACAAATTTTTTGTTTGTTTGTTTAGTAATAATATAAATATTGGTGGCATTTACGGACTTATATGACAAAAAAAACTAGTTCCTAATAATATACCACTCTTTTCACTGAAATTAACTGCTCTAGTTTCTGCAGATATTAAACTAGAGGATTCTGAATAAAAAACTTTATAAACTTATAATGCAAAAAGCTGATAGTTATATACTTATTTTGAGAGAAGTAATGAAAATTGGCTAGCTCAAGATTTTCAATACACCTACGGTTCATTAAATGCTACATCATCAGTTAATGAAGTTAGGAAACCATGTTGCTCTTTTAAAAAAGCTTGTAACAGAACAAAAAGAATAAGCCTAACAACGTTATTAATATTTTATTTAGCTTAAATTACTTCATGCAACAAAATTGAAACTAAGAGCTGACTTTAAGTACAAAATTGGCACAAAAATTTATGAAATTTGAAATAAAACCCCCATTAAACCTGCTTAGATATATTTACTTGATGAAGCTTTAGCATTAATTATTAATGGTGATATATCAAAATCAACATACCAGTTTCTAAGAAATGGTACTGAAAAAAAAGCTGCCACATATATCCTTTATATAATGGTATAAAATCTTCAAAAGCTAAATGCTATCCCAAGAACATTTAAATAGGCTATTCAGTACAAATACCGCTAAAAGATCTTCTAAAACACACCCTTAAAAAGCTATGTGGTATACAAACTACTGTGTTAATCACAATGCTAAGGAATTAACCAAACTGATGTTTAGATGCAAGGCTGGTTTTGATGGTGCTACATGATATAATGTTTACAAACAGGTAATTTAAAATGAAAATAGTGACAAATAAAGAGTGCTTGTTGATTATTTGCATAATACCTTTAGAACTTTTAGTGACTTTATAATAATAAAAACGTTGTAATATTATTCATTCAGAATGTGCTGCCAATAGAATAAAAATAAATAAAAAATACATTATTATATATAGAGATCATAAATAATCTACAGATTTATTCAAAACGTTGTGGACGTATAATAATATCAATAATAGAGTTTCAAGTCTATATATTTATTTATATTTTCTATATATTTCTATATATTTATCTACGTATTTCAAACCTATTATATAAAAATATTAATAATAGAGTTTCAAATCTAGTGATAAATTTTCATTTTTTCTGAAGTAAGTGCGCATTTTTATTTTTAAGTTTATTCCACCTGAAGAGTTTGTTATTCAGTTCCATGGTTTTAAGAAGTTATAGGATTTGAAATTAAAAAATTATAAACCCGCGTTTTTAAAGTTTTTATAAAGTTTGTTAAATAATTTTTAGTATTAGCAATTATTTAACTAAAATTTATAATAAAAGTAAGTATATCTTAATACAAAGTGATACTTTGAACATTTAAAGGGTTTTAGTAAAAAAAAAAGATCAAAATATTTTTGTCCACCATACGTCTAATATCCAGCCCACTATGGATTGCACTATGTATTTCACTTATCGTTACACATGAATGTTGAAAATTTGTCTAGTTCATATAGTTATTTTTATGAAAACAACTTATTTGTGAGTGTTTCAAAGAAAAGATTATCCTTACATATATTCTTATGTATATTATATATCCTTACAACTCATATTTAACATATTTTCAATGAAAAATGACAGTCATCAAGTATTTCTAGCTAAAGTATGGTGCTTAGAAAATTATTACATATTTTTCAAACTATTGCAACATAAAAATATATATATTTAATCATTCAGGTAGCCTAAATCATGAAGATATTTTTTTTTTAAATATTTATAGTAGTATACATATTGCTTTAAGACCCAGCTTTTAAGTATAAAAAAAAAGAAAAAGAAAATAAACAAGTTTACACTTTAGTATCAGTTTCGTCTTGAAAAAATCTTTTAATTTTTCTAAATCTAAGTACAAATAATTGTATTTGTATTTAGAAATTGCGTATTGCATATATTTATATTTAAATTTATAGTGGGAACTCTAGAATTGCCTTATTTGGATTTGGATTTAATCAAATGTATTCAACGCTAACCAAGGTATTTAAATAAAGCTTGTGATGCCACACTTCAGAACATACATCAATTATCATAAAGCTTGCTGATGCAAAGGAGTGTCGCTACATCAACTAGGAAATTGACATGGTCACTAATCTTGACTTTCCTTATTCTTTGCTTATTAGAGTGATTCTAAAAACAACATTTTTTGAAATTGTCTGCTGCCACCCCCTAAATAATAAAAAATTTTAGGGGTCGCTCAAGACCCTTAAACATCAGACAGGTCTCTAATATTTAAAAAAAAAAGTTCTTCAAAAGCATATCATGTTGGGTCTCAAAGGAAGTGAAATTTTATAAAAATTTATAAAATAACAATCATTTTATATAAAGATTACTAGTTTTAATTTTATGGCTTAAAAACTATCATTTTTTAACTAAAAATAAAAAAGTATATATTTTCATAGTTTTTTTAAACAAGCTTTTTTAATTTGTGTTTCTATAAATTTTTTTTACTATTTTTGAAATTTTTATAAAATTTTACTTCTTTTGAGACCCAACATGATATGCTTTTGAAGAACTTTTTTTTTTAAATATTAGGGACCCATCTGATGTTTAAGAGTCTTGAGCAACCCCTAAAATTTTTTTTTATTCAAAATTTTTTAAATTTAGTATTAATTTATTATATAGAACACATTTAGGGGGTGGCAGCAGACAATTTCAAAAAAAGCTGTTTTTAGAATCACCCTATTGCTTTTTTTTTCTATTTCTGAATAAGCCATACACTATAAAGATATGCAAAACTAGTAAGCATATATATATATATATATATATATATATATATATATATATATATATATATATATATATATATATATATATATATTATATATATATATATATAAATTAGTAGAAAATCACTTAACAATTTTTTCTTTTCTTTTTTTAATTTATAATTGCTCTGTTCTTTTAAAAACATTGAGCACCCTATTTTATAGAATACATTTTAAAGTTGTTTAAATATATATATATATATATATATATATATATATATATATATATATATATATATATATATATATATACATATAACTAATGCATGTTTAGATAAGCAGTGTATTTCATACTGAAATAACTTGCTGTTGCTGAAGACTTCAGTACATGCATCCACTATCTTTGATATATATTTACGCTATAGTAGATATATATACATTATAGTAGATATATATACGCTATAGTAGATATACATACGCTATAGTAGATATATATACGCTATAGTAGATATATATACTCTATAGTAGATATATATATATATATATATAAATTATAAATATACTTACAAAACAAAGCAGTCTATAATACGGTATCACAACTTTTTCTTTACACTTGTTTAAATTATAAGTTACATGATTCACCACTATATCTTGAGAAGATGAACCAAGGTAGTCATTAATCTAAAATAATAAAAAATTCATCAATTTATAAGGATAGAGGAAACGCATGAAAGTATAAAATAAAACAACTTTAAGTGTGAGTACTATACTACAAAGGCTTTACAATTATTAAATTTAACCAAAATATATGGTGCAAAACTAATTTAGAAGCAAAAGTCACCTTTTTGAAAAATATCATAAATTGTTATTTGCACTTACTTCAACACCACTTGTTTCAAATAGATCAGCATAGCTTGAATTTATACTTTCTGGAGATCTAAAAAAAAAAGTAAAAAACTTTTCATCTCAAAAATCAGATTTAAAGCTTTTATAAAATTAACATTAAAAATAAATAAATTATTCTAAATCAAACTAAATTTATTTCTACTTCCTTTTAAACTTAAAGTTGAAATAATAATTAAAAATCCCTCTAGAAGCTTTTTTTAGAACTCGTTTTTTTTATTTTTCATTTTTTTATAACTCATTAGTAATCATAACTCTTTCTTACGAAAAACTTAAAGCAATTAAAAACAGCAACAAAAAAATCCTCAAATTCCAGTCTACTCCGAGTCCATACTTTTAAACACTCCGATTTGTATATTTTATGACATGGAAAATAAAAACTTTGCTCTAGATGTTCAACTTTTTTTTTTAGATTTGATAAGACCAAATAAATACAAAAAAGTTATAATTTTTGTTTAATTGAAAAAAAAAATTAAAAAAGTATAAAACTTTATTTTAAAATTGTGCTGGAAAATCCAGTCTTCCATCAAGGTTGCAAGCAACCATTATTAAGTTATGAGTTATTAGAAAATAGAAGATAGGGTTAAAGAGCAAAGAAACAGTTAACTGAAGACATAAAAAGTTGAAGGTTGTACAAGTCAGGAAAACATGAAGATGGATAAGAGTTATGATGTTTTGTTGATGTGCAAGGAAAAAAACTGAATTAATAAAAGTTTTTATACCATGAAGGGACATCCAGTAAAAAGATTTTCTTAACAAGAAGTGAGAATGAGTTTTGGTTGATCAAACTAGAGATGATAGCTAGTTTGAGCATTGAACATGATAATATTTGTAGAAAAAAAGAAACTAATGCAACCTTATGACAATGAGAGAGTAGCTCAAGTTTGGCAGATAAAGCAGGTCTAATTACATTTACAATGTGCTTTTAGACTTTGTCTGAGAGTTAGAGAGTTGTTATTCATCAATATAGGAATGCCAACAATTGCAATATTTTTTTACAGTAAATAAATGAGTTTTGTTGCCTAACAAAAATTGTGGATTTCAAGTTCAGACTTAATATCAACAAGCCACTACAAGCCCCAACAATCCCACAAGCCACTACAAGCCCCAATGATTAAAGAAGAGAAATAAGATCAAAAATCAACTGTTTGTTGCTAAGCAATAAAAAAGTGAAGACTTTTTGTCAAGACAAAAGTGTTAAGTTAATTCATCAATAAATAGAGCCACACTTTAGATGTAAAATTTTCATGGAAATTGTTATTGTAGATAAGAAACCATACAGAAGAAAAGATAAAATCTTGGGGTACCCTTAAAGTTACTCAAAATGAAGAAGAGTGTAGGTCTTCATGAATAGCTTTAAATAAAAAGATTAGACCCATGAATTAAAATTGGCTTCTTGTTATAATAAAAGGAGATTTGTCTTTTAGAGAGATGTTCTTATAAAAAAGATTTAAAAAAATGATTACGGTTTAATATAGCTACTGCTCAACATGGTGAAAAATGTAGAGAAAGCGAAAAATGTGGAAATGAAGGATGAGAATGTGGAAGACATAAAATTAAAAAGAAGTAATAAAAGCTTTTAAACTTTTATTCCAGAAGGAAAAAAAGCTTCCAAGATGCGCAATTATGCATGCATAATATATGGATATATATGTTTACTATTTATTTAGATGCTGCCATACAATATCCTTTTATATTTATATAAACTTTAGTACTTATATGGCATAGTATTTGTTAAAAGAAAAGATGATCAAATGGATGTTAAGTATGACTCTGACAAGATAAGAAAAGGAGGCATAAACTTAGAGAGAGATTAAAAAAATGTTTGTATTGAATGCTGTATCAAATAGCATTTGTAAGAAAAGAGTAAAGTGATTTGGGTATTACCATGTAGAAAGGTAGCAGCTTCAGAAGAAAATGGTAGTGGTAGAAGTAAGCAAACTTAAAGAGAGTGCATTACATATTGTATAATTAAGCTTTAGTTAAGGAAAGAAGATGCTGGAAACAGCATAAAAGGAGAAGGCTAAGGCTTAATGATGATCATGATGATGATAATGATGATGATGATGATGATGATGATGATGATGATGATGATGATGATGATGATGATGATGATGATGATGATGATGATGATGATGATGATGATGATGATGGTGATGATGATGACATGATGATGATAATAATAATGATTATGATGATCTTGTTGATCATGATGATATTTACATACGCATATATATAAAAAATAACATGAATTTGGAATTAAAAATATATACTTTAGGATGTATAAATGCAGCCCCAGTCACAAACCCGACTCTGGCTATATTCTATCAAACCTGGCTCCTTTCAAACTTTAACTGCAGCTGCTTACTAACAGTGACAGTTTGTACTTGTAAAAAATTGTTACCATATTACTGTTTGAGATTTAGCTGTTATATGAGTAGGTTACAGTAGTAGGTACAAGATTATGGAAGGGTTAAAAGAGTAAGAGCATAAGGTACTAATAAAAAATAAGATTAGATTAACTATAGCAGTAAATTTGCATTGAAATCACCCATTAAAAAAGATCAATTTTTGTTCTTTGCTTAACTCTTCAAGCAGGGGAATTTAAAATGTTGATTGAATTTATTAATGGATGATGATATATACAACCAATTAGAACATTTTTTAATTTCTTTATACATACATGTATAAAGAACATATATATATATATATATATATATATATATATATATATATATATATATATATATATATATATATATATATATATATATATATACATATATATATATATATATATATATATATATATACATATACATATATATATATATATATATATATATATATATATATATATATATATATATATATATATATATATATATATATATATATATATTATAGTATATATGTTACTGTTACCTGAGGTACCAGGAATTAGCTAAATGCTAATGTTTATAATATAATTTAATATTGCAACTCTGAGTTTCATGTGTTATCACAATCATCAGGCAAGTAGTAAAAGTTTAATTTCCTACGATTTGTTTATATATATATATATATATATATATATATATATATATATATATATATATATATATATATATATATATATATATATATATATATATAACTATAAATGCGCATTTAGATAAGCAATGTAACATCACACTGAGGTCAGCAATTTTTTCTTTAATTATTCTTTCTTTCCTTATTTTCTTTCCTTATTACTGTTTTTAAAAAAAGTTATTAAATATGCATGTATCCATTATTTTTGCTTTAATTAAGTCATACTTTACATATTAAGTTAAAAACGCAACTATACAAATATTGTGTATTAAAAAGTTTTTTCATTTTTAGAACAAATAGTTTGTGTAACTCAAATTTTATATTTTATTTTAAAAAATTTTCAATTGAAAATATAAAACCTAAAATTTTAATAGTTTTTTAAAAAATAATTAAAGCTTTATAGTTCTCTGTTGCTGTTTTTTAGTTTTTTTAATATGGTTTTTAATAAAACTATAATACTGGTCATTTGAACTTATCAACTTGTTTCTCGACACAGCGGCCTTGTATGTCAAGGTTAGTGCTATGAAGTTATAGAGTTGAGAGAGGGTTGTAACCACAATTTAAACAGCCTCCCCAACTGTAGTGGCCTTCATGGTTTTGGAAAGATGAATTAACATAAAAGAAAACAAAACAATCAAAAAATGGTTTTCCGCTGTGTTCTGTGACAAGACCATTAGATATTCTTGGGGCACCTAAAACAAACAAAAAAACAAAAAAAAGGAATTTTTAAATTTTATTTCACAATGGATGCTATATTATTTTAAACTTAGTGATATCTATGGTCATAAAAATATTTTCCTTTAATAGACTAATATATACCCCAACAGCTTTGGCCAGGAAGGCGTGCAAAAACAAGCCTTTTTATGACCATGCAATATTATTTTGTTTTAACGAATTGACCACGGTTTTTATCATTTTAAAAATACGCTGAAAAATATGATTTTTGATTATGTTAAAAATAACTTTGACAAATTTATCTTCACTAACATTTGTATATTAGCAAACCGCTTTTAAATAAAGTAACAAATGATTTTAATTAAAGTATCAATAAAAGTTGTATAAATTTTTATTTATATTATTTAATTATATAAGATCTTTTTATAATAAATGTAATATAAGTATTCAAGCAATGATATATATTTTTTATTATAATTGTCTTTAAATAAAATATAATTTTTTTTGTTTGTTTACTTTACTGCAAAGAATTGCTAAGAATCTTTTTTTTAACTTTTAATGTGAATATTTATTAAACAATCGATAGATGTAAGTTGTTACTTTACTTAAAAGGGTTTCACATAATATTATACTATAAAAACATTAGTAAAGATAAGCAATTCAAAGTTACTTATTCCCAATGTAATTTAAATAATCATATCGTTTTAGTTTATTATTTATCTTAATAAGTTAATACCCCATTAACACTGACAATAAAATAGGTTTTATTCTAAACGCGTTTTATGTTTTCAATGTTATAAACTGTATAAAGCAACAATAAAACATCATGACAAGCTTTTTATATTGACAAAATAACCTCGCAATATTTAATATAACCTCGCAATATTGTTTTATTGTTGTTTTATACAACTTTTTACAATAACAATTTAATAAATAATTTAAAATACGCATTTAAAACTATTTTATTGTCAGTGTGAACGATTGAATGGGCATAAGTTTTTTTTTTTATGAAGATTTATTTGCTTCTTTTAGGAAAAGTTTTTTTTTAAGTTTCTTTATAGTTAAGATTATTTTAGCAAATTTTGAAAATGTATACAAATTTTTCAAAATATCTTAAAAGCCGTGGTTTTCAAAATCAAATAGTATTTGCGTGGTCATATTATGGCGTGAAATCGTATGCCTTCCTGGCCAAGCCTACCCCAACAGTAGTTATTGTAATATTTTATACTTTTCTTTGCTAAAGTTCGCACTGTTGTGCAAGAACTTCACTAAGCATCTGTTGATTCATCAGATCAAGTTGTATCCATGCTGGTGAAAGACAAAGAAAAAAAAACAGCAAGAGCGAAAGAAATTTGAGAGAATGAATAAAGGCTTGGCAACTGAGATGGCAAAGAAAGTCAATATATTAAAAAAATGAATCGTAAAGACCAACTTTCAATTTATAGGCTAAGACTAAGAAAAAATGAATACTTAAGAAAATATTTGAAATATCAATTACATCTCAAGATATTTTGAGTTTATTTGAAGACATACAAAAAGAAGAAAAGAAAATCTTTATTAAATTTAAAGAGAAATGTGTATGTATATGTAGAGAAACAAAGCTTAGGGAATGTCCAAAATGCCATAATATTTTGAAATTCTAATGCAGCAAGTTAGCCATGATCAATGACGTATAATATAATAACGAGATGTCTAACTCGAGGTTTTTTTATTAATTGCAAGTGAAACCGATTTTTTTATTTACTAATCTTAATCGGCCATTATCATATCAGGCAGAAACAATAAATATAATAAAATAAGCAGTAAATTCCTGACATTTGCTGAAGCTTTTATTATATTAGCTTTTTTTTTTTTATAAATTCACAATAAAATGATTAAATCTTGTGAATTTGGATATTCTAATAGATATGTAAAAAACGACATAAAATCTTTCAATAAATTTCTCTGAATTATGTAAAACATCAATTGTTGTTTTGAAATGTAAAAACTTTCTTACATCCAAACATACTTGTATGTGTAGCAACCATTTTTTAGAATTAGATTACAACTACAGTATCCCAGATAAAAAAATATTGCATGTGTTGATCATCATTATAAACCTGATTTAAAATAAATGCTGTGCTATCAACTTTTGTAATATCTGCAAATATGCAAAAGAAAAAAATCTTTTAACAATAAGAGTACCAAAAATAATAAAACAAAGTTTGATATTTATACTGCTATAAATAAACCCAGCAAAGAAAATAATTTATCACAATATCAGCTAGAAAGGACATTTGGTAATACTGACCAAACCAATTAATCTCCAATACTATCTATAAGATCTGTATCACCAGCAAACAAAATTATAAAGAAAAGAAAATATTTTTACATGACATGGTTTTTCCTTTTAAAAAACAAATTAATTTACAACTGATGCTGCAACTATTTTAAGCAGAAAATTTTCTGAACTCTTTTATGAAATCATTATATAAATACATATATATATAAATATATATATAATATATATATATATATATATATATATATATATATATATATATATATATATATATATATATATATATATATATATATATATATATATATATATATATACATATCAGGCCTTGTTAACAAGTGTTACGCAGCTCGCATTTTGCTTGCGAAAAGGCGATTTGCCTACGCGTTCAGCAGTTTTGCGCTATGCAAAAACTTTAATCTTTTAGAATATTTAAATTATCTTTTGATTGTCGTTAATGTGACGTTTATTCGGAAGAAATAAAGTCATAAGTAAAAGCATTTAACCGCAATTGTAAACTAATAGATTTTTTGTTAAAGAAACAGGTTGTTTCATAATTTTTTTTGTTGCAGTTAAAAATTATTTTAAAAAAATAAAGTGTTTTAAGTTTTATCTTAAGGAATTAAATATATAAATTCCATTTAAATATAAAAATTATTTTTAGTCATAATAGTTAAAAAAATGCATGATTTATTTTGATGTAAATATTTTATTTATTAGATATTTTGTTTATTATTAATTCAATAACATAAAGTTTTAATGACGTTCGTTTAAATTATGAAAATAAATTATGATCACGAATATGTTATTGGTAACTGATAAATAACAAAAATAAAACTCTTTATTGTTTAAAAACATTATTAAAAAGAGTTCACAAATTAAATAAGAAAAAATTTATTAACAGTTAATAAAATAACCAAAAACCAACTGTAAAATCATAAGAAAATAAACAAACATTATTTTATCTTTCATGAAAAAATTTTTTTTTTCAAAACAAAATTTAGTTCATATTTGAAAAAAATAATAAAAATGATTTTTTAAATAAGATCTTAGATTTTATTTGTAACTTTTGTTATAGTGAGAAAAAAACAAGCTGTTTGTATGATTTTTAACGCATTAATAAAATAACTTTAATTACAATGCGGTACTTGAAAAGACGCTAATGACACAATATAACTTCTAACGATGCAAAATATATTTGCTGAGTTGAGTTATTTAGAAATGCGTTACGCGTTTTCGCTACGCAGCAAAATCTCGTAACAAGGCCTGATATATATATATATATATATATATATATATATATATATATATATATATATATATATATATATATATATATATATATATATATATATATTTATCAGGCCTTGCTTTTTTTCTCCTGGAATGCACCGGAATGGCGTTCCGGCACCTTTTTTTTTATATATATAATTTTTTTGCTTTATATAAACATTTTTTTCCTCGTATTATTATATAATGAAAATAGTTCATTTTTAAATATTAAACATTCTTTGCAGATTTGAAAACATTACAGCGCTGCGTTTCAAAATTTGCTCGAGAAGAATTTAATTTATTTTCATCTTTTCTTAATTGCGTTCAATTTTATGACGCCAAGTTCTTTGTTTTTCCGATTATAATTGTAAAAACATACAATTTCTTGAAAACGCGTATGGTTGTGAGATTAACATGCGTTTTTAAAAAATCTTTTAAGAAATTCTATTGTTTCTGTGCAGTGTTTGTCCGAATATTAATCTCACAACACCTCACGCAACTTAAAAAAGATCTATTTTTAAAACAAAAACATTACAACAGTATTTGTCAAAAAAAAGATTACCAGTTTCTTCTCTGTGGATTCCCCTGTTCAGAAAAAAATCAAATTAAATGCAAAAGAAACAGAAGAAATCAAAATTACAACATCAGATTTACCTTCTCCAGACAATGACACCAATTATAGCTGACCAAGTTGCTGGACTTTAGAGCAAAAACAGAGTTTTTCAAAAACGAGTGGCTTTGTTTTTGACAAAAAAGCTTGGTTGCACTACCTGCCAAAAAGTGAAAACACTTGGCGTAGAAGCTAAGATGGGAATGAAAACATCTAAAGAATGGTTCAATAATGAAGTTTCTTATTATGGTGAAAATAGAAAGCAACAGTTAAGTTCGTTACGTAAGAAAATATTTGATCACAAAGAATCTGTAGGACATCAAGCCGCATTAAAGATGGTAGAAGAAGCTAAAAAAGAGACTCTGTAAAACAATATTTTAAAATCTTTAACGCGTGAGAAAATTGTAACAGCAAACATTTTTCGAACTGCATATAAAGTTGCTAAAAGAAATCAGTCTTTTAATAATTTTGAAATGGAAATTGATCTTCAAGAAATTAATGGAGTTGAAGTGGGTCGTATTCTTCATTCTACAAACGCATGCATTAATATTGTCAATCATATAGGTAACAAAATGAGGAAAAAAATTATTGCAGAAGTCATAAAGTCAAAGAGTAAGATTTCAATAATTATTGATGAATCAACCACTATAAGCCAAAAATCAACACTGATAGTGTACATTCGGTGCTGTGTAAAAGGCAGCGGAATGAATTCACCAATCAATTTAATTTTGGATTTAGTGGAGCTTGAAAGTGTTACGGCTAAAGGACTATTTGTTGCTTTACTTGAATGTCTTCATTCTTATGGGATGAAAGATGAATATTTGAAAAATTATTTAGTTTCTGTAGCATATGATGGCGCAGCAGTGATGTTAGGATGCAAAAGTGGCGTTTTTAAATTAATCACTGAAAAGTTTCCTTTTGTTATAGTTTGGCATTGTGCTAATCATAGACTGGAACTATCAGTAGGCAATACTATTAGGGAGATCTCAAGTATTAACAGATTCAAATCATTTCTTGATAAGCTTTACGTGGTGTATCATGCTTCCCCAAAAAATAGCAGAGAGTTACGTTCATGCGCAGAACTACTTAATATTCAGCTGCTGAAAATTGGTCGAATTTTAAATACACGTTGGGTGTCATCTAGTTTCCTTTCAGTTTTTGCAGTATGGGAAAATTACGAAGCGCTTGTGAAACATTTTGAGGAAGCGATGGTTGATCCTACAAGAGACAAAAACGAAAAATCCACTTATGCAGGTTTAAAAAAAAAATTACATCAACAGAGTTTTTAATGGATCTAGGATTAATGTGTGATGCTCTCCAAGAATTATCGGAATTGAGTTTGGACCTACAAGAGCACAATATTGATCTATACAAAGCAAATCAAAAAATTAAAGCTCTTGTTCAAGTGTTTGAAGAAAGAAGAAATAATGGTGGTCCCTATTACAAATTTGCTTTAGTTTCAGCACAGAATCTCTGTTTTCATGGAGTTTTACTTCACAATAAAAATTCCAAAAACAATTCAGTTATTAATCCTAACGCCTTTTATATAAAACTAAAATAGTCAATTGAAAAAAGGTTGCTTGCTGACAAAGATGTTGAATTAGCTCAGTGGGCTTCTATCTTAGATCAAAATCATTGGCCTGATAACATAAACAACCAAGTGACATTTGGAGAAACTGAAATCAGAAATCTGTCGTTAAGACTACAGTTAAATGAAAGAGAAATGATTCGTGGATTCTGTGAATACCTGGCAGAAAAAACATATCCTGAAAATTTAGTTCATTTGGTACACGCTCTACATACAACAACCATTTCCTCAAGTGAATGCGAACGAGGGTTTTCACAGATGAATCTGATCATCACACCAACAAGGGCTTTATTAATGGCAAAAACAGTTTCAACGTTGTTATTCATTAAATTAGTGGGACCACCGCTAACAAGCTTCGATCCTTCAAAATACGTTGAAGAGCAAGGAAAGGAAAACTATGGGATTATTATAAAAGTTTATAGTTTTTTAAAGTTTGCATTTTATATACAATGACTGACCCCTCCCCCTATCCAAAAAAAAACATCTCTCATTATTTGAAAAAAAGCTTCTTTTATTGGAAAACGGTTTCTTATATTTGTTCCCGCCTTTATGGGTATGATGTACGGGGGAGCCTACGAACAGCTATACATATAAAAATTATTTATAAATTAAATTACTAATTTTTGCCTCATTTTTGAAATATAAAGAGAAATGCAGGTGAGTTCTGGCACCTTTTTTTTTAGAAAAAAAGCACTGTATATATATATATATATATATATATATATATATATATATATATATATATATATATATATATATATAAAATATAATATATATATATAATATAATATATATATAATATAATATATATATAATATTATAATATAATATAATATAATATATAATACAATATTTATAATATAAGAATATATTATAATATAATATAATATTATAATAATATAATATAATTTATAATATAATATAATATATATATAATATAATATATATATAATATAATATATATATTATATATATATATATATATATATATAATATATGTATATATATATATATATATAATATAATATAATATAATATAATGTAATATAATATATATATAATATAATACAATATATATATAACATAATACAATAATCTGCAATGAGAAAAAAATAAATGTCTCATGAAGTCTCTCTAGCAGACTTAAGCAGATGCCTGTTCGGCGACAATGAACATGTCATATCGATTCTTGAACTCGTTGACGCTTCTTGATTTGGCAACTTATTCCATAAGAATACAATCCTGTTTGTATAGAAGTAATATATAGCTTGGTTTCTTGTAAATTGTCACGACAGTCCTAATTTAGAACATTACTTGCAGGTCCACATGCTTAAAGGGAATGTGGTATGGCATTGATATGAAACCAAATTACTTCATTAAACCCCTTGAATGCTTTAAAATATTGTATCATGTCCCCTTGTTGCCTTCTTTGTTCTAGAGTGTGTAGATTGAGATAAGTTAGACGGGCTTTGTAATCTAAATTTCTTATTGCTGGAACAAGTTTAGTTGTTTAAGTCTTTTTTAGACGGCTTCTAGAGCCCTTATGTCTTTCCCTTATGTCTTTTTTTTGAAAAGGATTCTAAACAGATGCAAAGTATTCCAAATGAGGTCGAACAAAGGTTGTAAACAATCTAACAAAAACAGACTCTGTCCAAGATTTGAATATTGGCTTAAGCATACCAAGGATTATATTTGCTTTATTTATTGCATGTCTGATGTGGTAATTCCATTTTAATTAATTGTTAAAAATTACACCAAATTTCGCTCAATTTTTGTTGTTTCAAGGTTAAAAACAGCTCCAATATCGTCTTTCATAGTGAAGCAACAGTTACTTAGATTTTTGCTTGGTTTTTCTCTCATAGCTTGGACCAGTCTATGAGGGCGTCAAGGTCATTTTGAACTGACATGATATCCATATTGTTTTTGATTGTAGCAACAAACTGGCTATCATCTGCAAAAAGCTTACAAAAGTTCTTGACTATTTCTAACATGTAATTTATATATATATCAATAACAGTAGTGGACCAATAACCAAACCTTGTTATACCCCACTCGTTACCTTTGCCCAGTCAGAATACACATCACCTAAGACTACTAGAGTTTTACTGTCAACATAAGATATAGTTTGAGTTTTTGGTTTGAAATCTGGCATTAATGTTCTGTTATGGGTCTGAGTAAAGGCTTTATAGAACTGTTGGTTAAAACAATGAGTGATATCTTTTTTCTCTGTGATTTGTTTTCTGTCAGCATCAAGTACTGCCTTGATACCAGTTTTTTTTTTTGTTTTGTTTATTTGTTGATGTAGGAGTATAAAATTTTAGGATTTCGTTTTGCATGCATCGAAATACTTTCTTCATATTGTAAAACTGCTTTATTTACTAAAGTTTTAATTAATTTACATTGTTTGTTGAATTCAGCTTTAATCTTACCTTTATTTAATTTAGATGGTGCAATCATCTTTTTGAAAATACATAATTTATATCTTGAAGCTTTTTTGATATCTTTATTCATCCATCTGGGTACAGATTTGGATAAGTCAAGGGTGGGGAAAGATTTCATGGGAATGAGCTTCTCAACTAGTTTATTATAAAAGTCAATGAAAATATTACAATATTGGTTAGCGTCTTTATCATAGAAGTTCGTATGCCAATTAATATCATTAAGTGCTTCACTTATAGCTTCATAATTATAGCTCCTGTATCATCCCAAAAGATATCAGGGTAGTTTAGATCACCCATTATTAATAAGTCAGTTAAACTTTTTCCATCAACTAATCTATGCGCTTCTCTAATTGAGTCATTAAATATTTTGTTTAGGTCATATGAAGCATGAGGGTGTCTGAATAAACAACCAACTAAAATAGTATTTAAACCAATGCTGACCTTGCACCAAATTTGCTCACTATCCAAGTAGAAAGGATCAATCTCATGAGATAAAAGATCATTTCGCACATAAATTACTACTCCTCCACCACTAATAGTTTTTCTATAATTGAATTAGGATGTGTAATTTTCTATATTGCGTTCAGAGGTACTGTTAAACCAAGTCTCAGTAATGCCTATAATGTGCGGTAAAACTAAGCTGTTCAATTCTTACAATGAACTCATCCCATTCATTGCATTTAGATGCTGCATTAAAATAAATAAATATGTATTATATATATATATATATATATATATATATATATATATATATATATATATATATATATATATATATATATATATATATATATATATATATATATATATATATATATAACTTTTTTCAACCAATGTTGTGTCTTCATGCTAATAAAGGCATTGGTTTTCATGTTTCAAGTTGGTTTGTGAGGACATTAGAAAACACCCATTGGTTATGTTTTATCATTATACAGAGGCTTAAGTTTTTATATTAGTTATTTTTCATCTCATTGGTAATTTTTATTTAAATCAATTTAAAACAAGTGATTCATTATGCTTTATTGGAAACATTTGGAATTTGACTTTGAAATAACTTTTTAACAAAAGGCGCATATTTTTTCTCTTTTGATGTCAGTTTGGCAAAGGTATTAAATATATGGTTAAAACTGCTTGATATGACAACTAATTGTTACACATTCTCCAAGATCCATGCCATATTAGAAAAAATTGAAAAAATTTTTTTTAAATGACGTGTTTTTTTTATGAGAATTGTATTTAATGGAGTTATTTTAAACCTTTATTTGAGTTTGAAGGTTTGAAATTTGCAAATAAACTTTCAAGGAAACATATCAAATTTCACAATAATGGAAACACAAAATATGCATGATGAAAATAAATAAAGCAAGTTCGATAGAAAGATAAGTGAATATTATTTTAGAATTCTGGTGTTTAAATAAGCCCAGAAATATACTACTAAAGACTTAAGAAATTACTAATAAAGTCATCGTTTGTTTTAAGACAACAAACGAATCAGTTACTATTATTCAAAGATTTATAAATGTTTATTTTAGTTATATAAAATATTAAAATATATTACAATGTTTTTGTTAAAAGTCCTAAATGCAAATATGTTTTTAAAAATTTATTTAAATTTGTGGCTATGAAAACAGCCGGTTTTTTTTTAGTTTTTCAGCTACTACAATCTTCTTTGACCAACACAAATTTATATTGTCTGTAGGCCACCAAATTTATCACCTCTGAACTAATCATCTTCAATTCCAACCTTAATTTGGACTTTAAAATTGCTAATCTCCTTTTACTTAACAATGATCGCCGAAGGTTTTTTGCCAGATATAATAATGGCTTCTATCGCATTACATAATATTAAATTGGCTTAACTAAAAACAAAATGATTACAAAATAAAACAACAATTAGAGAACAATGAAACCTTATGTATAAAGAGTTTAAAAACTTTACAAATTAAATGTTCCATTTAAACACTCTAGTTTTGGTATTTGACTTTTAAGTTTATTTTTTAAATGCAACCTAAAAGTTACATCACTATCAGGTTGAACTTAGCTTAACACTATTAAACATAATAATTATAACTGATTAAAATTTATGATGATTGTTAAAAAGAACACTCAAGAGCATACAAAAAGTCAACTTTGGAGGATACTTAAGAACATATTAAAAATTTAACTCTGTAAACTTAATCTGACATTTAAATGTATTATGGTATTTTTATAAAAATAACAAATCTGACTTTTTTTTTTTCCCAAAACAAATCATCTTTACTTGAACATTTAAATACAGAAAATTTTCACTCTTAGATTTTTTTATGTTTAAATCAACCTTGCTACATCACAAAAAGTGTCTGTATAGTTTTTGGAGTGAGTCAGTTTTTGTGGTTCATCTATTGCTATATCAGTTGAAGATTTTAAGGATTTTATATTTCCTTAAAAACTACTCAAATTATAACCTTTTTTTTTTTTAAAACAATGTGTAATTTAAAATCTTTTAACCAGTAATAGTATTAATAATATTGAAAAAAAAACAAAAATGAATTTAAAAAAAAAGAATTCTATTTACTTCAGAACTTTGGAACTTAATTAAAAAAAAAGTTATACACTAAAAAATATACCCCTATAAAAAATCTTTTATTGAAACAATATGATTTACACTACTTGCATTAACATTGAATGTCTTTAACAGTATAACTATTTTGATACTATCACAATAAATTAGTATTTATCAAATAATATAATTTTAAGCCAAAGTCTTTAGACAAACAGTCAAAAAAGATTTAAACAGTTAAGCATATCGCTTAACTATTAAAATCTTTTTTGTTAGAGATATATAGTTAGAGATAACTCAAGTCAGAAAATAAAAAAACATACTTTTTTATTTAGAAGAATCTCACTTTTTTAGTGGAAGGCAATTTTACTACTTAGGAAAACTACTTAGGAAAGACCATAAGTAAAATGTTTACAATTCTCTACCCAAATTTAAAGATTTGTTGTGAGTACAATAGGAAATACAGCAATGAATTCAATATTGTTTTGGTTATTTATGGATATATATTCTAAATGTCATAAACTAAAAATGTAATTTTAATTCTAAAAACAAAAACAAACAAAAATTGAATAAGTCTAGATATGATTTTAATAATTATAAAATTTTTTTTACAATAATTAAAATTGTTACATAAATTTTTAAGGTTATTAAGTCAAACACATATATCTATTATATAATATTATTACATAATTGATTAATGTGTTTGACTTGATGGCTATTAAATATATTATTGTGAGAATCAATACAAACCTCAAGGTTTTTCTGATGCATAAGCAAAAAAGATTTGGCTCAATTGATTATTTTCCTAAAAGACTAGAGAAAGGCTTGCAGCTTGTAGATTAATGTGATGAACCATAATTTTTGGGATTATTGAAAATTTTAATTGAATTCATCATTTTCATCATTACTATCATATTATCATCATCACTACCATCAACATAATAATTCTCATTACTCTGTTATTTGTTACTCTGCACTTAAATGGGTTTGGAGACTTATTATTACTTGGCAGTACAAAATTATTTTTAAAAACTTTATGGGTCGGGTAGTTCCAATCATTACATTTCCAAAACCCATATTTCACAAAAGTACAAACTTAACAAACATTATATTTGTCTGAAAGATAGTTTAAAACCTTAAAAACAAAACATCGTTGTTCCATTAAATAAAGTAATAAAACTTTAATTTTTTTTAATTAATAATCCAATAAATTTTACCTCGAGCGTACATGTAGACTGTTCGGTTCCTCAGGTAACTTTTTGTTATAGTTAAATTCTCCTAATTCTGATACATGTGAAGATTCGTTCATTCTTTTGAAACCTTCTTTAGAAATATTTCGAAGCATCTAGGTAGTTAGATTATCAATTTATTTCAACCTCTTTGTTATTTCAAATGACTGTATTAATTATTTATGTAAATTTACATTATTTTTCATTAATTTTTTTTTAAATCGTTTTATTTAATAACGAAAGTGAAAGTTTGGTTCATCGTGCGTTGAACAAGAAGATAACAAACCCGAAATATAAAGACTTTATGAAAATGTTTTTTTTTTTTATTAACAAAATATTTAGCTGTGGAGTAAGGGCAAAGCACTGTGGAGTAAGGGCAAAGCACTGAAGTGTTAAAATAATTTTCTACTATTACTTTTTGGTTGATTTTTATTATTATTTAAAACAAACAAAAAAATCATTACTAGTTGTTACACTATATTTATAGTGTAATTATTACACTTTGTATTTTAAAACGTCCAATGGTTTTTTTAAATACTATTAATGCAATTTTATCCGCATAAGTTTACTTTTTTCGCTTCAAAAAAAATACTTTGCTTTCGGTTATTCATAACAAATGGTGTCCTTTGATTAGAACTTTTTTAAGAACATTTTTTTTTGACGCGTGTTTATTTTATGCATCTTTAGTTAGATTAGTTGGTAATTTTCAAATTTTTATAAAATTGGAGTCAGAAATTGCATAATAAGTCATCTTGACACGGTCACGTGACCAGTGACATATTTATGAACTTTTTATTTTAATTTTTATTTCAAGTTTTTCTACTTTTAAACTAAAAATTCATGCAGGCAATGAATCCTTGATGATAAAATGAACATACTGACAAAGCATTACTGCTTCATAACTGATAGTTTTGCAATAACTTAGGGCTTTCAAAACGTTCGCCATCTTGCCCCGCTTTCCTTTACCTTTGATGTTCAAATAGTTAGACATTTTTATTGTTTTAAGGTATTTAATAATTTTCGAGGATTTTTTTAAGACCTCTTGTTACTCATGGTTATTGTAGACATTTGTTTGTTTTATACAAGCTACATTTTGTTAAGATTTTATCATAAACTTCAAATAAATCTTCCTTAAATGATAAAACATTTGTACCGTATGTATCTTTTGTATAAAGCGTTTGATAACAACCTGTTTTTCCTGTAGTGTTGAATTGATATTTGAGGGGTTCAGTGGAAAAGTGTTTTAACCCACATTTTAAAAATTTTCCGGATAATCGCTGCCAACAATACATTGAGTAAGTGGTTTGCTTTAGAAAATGAACCGAACCCCAAAACCCATCCATACAGTGCTGTTACCCAGTCCACCCACTAAAGCTGGCTCTGCTGCTACCTATAACCCTACTTACTTTAACAGAAAAACAAATTTTGAATTGTGGAAAAGTTGCCTATCCCACAATTAACATGACAAAAATAAACAGTTCAGATTTGGAACACTTTCTAATGAAAAGTGATTGTGATGCAGATAATAACCCGTCTTTAGCGGATGATGTTAGTAAAGATATGTATATAATTAATGAAGCATCAAGATGTACCTTTCATTAAGGTGGTACTAGCCCGACAAATTTCAAAATTTTCAGATTTTTTTTTTCTAAATTTGAAAAATAGAATCATTGTAGATTTCAAAAATGTATAGTTTTACTATGTTTTTAAGTAATTTAGTGACAGAAAATGTTAATTTGGTAATATGATCTCAAAAAGAAGCCCTTAGCAACCGCATAGCAACAATAAAAAATGCTTACTTTTGGGCTAACTTAAATTTCATCAAACAATTAATTTCTATTATTATTCTACATTTCATATATATCTCCTTTGCTTTATATCAACTTTGCAAATACGTTAATTCCATTAATAATATTAAATTGAATTGTATAGTGAGAAGGAAGTGAATTTAAAACGGTATATCAATAACAGCTTGTTATGATTATTTTATTGAATTTATTGCATTTATTTTTCACATTTTACTGCTTTATTCTTAGATGGGAAATAAAAAAAATAGCAAAAGAATAAAAAGAAATTATTTTCATGGAAATCAACATAAAATGTCTGATCAACAAAACATTTCACCTGAAAGTGCTTCTTATTCAAATATGTTTAGTAGTACTAATAGTACAAGTGCTAAAAAGTTGAACAAAGCAGTTAATTGTATTGGCAGTTCAGCTAAAAACAAACAGACATCTAACGACCTTAATTTTTTTATATTTATACATTTTGGCATTATGAAAGATTTATTTGAGGAGTTCTCACGCTGTTCTGAGTGTAGCTCACCTGTTAAGCTTACACATAATAAAAATGAACACAAAGGGTTTTCACTTAAATTATGTATAAAATGTAGTGTTTGTTCAGCATGCAGATTTTCTTATACTTCTCCTCAATATATACCTTTACAAAAAAGTAAAACTGTAAAAAAAGCACATGAAAGCACATGAAATCGCACAGTTATGGCTTTTCGCGAGATAGGCAAAGGTCATGCTGGAATTAAAACATTTACAACAATGATGAATATGCCATTTTCTATTGCATTTACTACTTATAAAAAAATTAATAAGACTCTTTATTGTGCATATGAAAAATCTGCTGAAAAAAGTACCCAAAAAGCTGCTCATGAAGTGCGTCAAATGATTAACATCAATGCGTGTAGCAATGATATTGTTGACTGTCATATTTCTATTGATGGAACATGGCAAAAAAGGGGTTATTCATCCCTGAATGGCGTGGTATCTGCAATTTCAAAGGATAATAAAAAGGTCTTAGACTATTACACTATGTCAAAATTTTGTAAATCTTGTGAGATTTGGTCAAAAAAAAAAGGATCAGCTGGTTATGAACTATGGAAAACAAGACATAAGTGTGCAATTAATCATCACGAATCATCTGGTGCTATGAGTCTGCTGGTGCTATTTCAATTTTTTGTTCTTCATTAAGTAAGTTTAACTTAAGGTACAGTCATTACATAGGAGATGGGGACACTAAAGCATACAGCAAAGTAAGGGAAGCAAGACCTTATGGAGAAACGTTGATACCAGAAAAACTAGAGTGTCTCGGTCATGTTCAAAAGAGACTTGGAACAAGACTTCGGAATTTACGTGCAATAAAAAGAAAAGAAAAGTTGAATGACAGTAAAACTCTCTCAGGTAAAGGAAGACTAACTGATGCAAGTATTAACTTAATGCAGAATTACTTTGGTATGGCTATTCGTCAGAATGATAAACTCTACCCTATGAAAAAAGCTGTACTTGCATTTTATGGCACTGCTGCGAAGGTGATGCAGCTACGCGTCATCAATTTTGTCCCAGAACCAATACTAGCTGGTGCAAATGGCAAAGGGATAAGATTACAGGACAATGCACTTATAAAAACAAGTTTAACCTACCAGTTGCTATAAAAGACCTATTACACCCAATATTTATGGAACTTAGTTCGGACAATCTTTTGTCAAAATGTTTACACAGCTATACCCAAAATCCTAATGAGTCTTTTAATCAAATAATCTGGGAAAAATGCCCCAAAACACATTTTGTTTCAAAAAATGTTTTAGAGTTAGCTGTTTTCTCTGCAGTTATATCTTTTAATGGAGGTTACGTTTCCCATAAAGAAACATTTAAGCAACTTAGAAACATTTAACAACAATATTTCCTTCTCGGTGCAATTAAAAAAGACAAAAATCGTGTCATTCATATGGAAAGGAAGGAAAAAGAAGTGACAAAATCAAGAAGGAAAAAATTGAGAGGTATAAAAAAAGGATTTAGCAAGGATGACTCCTATGTGTCTGGAAATTTTTAAAGATATATATTGTTAAAGTTGTTTTATTTTGTTTTCTTGCGTTTTCTCTGTTAACAGATTTTTAAACTTTGAACAAGAATATCTTTTGAACTACTTGGAGATTATGGCTTAAATTTTCACAGATTGTTCATCAGGTTACTGTGAAGGGATTTGACCAAAAAGAGACTTTTATAGTTAGCTGTTGTCGAGATATTAACATTAGCAGCACAAATTTTACATAAAAATAAAAAATTATTTTTTAAAGTGCAGCCATTTTGATTCTGTAAAAGTTCTGATGGTGATTCTGGTCAAATCCCTCAATCAACATGTTGTTAACCTTTTTGCAAAATTTTAGCTTCACACACTGACTATTTCATGAGAAATCCTTGTTTAAAAATGTAGTTAAAATTGTATATTTTTTGCTGACTCAGCATGTTTTCGAGTATACTAATACTTTTTATTATATTTACTCTAAATAATTTTTTAATGCACATAGTTTAAAAAAAAAATTGCATCAAAATTAAATAAATTGACTGTTTTAATTTTTATGGGCTAGTACCACCTTAAGTGTATCATACAATAATATAGTTTCCAGTTTCAAAATTATTTAGGCAGGTTTTCCTTTTCTAGTTTTTTCAAAACTAACATGTACTTTTTTATTTTTTTTATTTCTTTTTTTTTTTTTTGCCGTATACATTAGGGTGTCCCAGAAACACACTTTTTTTTTTTTTGAGGATACCTCTCAAGTTTTTCCCATTCTTTGATGTCCCCTGAGGCTAAAAATAAAGGAAAAAAAAACCGTTGTCAAAAAACGATATCTGTAAAATTTTAAAAATACGATTTTTTGAAAATAAATGTCCATTATGTCGATGTTTTATAAGTTTGTAATGAAATTTTTCTGATGTTATATTTTGTTTTTAATAAACTTAGTTATGATAGTTTAACAATATTATTAGCGCGATAAAATGCCAATTTAAGTCGTCTGTGGTCAATTAAAAAGGTAAATTTAACTATGCTCGATTTGATCATATCACGCGTTTTTGAGATTTGTACTAAATACATGTTTACTTTTATTGTTATGCTACATAATGCATTTTACACATAGCTAAAAATTAAAAAAAAGATTCAATGAATAATATGATTGTTTAATGAATGATTGAATGAATAGATAAACTAAAGTATGTTATATGATTTAGTATTTAATAGTAGTTTCTAAAATGGACCGTCATTGTAAGAAAGACAAGAATAAAAGAGAAAAGAGGAAGATTCAGACTAATCCCAGAAGGCTACTGTTTCTTCTCAAGTATCCTACCAACCAGCTGCCCTCGAACCAGCTTCCCAGCATTGGAAATGTGCTCAGATAAAAACAGTTAATCAAATCTTTCAAGACTTTAAAGTTTAAATCTACAAAACCTATTGTAGCTTTTCCTCAACGTTTTCCAGGCAAAGATCTTATCTGCAAGGGTGGATCCTGTAAAGATCCCAACCATAAATGTGTTACTTCTCTTGTAATGGATGTGTGGAACAAGGCTGGTTTTGGCGAACTTCTTATTTCTGGAGCTGCTGTCAGGTAGGAAATAAAGTAATTTTTAACTATGTAAATAAACAAATAAGTAAATCAAAAACAAACAAATAAATAATTAATTACCAATATAAATAAATAAAAAATAACCAATTATGTAATTAATAAACTTCTTTTATGTATAATCAGAGATAAGATTTTGAAGCTCCACATTAGGTATTGCAAACTAATCCAACTGAGAGATCTAAACTGGGATTCGAGCATTGGTAGATTAACTAAGATACAGGAAGAGTTCGTTAAGGAGAGCAGCAAACTCCTCAACATATCTGTAGGGAAATTTGAGGAGAAGATCCAATCAGATCGACTTCGTTCCCAGAATTCTAAGGCAGAGGACATTCAGAAGATAGAAAAACAGACAGGATCGGTGGCAGAGAATGAAGAATATGAATATTACAGGTGTATTACAGGAAAAAAGGAAAAAAAAGAAGGAAACTAGTTTTAAGTGAACTTGAGGCTTCTTTTGAATCTGATGCTGGTTCTTCTGCATCCGAGTCAGAAGCTGTAACTTCCACAGATGAAGATTCTGTCGATGAATTACTCCAAAACTCTGATTCTATAGTAAAAAGCAAGATAAATAAAAGATTGTATTAAAATGTAAAGTTCGTTGTACTAATTTTGAGTAAACTTAATCAAACTGAATTCAATTAGATTAGAAATATTGTAATGTTTATTATGTAGATAATGATAAGTATTAGTTCTGAGGATCTGGTGGATTGTACTTCTGAAGTATCTGCTCGATACATGGTCGGGATTCGACCTCAAACTGCAATCATTGCAGCAATCTGCAATAAAGCAGGCATAAATCTTGAGGATGTGCCCATATCCAGAAGCTCCATTCATTGAAAAAGATTCAAGAAGATTGAAGATCTAGGTAAAAATAAATATTAGGATATAAAGTTATTGAAAATAATGAAGATCAAGTAAAACTAGGATAAATAAGGTTAAATTATATCGGTGATAAAGTTATTTTAATTACTAGGAGACCAGATAAGACAAGATATAATGGAAAACTTGAAGGGAAAGAGGCTTGTTCTGCACTATGACAGCAAACAGATCAAAGAGATGGAGGAGAACCTGGACATTACTGTTCCTGTTGAAAGGATTGCAATCAGTGTTACATCATTACATTTCACCAGAAAGGGTCTCATTTTATGGAGGCACTTAATGGTGAAAAAAAAAAGGTGCCAAGGAGAGCACTCTACATAAGACTGCAGAAAACCTGGTCAGACATCAAGGAGGAGGTAGACAAGATGGAGGAGATTATTAGATTTGATTGGAATGAGCTGCAGGTCTGATCATCCTTGTACAACATTGTAAGGGAGACCCTGGAGTTTGGCAAGAGGGCACTGACCATAGAGACAATTAACAGGAGGGGCTACAAGAAACTTTGTGAGCTAGTTGTCTTCTATTTGGGAGGAGATGTGCCACGATTTCATTTTTATCAACCTGGAGCCTGCCATTAAGCCAGGTATAGTATCAATATCAATAATTTACAGTATATTATCAATAATTTTTGTGTTTAGGGGACAGTACATTTTTAAGTTTTTCGTACATATTTAATAATAATAATAATAATTTATTCTAAAGGTTCATGGCAGATGCTTTATACCTGCTGAGCCTGAGGATGAATAAGAAGGTAGCTCAGGAGATGAATGAGGAAGAGAAGAAGATGGTAAAGACAGCGGCATTCTTTGTTTCTGTCTGTTATGGGCCCTGGTTCTTAAAATCCTGTATGGTGGATAAGTCGACTTCAAATGACTTGGCTGTCTTTAAGCCATTGTTTGACATAAAGGACCACTACCCAAAACTTGGACAGGCCATTCATTCCAGCATGCAGCAACGTGCTTGTTATTTAACAGAACAGTTAGTAATTCTGTCTCTAGCTGACGATGATATCGATGACGAGGTGAAGAAGAAAATGTTTGAGAAGTTGGTTAAGTGTAATATCCCTGACCAGTTTCATATAGGGAAACCAAAGCTTTCGGTTATTAGCAGATCAACAGAGCTTACTGAGCTGGTGGGTTCCCAGAGCTGGATTTTGTTAAAGGTATGTGAGATCCCTTTTGAAGAGGTGGAGAAGTGGATCAGCGGAGATGCCAGTCAGACATTTGATGTATTTAAAAGGTTTTTAAAGTCTATTAAATGTGTCAATGACTGCGCTAAAAGGAATATCCGACTAATCCAGGACTTTGTTGGAGGCTACAGGTTGGACAACATGAAACAGAACCTCATGCTGGTTGCCAGAGACAACATAAAAAAGCTGAAGAAGGACCTGACAAAGAAACAACTCAAAAATATTAATTTTTTTAAACTGGAAATTAATTTTTTAAACTGGAAATGTATTTTCAAAAGAATTTCTAAAACACATGATTTTCGTCCAAAAAATTGCATTTATTTTGAAAAAAGAAATTTTACAGATATCACTTTTATTGGGACAAAAAATTTTTGTGTGGTAATTTTAGCTCATTTAGACCTTAGAGAATGGGAAAAGCTTGAGAGGTAATTTTTTTTTTTTTTGGGACACCCTAGTATACATTTAATCATACCGTAAACATTTGAAACTACAAAAAGCAGGGGCAAGATGAAGACAAATTGTTCTATTGCCAAGCCCCTTAATATATACCGTAATACAAAATAATAAAAAATAAAAGTCGTAAAACTACGAAGTCGTAAAACTACTACTATAAAAAGTTTTTATATAGAATTCATGTAAAAAAACAAACAAAAAAAGATAAAAGTCGTATTTCCTGAATGTCCGACTTTAACTAGGATAATCCACTTTAAAAAAAATATTTTTATATAATATAACAAATAATGCAACAGTAATGCAAACAAATATTTGCAATTGCAATTGGACAAAAAAAGTATTACAGAAAGACAAAATTTAAATACAATAGTAAAATGTTTAGGATAGGAAAGATATATGTTTTTAAAAAGCATGCACGCAAATACTCATAATCCTGAAACTTTCTTTTTAAACCAGTATATACCTTGAAATATTTGGAGTACATAGTAAAATTTTCATGAAACATAAATTTTTATTAAAGAAGAAACTGAAGCAATAACAATTGACATAATTTTTTTAAAGTCTGCAAAGTTGATAATGACCGACGTTGGTTAGTTTTGTCAGTACCAACCCGCAAGATTTGTTGCAGATTTGAGTATTGGGAATCAATATATTGAAAAAAAACGCAAGACCTATACCTATAGCATATCCTTTTTTTATTACAACATCGATATTATTCTCTATTTCGATATTATTCCGGAAATTCCTATTTTGAGATTATTCAGTTTAGCTTTTTTCGATATTGTTACTACTACCTCCTTAAAGACTCTTACTAAAAATGAAGTAATTGTGGATCAAATCACTTTCCGCTGAGCCCCACATTTATAAAGAAAAAAATTAGAAAACGATCCGATGTCTCACTTTTAATTATTCTTTTTTTTTAGTAGTTTGTTAGATATACCAGTTGTAATAATATTATCTATTAATGAGGCAGCTGTTGCAGTTACCCCTCTGGGTTAATTAAAAAATCGCTCCATTTTCAAACAAGTCATTAAAAATTTAATTATATTCATATTTGTGTGATATTTAAAACAATCTAAGTTTATATAACCAATTAAGTAATTTAATTTCTTTTATTGAAAACTTTTTCTTATAACATCCGTATTTAAAAAAAAATTAAGTTACTCAATTATGCCTGAAGGTGGGTAATAACAATAACTCACAGGGGCCTGGGAAGCTTTTATAAACTGAGGGTGGGGGCATACTGAAAAGGGCGCATTCCTTTGGTGTACCCCAAAAAATAAATGTTGTTTTATATGTTTCTTTGGAGTTATACATATTAAAATTACATATTATTATTTTGTATTTGTTGAATAGAGAATATATACTATAGTACATAGATTCTATATAAAATGAGAATACAAAAGGCTGATAATAACCAGAAATAATTTATAATAGTATAAATAGTTTAGATTGTAGGTACATAAAACTGTATGCACATGTAGTACTATAGTTCAAGTTCAAAATAAAGACACTAAAATCCGAATAAATCTATAAGGATGATCCCTACAGAATTCTGTTATCACTTTTTCTGGATCAAGTTGGTTTGCACAGTTTGAATAGATGTGTAACCCTGCCAAATTATTCAGCCTCTGCTGTTTCATCGTCGTTCTCAGAAAAGTTTTAATTCTTCTCATTGTTGAAAATGTTCGTTCACTAACAGCATTTGTTGCTGGAGTAACTAGAATCAGCTTGAGCAATTTGACAACTTTAGAGATAGATAATTGAGAAGAGAAAAACTGTGTGAGATGTGAGACAACATCTCGACATACCTTGGAATTTCATCACACATTGTTCTGTATAGCCCAAGTTGCACATCTAGTAAGTCCGTGTCAATATCTGAGTATGTCTTCTTTATCCAAGCTATGGTATCTGTGACATCTTCAGAAAGCAAAAGTTTCTCCAGCTTTTCAAGTTGTTTCTGTCCTGCTCGATCAAAACGATATTTGATAGTGTCAACAGAAATATCAATTACGTTGTAGTATGTGGGACGATAGTACTGAATGGCTGTCTCAAAATAATGATATGTGGTACTACAACCCTCCTCATACCGTGCTGGTATCTTCCTTTTTCTCGGAAGCTTGGGTTCCTCGAGGTCAGGAAATCATTATCATGCTTCTGAATTTTTTGCACCTACAAATTGAACCACTCCTCATTTCGCATATCCATGAGTGTTTTGACAGTCAACATTGCAATGTCCCTTCCTTCAGAAGCAGACATACGTGTCTGTTGAAGGGTTTTAGATAAGTTATCAGTAATCATAAAAATACGTAATCATAAAAACGTATCAGTAATCATAAAAAAATAAACCATATAAATAATATTTAATATTTTGATTATGTAAATAGATATATACATAATCTATCAAAGTATATATTTTTTTAATATAGATTGCTTGGCCTTTGGCTACCATTATATAGTCTAAATGCTAGGCATGATAGCATAAAGTAGTTACCTTTTTTTTAACAGTGACATTTAAAAAATAAAACTTAGTCAATTTATAATATAATAAATACTTCTATTATATAATTATAACATATATAAAGAATAAAATCATTATTAGAAATTTTTTGCTTTAATATTTATATATATATAGGAATTTTATATTACCTAAGAATAACTAATTTAAATTTGATTATTCAATTCAGCAAAACAATCTTGATTTATAAATAATAATTTCCATCATTAAGAAATTTCTTATTTTTAGCCAATTTTGGAAGGACTCTGATAAAAAAATAGAACAACATAATCTTTTGAAATATAAATTACTTTCAGGCATATTAACATATGTACCAATTTTGGAATATATTGTTATAGTCATGTTGCCAAAACGAGAGACCGAGTGGAATGGAAATTAACCTCGTCCAAAATATCAATTATAATCTCTAAAATAATAATGTAAAGCGTTTCAAAAACTTACGTTTAAAAACTTCTCGTTTTTGTTCAAATTTGAAACAGCGCAATTTTTAAATAGATTATTTCCGTTTTCGAAAATAAACGTATTTCGAATCGAATAATTTTTACTTTTGTGTGCATGTGTGGTTTTTTCAGATAATCGACTTTTTGGCGCTATCAAAACAACGGTTCTTATCGGTAAATATCTTGTTAATCGTTAAAAAATTTAACCAAGACAAGAAGACCGAAAAAAAAGTTAATACAAAAATATATATATATATATTTTTTTAAATAGATATATTTTTAACAATTTTTTCTAACAATTTAAAAAAAAATTTTTTTTTTCAGGGGCAATAATTTTTTAAAGGCACAACTAAAAAGGGCGCCATCATTTTTTTCTCGGGGGACTCTGGCCCACCCGGTCCTCCCGGTTTCGAGACCATTGACTCGATAGTATTTTTTTATTAATTTTGGCTGTAATTTCAATCACCTCTTTTACACCATAAGAAGGCCTGATAACATTAACCACAAACACGCAAACATAACACGCAAACATAACAAGCAAACATTAACCATAAGTTTGCGGTTAATGTTTGCGTATTAATTTTTAATTGTTAATTAAACTATGATAAATTGAAATGTTCTTTTAAGTTAGTTAAATTTCTTTAGTTTCACGCATGAGAGTTTTTCAACAAAAGTTTCAAATAACAATGAACTTTACTGAAAGTGCACGGAATAACAGTTGATAGTATTCGGCCGCCAACAGAGCCTACACAAAAGAAAAATCGCACAATTAAAAAACAATTGTTAGATGCAGATATGCTACACATTCAGTTTTTAAGTGTGCTGGTCGTGGTTTCATTCATAATAATTCTTTTTATCCAATTGTTGAACACTGTTTTGATGTGCAAATCCAATAAAAGAAATTCTTTCGAATGCGGAAACAGAAATGAAGCAAAAAGCTGAAACAACAGAAACGTTGCGCAAAATCTATGACAATGAGCTCGAACGAAATTCTGAACTTTGAAGCAACTTTATCAAAACGTTGAAAAAAACTATTCCATCTAACCCAAAATCAAAGTGATATGGAGTGTCTTTACCAGTGCTTGGGGCCCTGATGACATCAGAAAGGCAGTTGCTTTATCTGGCTGTATTCCGAAAACTAAAGCAGCTCATTGAACAAACTTGCGAATTCAAACCTGACAACTTAATGAGTGATTTCGAACGAGGTCTTCTAAATGCATTACGCACAACTTAGCTAGAATCAAACGTTCATGGCTGTCGATTCTACTTTGAACAAGTAATCATCAAAAAAATAAGGAAACTTCATTTGGCAAATGAATACAGGGACAATCCAGATGTTAGGGGATGGCAAAAAAAATCACTATAATTGTGCATGCTGCCAGCAGCAAAAATTCAAGAAGTGTGGAATTGCCTTTATCTTTTATTAAATCAATTTTCCGGACAGACAAAGATAAACCTTCTAAAGTTTAAAAAGTACATAGATTCTTTTTGGATTGGAAAAGTTAGAACTGAGACATTCAGTGCCTTTGGTCTTGACCACAAAACTAACAATAATGCAGAGCAAATACATTCAAGACTGAAGAACAATTTCAATTCAGCTCATCCAGAATTTTGGAAATTTCATTTATTATTCCAAAAGCATATTATTGAGCACACTGAAGATGATATTAAATATCATTTGGCTAATTGGCAACCAAAAAGTAAACGAAAGCCCGATACACTGATAGAAAAAATCAAACAATGCAAATTAAAAGTCTTAAGCGGGGAATGGTCTGCCGAGAGATATTTTTGTTATGGTTCACTTTTTACAACAGTTATAACTGAAAGAGAATCTGACAATGAAGAGTTTGACGAGCCAGAAGATGAAATTGAGGATATTAATGACGATCAAATTTCCAGTCAGAGACCAGTCTGTGTTGTGTGCTTGAACCCTGAAAATATTATTAACCCCGAATTGTTTCCATGCGAACACATTAAAACTAAAAAAAATTGTATTTAAAATTTTTTTTTTTTTTTTGCTGTGTAAATATATACTAGGGTGGAGTGAATTTTAGTTTTTTTTACAATTCATTTAGCCTGGGTGTGCAAAAGTTGTCTATTCATTTCAGAAATACTCTGGAAAAATATCAATGCTCTAAGAAATTATCTTGAGGTTCCTCAAGACCTCTAAAATTTTCTCAAAAGAAGCAAAATTTTATAAAAATTTAAAAAATAACAATTATTCAAAAAAAAAATTGTTATTTTATAGTTTATTGCAGAAAAAATGACCTTTTAAACTAAAAATGAAAAAAGTTTATTTTTTTTAATTATAATTTCAAAAAAATCTTAAATGATAATTTTTTCATAAAATAATTGTTATTTTTGAAATTTTTATAAAATTTTGCTTCTTTTGAGACCCAACATGACATACTTTTGAAAAATTTTTTTACATAATATTAGGGACCCATTAAAATTTTAAAGGTCTTGAGGCACCTCAAGATAATTTCCTAGAGCATTGATATTTTTCCAGAGTATTTCTGAAATGAATAGACAACTTTTGCGCACCCAGGCTAAACGAATTGTAAAAAAAACTAAAATTCACTCCACCCTAATATATACATTCCGTATTTTACTAACAAGAAAGATAGATAGCAGGGGCGAAAAGAAGACTAGTATGTCTTATCGCAAAACCCCTTGATAAATTCCGTAAATATAAAGTTTAATTTGAAAATAAGAAATTCCGTTTACTTTATAAAATAAACAAATGTAAAAAAAGTGGTAAAATAATAAATAAAACATCTATTATTAAAAAAATAGCAACAAGCGCTATTGGGTATATACATATTCTTCTAAAAAACAATTTTTACTTATTGAAAAATCATAAATTTAACTTTTTTTTTAATACGTTAAACTTCAGAACACAAAACAAAAATCTAATGACCAAAAATAAAAAGAATAACAAAATATATCAAACAAAGACATAAATAAACTTAAAAAGTTACTAAGATCATTTAGCTTAATCCTTTTCAAAATAATGTATGTAAATTAATATTATTGATGTGATAGATCAATCGTAAGGGTATAATGCTTTTTCAGAAATAGTTTTGTGCTATGTCATTCTTTAGCAATAGCTGTCTTCTAAGTTTTGCCTTATACTCGCTAAGGGTTGTTAGAGTTTTAAGTTCAGTTATAAGTATTTTATTCCATGCCTTTGGTCCTCTTATTAAAATTGAATTTATTTTGAATAGCGGGTTAAAAAAAATTTGTTTATTTTGAATAAAGCGTTAAAAAATTTTGAAATAATACTTTTATTTTTGAAAATAAAAATCAGGAGATGATAAATATTTATTTGATAGATATTGAGTATGTTTAACTAATAATTAAAGGTTGGGATGTTGTATAGCGGCTTTCGTTGGATATAATTCTGAGTACATGTTTTTATATATTAAAAAGTTTTTTTGATTTATTTTTATTGGTACCATGCTATGTTAGCGTAATTATAATAGGAATGAATAAAGGAGAAATATAAGTTTCTTAAATCTAATAATATCGTAAAATTTGTTTAAACCTCGAAAGTTCCTTAAGTTTTACGTGTTTCTCAAACAGGGAACATATTTGTAAAACATATTTGTAAAAATAAACGACGTTTTATCTGATAACAGATAAAAATAAAATCATACGAATCTTCAGAAAGCGACCTGTTTGATATTGAACTCACTACTTTGCTTTCTGAGTAAGTTATTTAAGTTGGACGGTAAACCCATCATATCGCATGCTGAGGAAATTATAAAATCCTATCCGAGTTATGTTACATCATTATTTGCAAATGAATACTGTAAAATCCCATAAATTTTGACGATAGAGAATCAGACTTTTACTAAATCGGACGGATTTTCAAATCCCCTTGAACTTTCTAAATTAACTTAGTATAAAATCATCCGCTTAATTCGTACCCTGGTTAAGTCGGACCGTTTGCTAACTCGTACTGTTTTTTTAGGTCCCTTCGGCAAAAAACTTCGCTTAACTAGGACTTTTATTTTGAACTGCATGTAAGTGCACATATTACAATAATAAAATTTTAAGAAAGTCAAAAACATTAATTAAAATTCAAAATTTAGAACGTTCGAAAATTAAATAAGTGTTGAATCAAATATAATTCATCAAACTAAAGATTTTAATGGACTTTTTTGATTATCGGTAAGTTTCTTATTTCGTTGATAATATTGTTGATATCCTATTGATACTTTTTAAGTTACTTATCTGGATAAGTCGGACATTTTCTAAAAATACGACATACCGAGAGCTTCACTTAATTGAGACATATATACGTTGGATTATTTATTTATTACCCTTGAGAGTCCAACTTAAAGGGATTCTAATGCAGTTTTATTTTACATTTTTGTTTAGCTGCTATCTTTTTTCAGAAATTTGAATTTACAGTTTTTCTATTTTAGATTTTGTAAAATTTTGCGATACAAAGAAAGTAAAAAGCAGACACATTTTGTGCGCCAACAAAACTAATGTTCAATATTATTAACTTTTACTCCAGATTTGCATAATCATAACAATAGTTTGCTACCAGCAATGAGTTTTTAAAGCAAACTTATGAGGATGCGAAGACTAGCATCACTTCAGCAAGTCTGGATCCAAGAAATCTAAAATATCTAAAAATGACCCACCTCCCTTTCTACATGGTCTGGATCCGTCCTTGAAGTGCATTCAATTTAAAAGAAAATGTTTTTAGTACTTTTTTTTTTTTTTTTTGAAAGTGGAAAAAAGTTTCACACTACCATAAACAAGTTATTACCACGAATTTTTCCTTTGGTAATACATGTGCGTGACATTTTAGTAGAGGAGGGGAGGTGAAGGACCAATAAAAAGTACCATAGACTAACAAAAAAAGTAATACTTAAAACTACTCCATTTAAACAAACATTAAAAAGTTATCAAAAACTTAAAGGAGGAGAGGGGGGGGCATGGCCTCTTGGCGTCACGTTGCTGTGGCCCATTTGCTCAAGTCTTTTAAAAAAGAAGGCTTAAGAAAAATATTATTATTTGGGAAAATTTATGGACGATAAGTTGGTTCTGGAAATTCTAAAAGTTAATGTAACTTGTCATCATTTGTGCCTATGCCTCATATAGAATGAGAATTTATATTTTTCTAAAAAGCCAAAAACCCGAATAATTTTAATTACCTTTTATCTTCCCAATAAATAAATAATTGCTTTTTAAATTAATTGTATTAACATTATAATATTTTTCTATTTAGTAAAAAAATAGAAATTAAAAAACTGTTTTAAAAACAACAAATGTTTTACAACTAAATAGTTTTAAACTTTGAGTTCTGTTATCTCAATATATTCGTTGTAAAGGTCGGTTCGACGCTAAATTACCCATTTCTCAAGGCTTTGAAGAAATAAAAGAATAAGAAATAACTTTAAACTTTTTTTCTTCAGTCCGTATTCAATATCACATATATTTCTTCCAGTGATGTATATAAAGATTTATTGAAATCCCGATTTCGCCTCTAATTATCATTCTACTAAACTATCACTTCTAATTGAGCCCATGAGATACATAGTGGTTTAAGTCACTTTTTTCAATATTTTGAGTTATTGCCACCAATGGTTAGCATTTTGTTTATTCTATTACATGGCAGAGTGGTTTAAGTCTAATGATATCGATAATGATGCTGGAACTGTTTTTTGTTATGCTCCTCACTAAACAGCCATTTTTGTTCACAGCCATAGTGATATTATTATATATATATTAGTCAGACTTCTCAAAACTAGATGCACTCAGGGGCTCAATTATCACTCACTATGCATCTCAGGGGCTCAATTATCACTCTACTAAATCTTTTTAAACAAATTTTTTTTTTTTTTTAATTGTTTAAAAAGATTTAGTAGAGTATATAGTGGATAAACATTACTGTGCGATTCGGAAAGTATAAATAGTTCCCTTCCTCACTAAGAACAACGTGTCTCAATAGCTTCTCGGCGGCTTGACCCTTTCAGCCGCCTGATCAAAGTTACCTTTTTTGGAAACAATAGATGTAATAAAAATGAAATGAAAATAAATATACATTCGTATTAAATGTTTTCAATAATATATATATATATATATATACATATATATATATATATATCAAACTAGATCTTGACAACATTTTGACAACATCATGACAAAACGTTTGTTGCAGCAAAAATCTCGAATGGAACTTTTACACTTTTAAACGTGAATAATTTTTCAACTAATTGCTTATAATTTATAATTGACCCTTTTTTGCCCCTAAATTTGCCCCAAAAGTGATATTACTGTAGCGCAATTAACTGGTTTTTTTTTTGGGACACATTGTTCTTAGCGATGAAGAGAACTATTTATACTTTAGGCTCACCCAAAGACTGTGCACTTTCTCTCTGCCAAATATCAGTTTTATACTATTTTGGGTTTGACCCTATTTTTTGCTAATTCTCCCTGACTACAATACCGATTTTACTATTTGCGACACTATTCCGATTTTACTATTTGCGACACTATTGCGTTTTTACTATTTGTGACACTATTCCGTTTTTACTATATGCGACACTATTCTGTTTTTACTATTTGTGACACTATTCCAATTTTACTATTTGCGACACTATTCCAATTTTACTATTTGCGACACTATTGCAATTTTACTATTTGCGACACTATTCCGATTTTACTATTTGCGACATTATTCTTTTTACTATTTACGACACTATAAAATATTTACGATTTCGACAATGCTCTAATTTTACTTTTTGCGACACTATTCCTTTAATTACTTTCAACATTATTCCTTTTTTTCGTTTTCGGCACCATTCCGATTTTATTATTTGCGACATTATTCCTTTTACTATTTGCGACACTATACCTTTTTATGTATTCGACACTATTCCATTTTTACTAATTGTGAGACTCTTCCTTTTAGTATTTGCGAGACTATTATTTTTTTGCTTTCGACACTATTCATGAAATTCATTTGCAACACTATTTTCTTGTGACATTAGGCCTTTTTAATATATTCGAAACTATTCCGAAATTCATTTTTCGAAATTGTTCTTGACACCCTGGGTAATTAGTTTGTTTTAACAATGGGAGAAAAAACATTGATAAATGACTAAAGATGGAGAAATAACTATTGTCGAATGTTATTAAAGCCATGTTTGGTGATAAAACTAGCATTTACAGTGACTTTACTCGACTACATTATTTCTGTTCGATATAAATTCTAGCTATCATGTACACTGCATTTTTTTGTATGCATGTCATGTAGAAGAAAACAAATAAAAAGAATATGAAATAAATGAAAATCAAATAAATAAACATAAAAAGAGTAAAAAAATCGAAAGAAGCGTTGTTGTAAACTTAATGGCACCAAAAATGCCACGCTTGGCTACCACGTAAATTCGGCTACCCGTTTGACAACTGGTGATCGAGTCGATTGTTTCTATTATTTTGTAAAAAGTGCAGTCTATGGAACAAAAAGTAACTCTGTGGCGTATCAAGGACATTTGTTTTCGTTTACTTATTTCGCCTATTCGAAAGTTAGTGATCCAATCTCGTAAAATAGGCCAGCCATTTGACCGCTGGCGATCTTATCGGTTGCTTTTATCATCTGGTAAAAGAACACTTTATGAACTAAAAAGAAACTCTAGATCGGATGCAGGACATTTTTTCTGTTGAAAACAGAAAATTTTTCACCCGTTTGACACCTTGCAATCAAATCGATTGCTTTTATCGTCTGATAAAAGGACACTTTTTGAACTGAAAAAGAAACTCTGCATTGAATTTAAAACTTTTTGTCTGTTCACACGTTTCCACAATTTGACCGCTAGTGATCTAATCGGTTGCTTTTATCATCTGTAAAAAGAACACTTTTTGGTCTGAAAAAGAAACTCTGGATCGAATTTAGAAACTTTTTGTCTGTTCACACATTTTACCCATGTTACCATTTCTCTGCAGCGGATCCGCGACTACATATTCTGTTCTCCCATTATTATTACCCACTCGACAGCTAGTGATCTACTTGATTGCTTTTATCATCTGAAAAAGAGTCAAAGAAACGCTATTGACTCCTGAGGAGATCCGACTATTTGTTTATTTTTCGTTTCCATATAGACACGTTGTACTCTGGAATTTCGGCATGTTTATAACGGCATCAATTATGCAGATAAGAAAAAAAAAGAAAGAAAACTAGTTGGGAAAACAAACAAACAAAAAATTGGTTGCTTTCTGCAAAATTTTGTTAGCGCATCGCATTTTAGTATTGCCAAAAGCTCAGAAACTGAAAATGCCGCAAAACTTACAATAAATGTTGTAAGTAACCCTCAGGCGGATCAAAGGTTTTTTGGTTGTTCGAAATAAACTCGGAACACATCAAAGTTTTCCGTGTTCAAGGTGTCAATCAAGGATGAAACGCAAAAAGCGACGCGAGCCCAAAAGTATGAAAAATTTGCTTTTCAAAATAAAAATTTACGAACTTATGCATTGATAAGCGTTTGTCTGTTGAGAAAGTACATGTTTGAGGTAAAACCAAAAAGTACTTAAAAAAAAACCAAAAAAACCTTACTGCTAGCTCCAATTCCAATAAGTTCTGGAGTCGTTTTCGTTCACGCAAAAATGTTTTTGACAAATGTGTGGCTATGAAAATAGCCTTTTGCGTGCTCGCGTAGCTCCACTGCTTACTTGGCTGCTGCTGGTTTTGAAAGTTTTTCGGTGGTTTACTCGTAATAAAGACGTGTAGTAAAGTTGTCAACAACGCAGGATTTTATCGCAACGAATATATCATTATCTGTTCTATGCTTATGCTCGTGTTTTTAGAAAGATGTGTGGCTATGAAAATAGCCGTTTAATATGAAAGGGCAAGCCGAACTTATTTCTTTTCGACTTTGGTGGTGGTCTTCTTCGCTGCGACTTTCTTCTTTGGAGTTGCTTTGGCTTTCTTCACAGCAGGTTTTTTCGCTGCCAACGGCTTTTGGGCGCTCTTTTTCACTGGCGTCTTCTTTGCCTTTTTCTTTCAGTTTTTTCGCTTTTTCTTTGGCTGCTGTTGCCTTTTTTGTCGGAGCGGCTTTCTTTTTCGGCGTGCTTTTACTTCTTTGCTTTCTTTCATTGGCTTTTTTAACGGTTGCAGCAGGACTCTTCTTCTTAGCCGCTTTAGGCTTGGCAGCAATTCTAAACGAACCGGATGCGCCAACACCTTTCACTTGTACCAGCTCAACGGCAATGACCATTCGTTTAAGATTGATCTTCATTTGCGAATCGACATTATCGCATACCTTGTTGTTGGCTTTAAGGTGCTTGGCGATGGCTTGTCTGGACGATCCTTTGCGTTCTTTAAGCGAGTTGATGGCATCAACAATCATTGCCTTGTACGGAGCATGATCAGCAGGCTTTTTGGGAGCCGATTTCTTAGCGATCTTTTTAGGAGATGCAACTTCACTCATTTTCTAGTTATCACACAAACTTTGCAGCTTAGCTAGTTTTATCTTTGTGTAATGTCTGCATCGCAAAGTTGTTTTTCTTTTTCTAGCCGAGTTTGTGCGGACTGTAGAGGACTATTTTAAAATTTCAGCTACTCCGTCGAGCTGCAAATTGTGTTTTCGTGTCTACACGGAGACGTTCAGCGTTCACGTAGCTTTACTGCTAGAAACTGCATTTTTTTCGAAAAATCTACTGTAGAATAGTGACGCTTAACAAACTCATTCGTTTCCGTTCGACAGCGTATCGCTAGCGATAGATATGCGCTCAAAACGACAAAAATCCGCTCTGCCAAAGCAAACTAGCTATTTTAAAAATATTTTGACAAGCTTTGGCTGATATTTACCAAATATTAGCCAAAGCCTGTCCAGCAAAACCAAAGTTCTGTTTTTCTAAATTTTCATCTATTGTCCTGCCTGATTTAAAAAGATATGTTGGTTATTATAGGTTAAAAATTATATTAATATTTTTAAAAATTAACTTTTGTCAATGTAATTACCTTGAGAATCAAGATGAGTTCCGTAATGTTCGTGCGGAAGAATCACCTCAGATAATTCTTTACTTAGAGGTGCCATTCGTCGATCAGCTCTGTTGAATGCACTGCAGCCTGGAGCGTTCGTCATGATGAAAAGAGCGTATAGGTTATTCTTCAAGAAATGATGAATCCCGATTTCAATTACTCTCTGGTATCTGGGATTTTCTTCGGGTCCTACATCGACGCTAAACACAACGATAGGCTTAACCATATTAGTTTGAGAATCTCTGGTAATAGAGTCGAATTCTTTGATATCAAAGAGCCGCTGAAAGTCTAATCCATGAACAAAGGTGGTCGAGGATGCGTGTTTTCCTGATTGAACAGCAATGTAGGTAGGTCCAGAATAAGTAACAGCATCTATTTTTCCGAGACCATCTTTTTTGATCGTAATTCCAGCGTATACATATGGTATAAGGTTGTGTTTAGCAGCCACGACTCAGTCGTAGTCCGGGAGAGTTACCCGGTACTCTAAATGCATCAACAACGGCGCCTGTTTTTTGGCTGCTGTGATTCTAATTGGCACTCTAGCCTTGTTGTCTCGGTTAATGAAACACACTTCATCTGGCTCTAAAATAGAACAAACTTCTTCCACATATTTTATAGTTGAACTGCAAAAGAGTCCGTCAACATGTTTTAAATGAGATTCATTATCAGGACTGATCAATCTAACAAGGACTGTTTTGACGTGCCTTTTACCTTCAAAAGTTCCGTATCTTCTCGGAAGTAGACGAGTATAGAGAACGCTCTTGCTGATTACAAATCTAATTTTGTTCATCTCGAATGTCAATTCGTCGAGAGTTTTAATGCTCTAAATAATAAAGAAATATATTTGGATATAATTAACTTTTTTACAGAAAACGGGATTTATTTCGTAAATTATATTCAAATCAAACCTTGAAATTAGTTGATAACATTTCAAGGATATTTACAATAGTGCAAGTACTAATTAAGAGAAAAATTCTAACAAATACAATATTACCAAACATACTAAGCTATCATTACCTGAAGAACCTCTGACCGACGTCTTTCATCAGCGGACGAACCATGGAGAGCAATATCCATAATCGCCTTCAAAAGAAGAGGTTGAGCTACTTCTAATGACGGTTTCTTTCTAGTTTTTTCAGTTCTCTAGTTTTCTTCTGTTGAGCTTGATCATACTTTTTTTTGGCCAGTTCTTTACATAGATGAGCTAGTTTCTTCTTTTTTTTTTTCAAATCATCCTCTTCAGCTTTAGCAATGAATTCACTTCTCTTTCTAGTCTTTAGTCCAACAACTTCACAATTTAAAGCTGCAATCTCAGAATTGAGTCAATCTTGAGCCACTGTTCTTGCATTTTTTTGATTTTTCGTGGTCAACAAACTCAAAGTTTATGCACTTTGTCATCAATAACAGATCGCTCATTGGTGAGCTCAACAAACTGTGAGTTTTTGTCAAGTTCAAGTGGAGTATACGTGGGGGCAGACTGTCTTGGAGTACTGGCCCAAAATGATAATTGCTTGCTCTTGAACTTCATTGCCTTTTCATTATATAAATTGATTAAATATATTACTCTTGATTTAAGATCCTTATGCACCAGTTTCTCTTCTTTTAATGAATTCCATATACTATGGACTTCTTTCTGGATATTAGCCTTTTTTTTATCGGGATGAGCATTTCCATACGAGACCATCAATAAGTTAAGTAATGCGGTTTTATCCATATTTTAATATTGATTTATTAGCATTGTTTACATCACAATCAGAATAATGATTTTGCTCATCGTTAGCGCAAGCTTTTTAAAAGAGTTTCTTCAACCCGCTAGGGAGAAGTTAGCGTTTCGAACTTTCAATAGACTATGTGTTTGCATTGCATCACGTTTTACAATCAACTAGAGAGCAATTAGAGTTTCGTATTTGAAATAACGACAATTTAATTTCAAAAAATGACAAATTTATGAGTTTACTTTTATGAGTTTACTTTGAACCACATTTTATAATCCGCTAGGGAGCGAATAACGTTTGTGAATTTTATATACAAAGACTTAATATTTCAAACATAATTTGATTCGCAGTCAAATGGTAATATATTAATAAAACGATAGTAATTTTTATTTTACGTTAGCAGTTGTTATCTATTTAATGTCTCTGGGAAACTTATTATATTAATTTATAATATTATATTATAAACAATTTTATAAAATATGATATCAAGTTCCCTGCATTTAATATTAATTTCCCCACAAGCAAAACATCATTTCTATACGATTTAGTAGATGTAAATACCGTTAAAATCTGCTTATTAAAACTAAAAAAATAATTTAAATTGACATCATTTTGGCCTCAACAACCCCCTCCCCATGTCAATTAGTGTCAAACTTTCCAGCACTCCCTCCCCCCCTCCTATATTTACTGACCATTTATGGATGACCCCTAAAACAAAGCACAAAATACAGTTAATAAAGATTCTAAACTTTATCCAACCGAATTTTTTGAGCGCTAAAATTTATTTTGATGGAATCTCAAATCTTATTATACTTAATTAAATAATGATTCCAATTAAAGTAAAGCTAAAAATTTAATTACTCGTAACTCCCAGAAGCGTGGTTTTTTAAAAACGGAAAAATTTATTTAATTATTTATTTAATTATTTAATAACAACACTATACGTTTTTATTTAATTAATTTTTTTAACATATTTACTTCCAACAAGACAATAAGCAACCACTATTAGAATCAGAAGTTAATGGAAGAGAAAAAATGAAGTTTATAAAGCAAGATTACAATTAACATACGGTTTAAAAGATTGCAAATTATATGCATTAGGAAAACAAGATGAAGGGAGCGAATTCCAAAGTTCGAGGATAAAAACTAGACGAAAATGAATTTTGGAGCACTTTGACACATTTACATTAAAAGCATGAGCCTTTATTGAAAGAGTAACACGAGAATGAATTTTAGTCGATGGCACAAGAGTCGCTAGCTCTTTACAGCAGCGCCTATTATAATATTTATAGAAAAGAGAAAAAGAAGCAATATTACGAAGATGTGACAGTGATTGAAGGTTGGCTGCAAGAACAAGTCCAACTATGTTTACAATACGTTTTTGCACCTTGCCTAAAAGAGAAAGGGCATCATTCGAATATCTGCTCCAGATATGGCAACACTATTTCATGCAAGGACAGATTTGAGATAAAAGAAAGTGGTAGGCACGATAAAGAGATGCAACCTTAGCAGATGCAAATTTTGCAATGGATTTGATTTATGGCTTCCAAGAAAGTTCGGAAGTAAGAGTTAATCCTAGAATATAAAGGGTAGATGACTTATTGAATATTGCTCATATATATAGGAAGATCTTGATTATTGCGATAACGATTAGCTAAAAAAAATTGATTTTTATCTGAGTTTAAGTTCACCAGCCGCTCAGAATCCCATGCTGTGGCAGAAGTGATCCATGCTGTGGTAGAAGTTATTTATGCTGTGGCAGAAGTGATTTATGCTGTGGCAGAAGTGATTCATATTATTCAGATAAACATTCGTATATATTGTACTAATTTTATACACCATTGTATAGGAGTTGCTTTATTTTGCTTTGTATAGGACTTGCTAGATTTAAACTGAAATATCTTTAATTTTAATTTTGCTATAATTAATAAAATGCGTCTTTGCTTCAATCCCAGTGATTTTTTACAAACTATTATCGTTTTAAATATTAGCGAAAAAAAAGAAATTTTCCCTATAGTTGACAGAAACATATTTGGAATCAAAAAATCTTCACGTCTCCAGTAGCAACCAAAAAATGTATAAATCTTAAGTTAAAAACTCAGATAAATTAAACGCCACTAATGGTATTTAATAAGCTACAATATGTAACAAAAAAGATTTTGCATTCTTTTAATAATATTTTAGAAAATTTTATTGAACTGTATTAAAGCAACAAAATCAAAATAAGGCTTACCGAATATTATTAACTTGCTGAAAATAGTAATACTAACATATTTGTGTCTTTTATCATTATGTTAACTGAGGGCCAAGCTTCTCCTGTTTGTTAAAACTATTTAGAATTTCAATACATTCGGGATATTGAAGTTTATGGCATAGTGTCGTTTTTTTAAAAGAAGTTAGACCTTAACACAGTTTGGTCCATCAAAACCACCACTATTATATTTATACTTGAAAACAGTTTTATGAAAAGTTTTTACAACAAAACTGTTTACCCTTTTTAATTGCTGGATTCAGACAGTCATGGATGTTTTTATTACTTTTCGTCGGTTTTGTCGAAACCTTGTATTTTATCTTTGAAACTAGGTTCTAAAAAATTTTGGAAATCTTTAACAATGTTGTTAACAAAGGCAAGTCTAACATTTCATTGAACCCCTCATCGTTCAAAACTCATCGGAAATTTTTATACAAAACTTCTAGTATCTCTTCATTTTTTATAGATTGTCTAGTTTAAAACAAACAACTAAAACTAAAAGATGTTTTTAACCTAAAACTTTGCTCTGTCTACTCATGTGAATTAGTAAGAGCAAATGTTAAATCTTTACATAAACAATTTTGAATGTTTTGAAATTTTTTAAAATTTAAATGTGCTATTTTGATAAAAGATTACTAGATCTGTCCAACAACATTTGTGGAGTAGTCTAAGATCATCTGTAAACTTTTGTCCAAGATCATCTATATTTTCTTTTACTTTAACAATATCTGTCCAATATCATATGTTAAATCATTTGCCTCTAACAATGATCTTTAGGAAGATGAATCTACATCTAGAAATTTTTATCCAAATCCAATAACATCTGGAAAAATCATATATGTAACTACATCTAGTTAAAATAATGCATTATTATTTAATAATATTTTCCTGATTTAATTCTGTAGTTATTCTCAATACAATTGAAAAGATGTGACTACAACAGTAGAATCCACAGATGTAGTTGTACTGACGTAGTTCTTCTTAACATAGTTGAAAAGATGTAACTACATCTATAATATTCATATACTTTTTACACAGATGTTATCATACATCAATGAAATTTCAAATGTTGTTGGACAGATGTTGTAATACCTCAGTGTATTTACAGATGTTGTTGGATAGATGTAGTTATACCTCACTATATTTATAGATGTTGTTGGACAGATGTTGTTAGACATAGCAAAAACTCATACTGTTACTCTGACCCTGTTATTTCAGCCACTGCTTCATACTCTAACTCGTGAAAAATTATGCCCTTTGTGACTTTTACAAAAGATTTTTAGAATTAAAATTGTCAAGATATTAAAATTGTCAAGCCCATTGATGTTCAACAAGACATAAAACTGGCCTCGTCAAAGTTAAAATTTATGGATTTAGAATATATCTTATTTCTTAAATTATGTTTCTTTAAAACGCTCAATTCCGAAACCCGTACATGGTTGACCACCATTTACATATATCCCATAGATAATTTTGTACTTAATTAAACCAGAATTATCATCCATCTGGTACATGCGAACTTATGGCGTCAAATATAAAATTGTATCGGATCGGCCATCTGGCAGTTATTTCTAAACAAATAGGTTATTTAACAAATTGATCAACTTGTTTTAAAACATTTTTCTAGCACTCCATGTTTATTAAAAATTGCGAGATAACGCATTGGAGGATATAATTTAGATTATAATTAGATTTGTTAGATAATTAGATAATTTAGATATAAATTAGATTTGTGTCAAAGCTATAACGTAAATATTGTTTTAAACGTAAATAATTTGTGTCAAAGCTATAACGTAAATATTGAAGTAAACTTCCTGGTTAAATGCTCTTTCGCGGTTCTCTGTAATTAGACCGCAAAGACTTCTTAAGTACCTTTAACATAACATACTCACACACGCACACACTAACACATACACACAAATAATAATTAAAATTAAAAAGGTTAATCTACTAGCACAAAATGAAGAACGTTTAGTATGAAGATGGTCAAATGATAAGATAACGAAAATATAAAAAAAGTATATACAGTGTATGAAGTAATGTTTAGATTTCAATAAAAAAACTTTTTTGCAACTATTTTACAACATAGCAGCCGTTTCACAGATGACTAATATGAGGTGTCTCATATTAGTCACTTAACTCCGATTTTAGACGTCTAAAAGGTGTTAACATATTTAGACATTTTTTAGATGCCGTTAAGGATTGACTGAGACGTTGCTGCGATGTCTATTATATGTCTTCGTTCCTGGTGAGTAAACTGTTCATCACAAATGATAATATTATGATCCTAAATCCAAAGCTAAGTTGCACTAATATGTTAAAAGAAGTTTGTGTAAAGGTTTAAAAGAAGATTGTTAAATAGTTAGAAACTAAAAAAAAAAAAAAAAAAAAAATTCGCTTATTACGAAATTGATCATTTATGAAGAGAGAAAAAAAAAAGCGACTAATAATTTTAGAGTGCTGTCGCTAAAAAAAAACCTTCTTTCTTCGTAGATCTAGAGCAAATGCCCTATCTGCCCTCTGGTTAATCCATCCTTACTTACTTATCTATGCCAATTTTTTAATAAAATCTGAGCTTAGGTATGCTTATAAAAGTTACGCATATATAAATAAATATAAATTCAATTCAAATTCAATTCAAATTTATTCTGAATAAAGATCTTACATCAAGGATATTTACAAATAGTAATGATACTAATCTCAAGTAAACACCTATCAAATAAAATTATAATAAATAGTGACAATAAAAAGAAAAGTAAAGTCAGATAATAGGTGATAATTGTAAGAAAAGGAAGAAATAATAGAAACTGTAAAAGTTATATAACGATGTTAACCACAAAAATAATACCAACAACAATAATATAAACAAAAACTATAAATTAAAATAATATCAGTAATAATAACAGATTAATAATAATATTAGTAATAATATAAAAATAACATTAATAATAACAGATATTATAATAATATAAAGTAAATACAAATTAAATTGATATTAATAATAATAAAATATGAATGACAGTCGTAATTATTAGGAATATATTTATATAATGATATAAAACAATAATAATAAGGAACAACACTAGTATTTAACAAAATTTAACAATAATAATAGTAATAATAATAATAAAAGTTATTGTTACAAAAAATGTATGACATATAAATATATATATATATATGCATACGCACACATGAACACATACATACATATATAAATACATAATATAAATATATATATATATACATATATATATATACACATACGCATACACATACACACATACACATATACATACACACACACATACATACATATACATATACATATACATACACACATATACATATATACACATACACATACATACATACATACACACATATATATATACATTTTACAAACAGTATCTCTCCAAATAAAAAGCATGAAGACGGGTTTTAAACTGTGTAATAGAGTTTAGGGATTTAAGGTGAAGAGGTAATTTATTCCAAGATTTTACGCATTGGTTTGTGATTGATTTATGACCGTACTTAACCGAAGAATAGTAGCAAGAACATTTTATAGTGGTAAAGAAATTACAAAATGAGGGAGGGAGGTTTACTTGCTTGCTATTCCAGATAAATAGACAATTTAATAAATGAACAAGATCACACAATTTCAGAATTTTGGATAGAAAGTATAGGATATTAGAGTTAGGGCTATACTGTTGAAAGTATATTATTTTTAATGCCTTGTTTTGCAGATTAGAAACTCTTAAAAAATCTTTTGTCTGGCTTTGTCCCCAAACCTGACAAGCATATCGTAAATGTGATCCAAAAATAGCATGGTAAATGTTGAGCAGAGTTTCATGGTTGACATAATATCGAATTTTGGATAGCATCCCATTAGATCTAGATAGTTTAAGTGCTAAGTCTTTAAGGTGAGAGGAAAAGGATAGATTCGAGTCAATTTTGATTCCAAGATATTTTAAAGAAATTACAGGAAAGATTTTTTGGCCACTTAGTCTGAAGTTTAGGTGTTTAGTGATTTTAGATTGAGTTGATTTGAAAATGATAAGCTCAGTTTTGCTGGTATTAAGACTTAATTTGTTGGATCGCAGCCATTGAAGAAGATTGGATAAATCATGATTTATATGTTTGTTGATTTTTTTTAATGATTTGTTCGTAAGGAGTAAGTTTGTGTCATCAGCAAAATGGTAAGTAGTTGAAAATTTTAAAGACATATTGAGATCATTTATAAAAATAAGGAAAAGCAGTGGACCTAATACAGAACCTTGTGGTACACCTGTGGAGAAAAATATTGGCAAAGATTTAGCATTATTGATAGCGACAAACTGTGACCTATTAAAAAGATATGATAAAAACCATTGGTGAGCAATACCTCTTATAAATATAAATTTAATAATATAAATTTAATTTTATAATTTAATAACTTAATAAATATAAATATATATGTATATATAATATATATATATATATATATATATATATATATATATATATATATATATATATATATATATATATATATATATATATATATATATATAAAACATAAATATGATTAATTTAATTCCATAACTAAAATAAACAAAGAAAGTCAAAGTGATAATAAAAAAGTCGTGTTGTGTTTCCACTTTCACGATTTATCATGTTTTGTTCAATTCTTTTACTTTAGTATTTGTAACATAACATTTTTTGTTTATGCACGATTTTATGATTTTAGTAAAAAAAAAATTAGTATTGATAAAAACAGATCAAAGAAACAACTAGAAAAGTGCAATTATTTTCAGTATATTGAGAGTAAAACGTATTTTGACAGCAGTAATGTATAAATATAGCTTTGCCAGATTTACAACAAATTAAAAACTTAACAAAAAAGATTTTTTATTATAATTACAAATGTATATGATAAAATTAAATATGTGCTATAATGCAAACTTTGTAACAATAGCGATTTAACGACAAAGATTGCTAGCAATAATTTGTGACAACTCATAGCGATAGATGAAGCGGTTTAGCCACAAAAGTTGCAAGCAAGATAAGCTAACAACTACTTATTACAATAAAGACAGTAATTGAACAACTTAAACCACTACCTACATTTTGTAAGTGTTAGCAAAATGTAGAAGAAAAGAGATGCAATTTATCCATCAGTTTTACGTATTACTGAACATCCAATATTGATAATGCTACTGAACATTAACAGCTTACAAGTGTTTTTTTAGATTTATTAAAAATACTTTTTGTTGCCAACAACAAGTGAATTTTGCTTTATAATTAAAACTTTATATTACTATTTCTTCCTTCTTAATATAGCTGTGCTATTAATTATAAAATTTATTTTAATTTCTTGTTTTAATTTTCTAAAACAACCAATCTTAATAGATACAAAGCTAAAATATGCAGCTAACAGTTAGATATAGAACTTGTGGCTACAAAAATAGTATGGTTGCTATCGACATATTTTAACAATATCATTAGCTACAATATGAAGTTATTAAGAAGTCATAATTATATTGTCAACCGGGGATGCATAAATGCTTTATTATTGGTGTTATTAAACATTAACATTCACATTTGGTCTCATAAAACATCAGCATTCATATTTAGTGTCATAAAACATAAATATTTAGTGTGATCAAGTATCAACATTCATATTTACAAACAATTAAAAATGTCTTATAATGCAATTTTAGTGATATACAGTATACATATTGGAGCTATTAGAGATGCTGGAAGTTGTATAGGGCAACGGGTGAAAACTGTTATTAAAGCACAAACCAAAATTAACGAAAAAGCAATGATATATTAGATGTCAGTATATCATATACTGACATCTA